>NW_020654684.1:1123921-1201048 GCF_003589595.1 Hyposmocoma kahamanoa
GATGGAGCTTATGGGCACACCCACCGAAATACATTCTATAAAAAACCGACAGAGTTTAGATTCGAGCCTATCGTCGCCAATTAGTTAATAACTCAATAAGTCTAACTCATAAGTAATAAGTCTAATAAGAACTAGGGGTTTTTGGCCAGCTATACTAGAAAACCATCGATTATTATAAGAATAATATGTACGTATAATTTTGACATTAGTTTACTATAGCGAAAAGAAATCTTTCAACGCAGAAGGGCTCATGACAATAAAACTTCAGAAGGTTATAACTTCATAAATAATATGGACCGCTTTGATTAAAAGTTGCTACACTACATTCCCTCGGAAAGGTAAAGTTTGTGAATTGCTTCACAGCTACGTTGCGCTTGTTCGTTCGGGGAGAGGTGTCGGGACATAAATCTTGTGTTCACTTTCCACGGAGCCTGTTTACTTGTATGCTGTAATTGGATTCAAAGTCGCGTTAATATAATAGCTTTGTATCGTATTTTAATCTCCATTACCTCACAAAAAGCTGTAATTCTAAATACATGCCGAATTGTCAGAAAGTTCTTGTAGATGGAAGAAGACTAAATAGACTCTTGTACACATACCCTCAACAAAGACACATACCATACTGCATTTATTCGATTATGTAACTGCTTCCGTGGCCGAACATTTACCATGCTGTTCTGTGACGGATTCGATTCCCGGACCTGGAGAAATGTTTGTATAGCCTACATTTATTTCTATCGTGAGTTTGGGTGTAATTTCTGGTTGTCTATCTGTATCTTGTCTATCTGGTTGTTTATGTGTGTGTTTATGGAAGTCCCGGTAATGATCATGTAAATAAAATTGTTTTAATAAACATAGTTATTTCTTTCTTTCTTTACATAGCTACACCAACTTTTTCTTTACGTCTAGAACGAGCCAACAGGCTGAGAAAAGAAAAATATCATAATAACCTGACGTTACGAAAAGCAGTAATTCTAAATATATATCGCCTTGTCAGAAACTTCAGGCAGATGAAAGAAGACGAAATAGGTTCTTATACAACTACATTCTATCAGTATAGACACACACCATTTATTTGGTTTCGTTCCGTAAATGAAAATCAGCTAACAGGCTGAGAAAAAACGTAATAATAATGTGTCAGAATACTTTAATTACATCAATTACCCTGGTCTCAAACTTGAGACTTCTAATGAGTACCAAAGAAACGGAATTCACTCCCAGGTACTACCACACGCAGACTAGAACCAATTTAGCAACAATCCCAAATTGGTTACGGAGAAACGAACTCGGGACTATCCAGCGCGTATAGGGCAGATCGTCGGGTTAACAAGACCGTCGATTTTCTACGGAAAGATTGTTTTACGTCTTTAAGGGTTTGTAGACATTCTTACAGGTTTCTTTACGGTGTTTTTCTAGATCATTGTTAATAATAGGGGTTTAAATATGGAATAAGCAAAATAACTTTGAATGAAAATTAAACCTGCATGTTGTCAGATTAAGAAGTGAAACTTTTTTCACATGAAATAATTAAAAATATAAAAAACATTTGATTGTTCAATTTTCGATTGTTTTTACAGTCAGTGTTTGAAATGCAGCAGAAGTGCTGGATACAGCGAAAATCAGAGTAATTTTCGAATAAGATTTCCACCGGGAGACTAACGCAGCTAAAACTGCTCATAATGTCAATGCTATGTTTGGGGAGGATACGGCTAACGAACGCACCGTGCGTTTTTGGTTTAACTACTTTCGTAGTGGAAATTTCGACTTGGAATGAACCACGAGTAAGATCTGCCACTAAGCTCAAAACGACAAATTAAAGGTGATAGTGGAAGCGTATCAAACTACCAAAGAATAAGCGGTAAGGTTTGAAGTCAGCATATCCACAATATTGACCCATTTACAGGAAATCGGTAAATAAAATACTTTAAATGTGTGCTACATGGTTTGACTGATTTGATGAGTTGAAGCTTGCATTACCTTGTTAAACCGGTGCAGACATGAAGATATTTTAGATCGATGGATTTGGACGTGTGATAGAAAGTGGATTCTTTACAATAATCGCAAGCCGGCAACGCAATGGCTGTACCCAGGTTAAACTCCACAATAATGCCCTAAAGTGAAGTTAACCCGTAGAATGGTGATAGTAATGGTTTGGTGGTCACTTGATGACGTAATTCACTATAGTTTCCTCAGATGCGATCAAGCAAGAACAGCAGATGTCTACTGTGCAGAACTCCAAACAATAATGGCGAAATTGCCACAGCCCCGACTCGTCAAGGGGTCTTACCATTAATGCTCCAACGCATGACGACCTCACACTGTTCGAGAAACAGTCTTAACAAGACCTGCAGTTAGAAACCATTCGTCAAACGAAGTAATACAAAATGCCGTCACGAAGTTTGTGGAGTCCAGGTTCCTAGAGTTCTATCGCAAAGGTTTAAGTAATCTTCCGATTAGATGGCAAAAATGTACAGCCAACAAGGGTAAATAAGTAAGTACTTTGCTTAAATAAATGTAGGAATTTTATTTATTGCCCCGCACTAGGAAAACCCTGTGTCGCGTGTGCCATGGACACACGTGTAAACAACCACAAATTATACCCAAACTCACGAGAGAAATAAATGTAAGCCCTACAAATACTTTTTCCGGCCTGGGAGTCGAACCCGGGACCTCTGCGTGGCAGACCAGCACGGTAACCGTTCGGCCATGGAGGCAGTATTTGATTTCGTGTGCGAAAAATTCTATATACTTCTAAAATGTCTCAAGACAGAAAAAATGGAGACCTTTTTTAGAGATATTTTTTTTCTAATCTACGAGCTGACGTGAATTTATAGCCTAGACTCAGTTTTTTTGTCAGTAGCCAGATGATAGATTTAGGTAGATCTTAAAATGTCTTTCTACGCGAAGAATGGAATGAGATGACTAATTAAATTAATATCGTATAATTATAATTTATGTTGTGTTGTAATTTTATGTTATTTGGAATTTTCTACTTGGTATATATCGTGAAAAGGAAACAACAAACTAATCACCGCTGTTTGCCAAATTAGACTGTATTCATTCGGAAAGAGCGGTGATAGCCTAGTGGGAGGCCGGTTGCTTCTCAATTTAACGGTTCGAATCCTTGTGGTACGCACGTTAGTGATTTTATTTCAGTACCTTTCGCTAACCCTGATAAATGGAAATCGTGCACCTTAAAAAAGGTTAACAACCCCTGGAAAATGTATTAAGTCCCCAAATCGTATAAAGAACTTTGACTTTTTCAACTGGAACAGTATAGGGAAATTCGAAACAATAGAAAACATTTTATTAAGACAAGGTATTTCGGTGAGGTGAGGTGTGTCCATGTTGGTTGGGGGTCGGTTCTCGCGTCTTGTATTCCACGCGTTGTTAATTAATATGAATAAAATAAGAATATGCGGAGAAAATATGACACAGATCCGACATCGACAAGCGCCCGAATTCGACTGAAGGGGCAGCGAGAGAAAAACAAGACTTCGCAGGTTGTCTGTAGTACTTAAAGAGAAATATCTCTATATAAAAATTATGTACTAAGTCAGATTTTATTCTTAAATAATACGTTTTTTAATTTTTTTTTTAGCCCGATTTCTAGAGTAAGGTTATAGTTTAGGATAAAGTACACCCTATCGTGTTACGAATTAGCACATTCTCTAGACAATATTTTTAGGTGTATCGTATATTATTTTAAGACCGTTATTTAATAGTAAATACCTAAACCATTTAATCTAACAGTTTTTCCCGCTCCTCCTCTAGTGACTCGCCATAGAGTTGACCAACTTCTGCTGTTCCAACTTTTTTCTTCCTATACAATAAAATGAATCCTATAAGAAACTGAATCGATCAGTATTAAAAAAGAAATTGTCTTTATTTAATTCATGACACTTAACCCACATATTTTTGGGCAAAGATTGCAAGGAATTCTCCCACCTCCTTTCGCGTTTGGCTGTGCCTACACAGACGTACTTTTTCACAAGGACCTCTACTGCTACTTTATTTCGTCGCTACAAATTACTCTTAAAATCAAATATTTATTAAACTTTAATGCTGATTTGAAAGGCAGCTTCCCCTGCGAAGAATGAGCAAGAAGCTCTAGGGGTTACTCTTTGTAAACATACATTTGTACAAGTTTTGTGCACATCGTCGGTAACATACGCACTATATACAAAGGAGTTAAATGCCAATTTTCTCATTTAGTCTCAGTATCCAAGCCTCGAGAGGGATTTTAGTTATTTCTGATAAAGCAGATATCTGCACCGCAATCAGTGTGCCGCGTAAACAAATTTCCTTTAAATCGTGGCCTCCCATTACGCCGGGGTCATTAAATAGCCTGCGAACTTCTCTATCTCGGCTCGACCTCGGTTCTTGCGAAGATAAAATGATTTTGGACTTATTTTCTTGTGCAATATCTTTTGATACCTTTGCTTTCATAACACCTTACCTGCTTTAGTGTTATGTTGGTATTTGATACCAATTTTGATATAAAAAAAGGAGTATGATTGTTAGTGTGCTGCCAATCGTTTTAGGATGTTTATTTTTTCCCAAATTCTTTGAAGTAGCAACACTCGTTTTTCTTTGGAGTCAACGTGTGCGTTGGTGCTATCCTCGACCAAATCGAATCTTGTGCTTTATTGGCGCCTTACACGCGGGGTCCTTGTGTTTTGAGTGAAATTTTTTTAAATGACGCATCGAGCGCGTCTGCCTCTTGACGCTGCCGCTGACGTCAAGGATGGGGACGCCATGGAGGACATGGATGCCACGGCTGAAACCAGTAATATGACGTCGATGTTGTCTTACTTGATCTTATTATACTATGCTAGTACTTTTCTGGCTCAACCCAAGGAACACTTCCTCGCGTCTCGGTCAATTGAAAAAACAACAATAAAAATAAATTATGTTTGTTTATAATTATTGATACAAAGAACCGACGTCTTCTAGCATACCGTGCCAGACGCTATACCAACTAAGCCACGGAACGAACCAGCGGATTTTTTCTATGTGCTTGTGTAAGACACGGCGTCTTTGTATTTTTGGTTTTTCATCGACGTTTTAGCCGTAGCACCATCTATGAGAAATCTATGAATGTATTTCGTCACCCAGTTAGATACCTTTACAGCTACGAGCCCCGACTAGATGTCGTTATTCATTGTATTTAAATTTTTATTGAATTGATATTAAATTATTTTTATCTAAATGATTAAATAGGTATAACCTATAAGTGTTCTGTATCACAAGTCTAAAGAGAGGATTTTATGCCATAGTTGTCACGTCTACGGCTTTATTTTTACCCTTGGTATCCTGGACCAATAACTCAAGAGTAACTCTCCATGCTACATAGATCGTAACTCTAAAAAGAGCCGAAATTCTGTCTTAGATCTAGATGGCGCTGATCATAAGCTTGGTAGTAGATATTTAATAATTCCTCTTTAATATGAAATACAAGATATCGGTTTTTGTCCTTGTAATGTTATTCAAATATTGATTATGAGCGAAAATTATTTTCTGAACGTTGCCAAATATGCGTGTCAATAGATGATGGCATTGTGTGTTACAAACTAATACCATTTGATAGACGGGCGCGCGTGCCAATATTACGTCATGACAGTTGGTAGCTTTTTTATTGTTTACATTATGGGCGGCGATAAGGCATGTATAATATAAACAATTGAAACTCGAGAACCAATTAAGATACCGCAAAAAGAATAACATGGGCGATAAGAGCATTTAAATAGCTTTTGTTTACACTACAGTTACGATTGTAATTCGACGACTTTATTTTCGAACTACCGAGTACATTGAACACTTATGCGAAATTTTCATAGTATTTTACGCAAACTTGTAACCACTTTGTATATTCACTTCGTTAAGAAACAAAACATATATAAAGGTATATGAAAATACTGTGTGACTATTTTTAAAATAAAATTTAAAAAATTCGCGAATATTTGCGAAAATGGCGTAAAAAAACTATAAGTCACGAGGAAGAAAATTGACGAATCCTATCAAAATTCACAACACAATGTAAAAAATTAAACGTAGTTATACATTTGAATACATATATCATTTAAAATATTTATTTCAAACATCTTAGATCGAGAATACCAGCAAGAACTAAACGGTAACTACGACAGATTTTTATCCTCCAAGTAGTCGGAAGCTTTTTCAACCTATA
Organism: Hyposmocoma kahamanoa; assembly: GCF_003589595.1. Taxonomy (NCBI): domain Eukaryota; kingdom Metazoa; phylum Arthropoda; class Insecta; order Lepidoptera; family Cosmopterigidae; genus Hyposmocoma; species Hyposmocoma kahamanoa. The sequence goes on from NW_020654684.1 coordinate 1,130,112, forward strand.
GTTTTTGTTTCACTATAACTATAGTTTAAAACCTCGTAAATGGCAAATTTTGAATATCAACCGGAATCTTATTATAGAAGCGTATAAATTGCCCCTTTAAAGAATAAGATACTGTGTGAAGACGACAGTCAAGAGCAGCTAGTTTATTTTTATTCCTCGTATTAATGTTATGTCTGTCACTATTTTCCACAAAAAAAATAACATTTTCATAACTATACTGTGATGTTAGTGTAAGACTCAAAGACACTATTGTAAATGATAAATGTGTACAAAACTTGTACAAATATATGTTTACAAAGAGTAACCCCTTCGCAGGGGAAGCTGCCTTTCAAATGAGCAGTAGAGTTTAACGAACGAAAGAAAGTAGCAGTAGACCTCCTTGTGAAAGGTTACGTCCAGCGAAGTTCTGCCACCTTACCTACTTGATATGTAGGCACAGCCAAACGCGAAAGGAGGTGGGAGAATTCCTCGTAATCTTTGCCCAAAAATATTTTATTTATTTTTATTTATTTATTTATTTTACTATAATTATAACGGACACACCAATTACAAACTAATTAAAGATACATTACTAACATAACAACTTAATAAACACAACAAGATTAAGTACCATTCAAGCATCGCCTTCACAGTAGCGTAGGCATCTTAACAATAACAGTGACCATCCATCCGCAAACAAGTCGCATTCAGGGTTGGTGGCGAGGAGAGAGTTGAGCGCGCACAGGGAGCGCGGTATGGGTGATTTAGCGCGCGCTACGGTTCGGCACCACGCGGTGGCCATCAACTGGAGTCTTCTAATGCGGTGGTAGTTGACGGGGGCAAAGAGTCGACATAGCTCATTATGCAAATCTGGGGAATCTATATTGCCGCGGAGAATGTTGCACATAACCACAAGTTGGTGTTTCATTCGCCTAACCTCCAGCGAGTTGTATACATGTAGAGATAGTACCCATTGGCACGTTTGTATAAATATCTAAGAAACGCTTTCTGTACTTTCTGTAACATAATACTATATGTGCTTTCATGTGGGTTCCACACACACATGGAGCTCTCCAATTTACTTCGCACTAATGCATTGAAAAGAAGTTTGATCACGGAGACACTTTCAAAATCCTTACAGTTTCTAAGGATGAACCCTAAACGCCGAAAAGATTCCTTGGCAAGAGCTTCGATGTGGTCATGAAACGTTAACCTCCGATCGAAAACTACACCCAAATATACATCTGGGTTAAGTGTCATGAATTAAATAAAGACAATTTCTTTTTTAATACTGATCGACTTAGTTTCTTATAGCGTTCATTTTATTGTATAAGAAAAGAAGAAAGTAGCAGTAGAGCTCCATAGGAAAGGATACGTCCAGTGAAGTTCTGCAACCTTACCTATTTCTACCGCAGAACGGTAAAAAGAGCAATACTGCGTTCTGGTTTTGATGGATAGGGTGGAGCTGCAGTCTTCAGATCTTTACGATTTAAAGTCCTGAGTAGCACTGCAACTACTATGTGACCTTGTGTCCGAAATATTCCGAAAACATTAAATACGTAATTAGATATGGGAATTCCTACAAGGCAAAATTTGAATATTTTATGAAACTCGCCGTTCCAAATATACCGGGTGAACGGAGATTACTTCCATGGTACCTACCCATATTAACCTAAATAGGCAATCTACCTGCTTGGATAACGAGGTCAAAGGTTTTCCAACTTTATTTATAGTGACAATGTGTCGTAAACGAGAGCCAGGGTAGAATTCGAGCTGAGAAGGAATGCAGTCATAATGAAATGTGTCGCCTGGGGAAATCAAAGCCGTTTATTAGCTGCGAATACAAATTGTATTTATTCGCACCAATTAAGGACACTTGATGGAACGGCCCGAAATTAAGGCGTTTGTCTTTAAAATGCTGAGGACAAAAATAGAGGAACAAAATCAAGATGGAAATATTTTCTTAGGGGGAATTATAAATTGGCAGATTATTTATTTTCAACATTAACGTCTTCTGTTTTGTAGGTTTATTCTCAGCCTGTTTTACTAAGTGTAGTTGTTAGGGAGACTATGATAAACTGTTTACGTACTGTAAATTCAAAAGTTCAATATTTGGCAGCTGTTGGCGACAGGTCTTTTTTAATATACCTACTCCTTTTTATATACTTTTCATATTTAGAATGAGTTTTATTTTTTATATATTTTTGACGTATATATTTGATATTCATTGTTTTCTGCGCTGTGTGAGAGTGTTAAAATAATTGGTAATATTCTCTATGCTCTTTTTCATTGTCAGATGTAAAAAGTAAAGCTGTGACTGAAATATGAAATGTAATTCTATTCATTATTAATTGGCGGCGAGCATATAGATCCGGAACAATTTGCACAATTTTTAAAAGTTCAACAAACACAAAACGATCAGGTAACAACGTTGTTGTCACTCTTAGTACAGCAACATGCGGCAGCTCCCACACCAGTACAGCATAACAATGAACATGGCACGGAGCCGATAATATCCAGTACAGATTCGCAAAAACCTATGGACATCCACAAGTTTAATATAATGTACCATTATAAAAGCGATAAATTTGATCCCGCTTCGGGCGGAAAATTTTTCTAAATATTTCGAAGCGAAATGCAACATATTTGGAGCACTCCCAAATATTCAGATAGATCTAATAAGCTATTATGTCTGTTTCTTGACACTTACCATGCCCTAAAAGTCGCATTAACACCGTCCTTTGACGGTAAGTCTTACACAGAGGCTAGAAATAAGTTCATTGAACTTTTCAGTCGGGGGTCTCAGCTCCGTAAGCGCCGCGCTGTACGCCCGCTCTTTCATTGTCAACGGTGATACCAGCCACCTGTGTATGCGTGTCCTTTCGAACCGACTACGTAACATTACATATACACACATGATTGTAACAAAAATAAAATAAACTCAAATGATTTCCACACTTCTCAAAAATCCAGTGACTTCCTCGAGTTGGTTGAGGCCATAACTGACGTCGCCCACAATAGTCGCCAGGTAAGCGTAGAACATTGGTAAACAAATATTTTACAAAACTTTGTAGTTACAAAAATCAATCCGATCTACACACGCAATCACTATAAACTAGATACTTTGTTTACACATTCTCGTGTAAACGGAAATTTTCTACATAAAAGTTTATAAAATTCGTTTATTTGTGAAAACACAGGTTATTTTTATTTTAACTGCCTCCGTGGCCGAACGGTTGCCATGCCGGACTGCCACGCAGAGGTCCCAGGTTCGATTCCCGGGCCGGGAGAAATATATGTATGGCCTACAATTATTTCTCTCGTGAGTTTGGGTGTAATTTGTGGTTGTCTATGTGTGTGTCCATGGCACCCGCGACACAGGGTTTCCCTAGTGCGGGGCTATGTTGAGTGTGTGCGTTATTTATTATTTATTTATTTATTTATTTGGAAGTTGACATGTACAAGTTAAGTAGAGTTTCACTGAAACATTAGGCTTTTTTCGCATGCATTTAAACTGACTAAACCAGATATGACATGTTATTTTTCTAATATCACACGAGCGTGCACATATGGATTTAATTTAGGCGCAATGTTAGTTTAATTATATTAAAAATATTTTAATTGAAATTGACTCATATAACTAACATTAAAGGCCAAAATAATATAAGTAGTAACGTCAAAAAAGAAATTTATGTATCAAAAATTTGACAATGAGTTAAGGATTTGTCGTTTGAAAATTCAGACACTGTATAGTAAATTTTATTAGTCAATAAGTTGTTTAATTGTTTTTTTAAATAATATACGGTTTTTTGCAGACCTCAATACTTTCGGTAAATTATTGTAAATTTTTGGCGCCATTACAAAGATACTTTTGTGCATGAAAGTGGTTTTACAAGCTTTCAGATGAAGTTGGTCATAACGTCTTGCCTAAATGACTTAGGTACAAGTAGAATAATTACGTGTATTTTTACTTTTTACCCTGCAATTTGGTTGAATTTCTTCTATAAAGTAATTATTACATTTTTGAGCTATTATTTCACAATTTCTTACTAATTTATCATAAATTTTTAGAGCTGATATATGTTATGGGGTATTTTTGGCTTACTATTATTTATTATTTTCCACGTAGCTAAACATCTGATTGTAGCTTTGGAAATAATTATTAGTTTAACAACAAATCCTTCAAAGCGTTCTTCGTTCCTATGAATAGGTACTTAAGTAGGCACACTCAAATGGGAGGAAAAGTGCGAAAGAAAACTCCTTGGCTTTGCGACTCCTTTGTAACTTTAACAGTAGCTCGAAACTTAGCCTTAGTTTAAGAGGACATTAAAGTTTTGTTAGGAATTTGTTGATTGTGTTTGATTTTCAAAGAGAATAACTAAGAGACTATGGACCTCCTGCTACGCTTCTGACAATCCTCCACTCCCATCAGCCCCATACCTTTCAACATTATTTTTTATGAGTGATTACGAGAAGGGCACTATAACCCTGTGCGTGAACAGGAATCTTCCAAGTTCAGACCACACATCAGCCAGTGTACAGGGTTGTCACAGATCGTTTTACGGACTTCATCCGGTACTCAAGAGGCTAGTGCCTCGTATAGTGCTCTCCCAATTTTCCAGATGGGTACTGGAGCTGTAGATACGCTCACTTCCCGTTGCACATTGCACAACTAACGGTTGCCACCGTTAAGACGTTGATTTGAGAGTCCACTACTAAAATCTTGTCTTTGATGGCGGAGCTGTAAGGCACGCTCACTTCTTAACGCCCTGGAGGCGTCTGTCCAGTTTGCAGAAGCCTACGTACCTGGATGGGCCGGTGAATGACTAGCTCATCCTATACTAGCTCCCCGGGCTAGTGCCGGAGAGCCTACTTCAAACTTTGCTTATATGTACATACAAGCTGAAAATAAGTTATAAAGTTAGCCATCGGTTACTGGAAACTAAACTAGGGTTTGTCACCCTTAGAGGTGAAATATTTTTTTAAAATTTAAATGGAACCAATATTGAGGTACCCTATTCTTACAAAAAAGTATCACCAAAATCGGTTCATAAAAACAGAATAATCGCGTAACCCACACACACCAAAATGCAATCAAATTGAGGACCATCTCCTTAAAAATTTTAGCAACATTTTAGAAATGTTCAATAAAAATAATTTACTATTAGGATAATTGGTGAAAACTGTTAATTGTTTTTAAAAATATAGTAAATTGAAGGTTTCTTAATAGTGTACTTTTTGATTAGTTAGTTTGCAATAAATTATATAGATGGCATTTCTTTAAATTTACTTATTCTCGAAAGTAACGTTTTGGCAATGATTTTAACATTAAAATATTTAAAATATGAACACTGCGATTTTATTATAATGTTATTATATACAAAATCAACGCCTGAATAAGAGGAATAACCTGGACAAATATTTAATAGCTACCATCTGTTGGTGTTTTCGAATATTATTACAATCGCATTGCGGGCTTACTTGGTGCCATGTATCGATCAGCGTTAAGAATTAAAATAAGCGTCCAAATAAGTGGAGTTACGACTGCTACAATTCTTTGTATTAGATTGAGTATCTGTAGTATATAGTATAGTATTATCTGTGCCACAATTGTATCTTATTCAATTGGTAATTAAGCAAATACTTACCTCGCATCTCACTACATTCAGAATACTAAGTACTCATGCCTTGTTAGAATACTAAACAACGTTACCCACTTTGAATGTATCGACACGTATACCTCATTTAGACGGTACAAAATTGGGTTACAACGATTAACACCTGTTCGGGTATCATTCGCAAATTGGATTTTTATTTCTCATCCAATTAATCCCTTGATCCCTTTCTTATTGCAGGCTTATGTTTCTGTTACCTTTCTACCTTTAATGAGTTTAATTTAACGTTATATTGAATTAATTGCCATTTAATTGATTCCTCTTTATAGAAAATTGCTCTAGATTTATTTGGGTGTTTGAGTAAATGTATTTGTTCAGTCTCTCGTACCTTATTATTTGTATGAGAAATTCACTTGGTCATCTACGATAAACTCTTGCCTTAGAGCAAGGTCGACAAGGGTGATTCTGCTAATCCCCCGGCATAATACCGATGCATTTAGAGGGAGTTTCCGATAATTAGCCACTAGTTGTCGGAACAATATTCCTCCTATCCGTAACAGCGTCACAAAAAGAACTTTCAAGCAGAAGCTGCAGGGGTATCTCTTAAATATGTAGAAATTGGAAATATTGGTGACTAGGGTGTTTAAAAAGATTTAAAAAAAAAAATTAAATTGGATGAAATTAAATTGGATTGAATTGAATTAAATTGAACTGGATTGAATTGAATTGGATTAAATTGGTTTTGTTTTGGGTTTTTTACGAATGGCGCCTCTGTCCTATATAGGGTCCTGGCAGAATACCAGCGTCGCGGGCAGCCGCGTCAATTATGCTGAGTCAGCGCCTATTCATGGCCATGACTTTCAAGGGAGATATTAGTAGAATATATTACTATGTTACGTCTAAGTTAATGTCTGTATCGTGTGTCTGTGTATTTATCGTGGTGGTGAATAAAGATTTTATCTATTTATTTAGAGAATTTTAATGATCTAGACCAAATAATTAAAAAAACAGACATCGTTACTTTCTCCTTCCATATGCAAGCTCACAGTTATGTAGTATCATATTATAGCTTGTCTGTAACCACATTCAGTCCTACTAGGTACGGGTGCACTATAAGATTTTGATCGTTATAAAATTTGATACCTACCAGCTAGAAGTTTCATCACTGTTCTGGAGTATTTACCACTAAGACGCTATTAGCTGTATCCTGTGAGAAAATCACCATATCGACTTTTTAGTTAGGTAGATCGTTGCAGAGACAAGATAGATACGGACCACGCAGCACTTGCTTGAGTGTTCCTCGAAGAAGATAAGTGTAATATTCCGTCCAAAGTACTGCTGCCACCATGCCTATTTCTGCCATTATACAATAATGTGAACATTACTGCGTTCTGGTTTTGTAGGATAAGGGTGAAGATGAAACTACACGCGCATGAGATTTGACAACTTTAGTCTCAGCGTGACGGGCGCAGTGGCAGTGCCCCTGTCAGAATTATGGGTAGGCATGTTCTTTACCACCAGATGCACGATGACACGACGACGATGCAATCAATGAGGCTGCGTAGCTACAGTAGCAGTAGAGCTCCTTGTGAAAGTGTTCGTCCAGCGAAGTACTGCCACCCTACCTATTTCTGCCGCCAAGTAGTAATGTCAGCATAATGGAATAATAGATGCAGCCGTGGACGCATGCCGCCACAGAGCGTTGCGCGATTCATGCGTCTCTGGAAGCATAACACACCTAGAGGTGCCGGTGACGATTTTATACCGATTTATCGGATATCGAAGTTATAACAGGTAAAAGAACTAACATTAATTGCTATTTCGGTAACTACTCTAGCAAACCATAAAGTTTTTAATGCCTGGGTCTGTCATTTAAAAAAAATAAACAACTTCAAAAGTACGTCACGACAATCGTGTGAGTGTTATTGTTTGGGTTGGTGATTTCGGTGTTTATTTATTGAAAACATACCGTAAGTAGCGTTTTTTAAGTTTACCCTGAATATAAATGTTTATAAACTATACTTAAGGTGTAATTTCATGGTAAACGTTAGAACCACTCAAACGGAATATTATCATATTTATCCAAGTACACCAAAAATTTCATTAGTGTTTTTAAGTGCAGCATTTGCGGTGTATTACTGGATTTTATTTGAGATGTTTTTGTTGGCAGTACAGAGGGTATTTAATTAGCAATGCAGAATAATAAGTTTATTTACAAAAACCTGTATTTGTACTGATTGCTTTTCTAATTTGCGAAACCAGATAGCCGCCATTTTGCGGTAAGTTTATCCTATCCTTTAAGGGCCGTGTAAGTTGGGGTAGCGCATCGCGTGAGCGTATAAGACTTGTCAACTTATATCACAGGGTGACGAACGACGTGGCAGTGACCCTCAGACCTTAGCGTTTTAAAGCTCTGAATGCACTGCAACGCTAATGGACAGGCGTGTTAGTTAGCCAGCAGGCGCACGACTTGTTGGTGCCGTCACTTGATATTATAAAAAAAGCATATTATTCAAGCTTCAATATGTCAAAAAGGAGAGGCACTAAAACTTCTTTTATCTTTAAAAAAAAAGAACTTTTACATCGCTTTTTGAAAGAGACGTATGGAAACGGTACTACACATAATAACACCATAACGAAAATCAGCTCGTTGACATTTCAATTTGTTTAAAATATTGGCATCATTGTAAGTCGAGAGATGTACCGTGACGCGCAGAGAATACAAAATGTAACCGAATTCGCGTATCGACAGTATATCGAATAATGATCAGCACGTGTGTGCGCTCGTGTAAACGAAGAAATGAAAATATTTACGTGTTTTGGTAATGGAAATTTAATTCCGTGGCAAATGTATGCGAGTTGCGACATAATAAATTTTTGCTCCACAAATGTGGGACAGCAAAGAAAAACGTTTAGTAGTAATGCCTCCGGATATTGTGAAGAAAAATATCGTGGTGGAACCTGGATGACGGAGATTGTGGAAAACCAAAATGTACATAATAAGTGAAGTGATTCAGATCCAGACACTATTTTCCCTATGATTACGTAAACACCCATTGTATACCACCGTAAGGTATCTATAAAAATATTTTTTTTTCATTCAAAACTTAGGACACACTTTCTTGGGTTTAAAGCATGTAATTAATGCATTATAATTAAACATAAATAATGCCTATTCACTTTCGCCTTGAAAAGGCCTAAGTTGTAACGTTCAGGTAGCAGGCAGGGAATTCCACTCCATAGTCGTTCGTTATATAAATGTGGAAACGTAACGCTTTTTGCGAATATTTGAAATGTCCACAATATAGGGGTGGAGCCCAAGCGTACGTCTAGTTCCCTGGTGATGGAAAGGGGAAGGCGGAATTAAATCGTGTAATTCCATCGCATACTCTCCGTGAGTATATTCTGTAGAATACCGATAAGCAGGCAACTTACGACGGTGTTCAAGGCTCTGCAACTTCACCTCTTGCCTCGTCATTAGGATTGGTTTGTTAATTGAATCAGTGAATCGAATCTCAACATTCCAACATAATGATTCATGCTTTTGGGATTTGATTTCGATCCATACATTGGTCAACGTGGATGTCGAAGGCGAACCTTTTTTACCCCCGACGCAAAAATAGGAGAGTTGTAGTCAAGTATTTGTCTATGAATATATGTCAGGCGCATCCTAGCTTCTTGAGTGTGTGTGGTCTGAAAGTGATCTATTTGTATAAGAAGGCTAATTTGATCGAAACGGCTCTTAACTACGTTTGATGAGTACCTTTCACGGCCTCCGTGGTCGAATGACTTGCACACCGCTTTTCATACTGTCACCATTTCTGAGGTCCCTGGTTCGATCCTCGGCCGGATCAGAGTAGAAACTAACTTTCCTATATTATCTTTGGTCTGGGTGTATGTGATACCGTCGTAAGTCCTCATGTGTCATAAGGATGTTTTCCTCCATCGTTACCTAGAGTTATTGCCACTAAACGTTTACAATGGTACGGTATTTAGAAATTAAAGATATTGGTACATGCCTCCTCTTTTCTATTCTATTTTTGTCCAGACAGTCTCATTATATTTTTATCCAGACAGTCTCAGCAATTTACTTATATAGCCGTGGTAGCCTAATGGTTTGGCCTACTGCCTGTCAAGTAGAAGCCGTGGATTCGAATCCGGGCTCGCACCTCAGACTTTCTCCGAATTTAAGTGCGAAATTCAATTTGAAATTGACCATGAGCTTTTCGGTGAAGGAAAACAACGGGACGAAACTCGCACGTCATAGAAGGTTCACAATCTTCGGAAAAGGTGTAAAATCCCTAGCCCGCATTGGGCCAGCGTGACGGACAATGACGGGCAAGGATTAACCTTAGAAAAGACCCATGCTGAGCAGTGGGACGTGTAAATGTGTTGATGGTGATGAGTTACACCATTTACCTGGTCTCAAAGTAGAGAATGCCCTGTACTACGAGAACCAGAGCAATGGAATTCATTCCGGGGCATTAGAACTCTCAAAGCAGAACCAATTTAGAACACTTCATTTGCCAAATTGGTTTCCGGAACCCCCTCATCACCAAAATCGACCTCTTAACTCAGAAGCGACCGTTCTCCCAATGGGCTACCACGGCACTTAAACTTCGTGTTAACTTCAAGGTGTCAATGAAAGGCATTGGAACTTACGAGGGGCGGCCGAAAAGTAATCACTTTTTAATCGGCTTCAAAAAAGGTGGAGGTTGTCAATTCGGCTGTGTTTTTTTTTTATATATGTTATGCGATAACTCCGGTATTTGTAAACCGATTTTCATGATTCTGTTTTTATTAGAAAGAGGGTACCTCCATAGTGGTTCCATTTCATTTTGAAGAAAATCATTCACCTCTAAGACGCATCATGTTCACGCATGAAGATTCATTTTTATAAATAGCGTCTAAATTTTATTATAAGGAACAATTGTTTTAATGGTAGATTTTGCTATTCTCCAATTCAACGCGTTTTTCTCTCTCAATATACTTTGAGTAGTGAGAACCTATTTTTATTATCTCCTGTGTCAAGTCCCGTATAGTGGCGAACTAGGGAATGAATCCGGGTTTGCTTACCGCTAACCGATTTCAATAAAACCTGATAATTATATATAATTCCACGTACAGTAGTTTTGACTATTTCTAATTTAAAAGTAAACTTGCCACTATCGTGACGTATACGTAGTTTATTTTTTTCCAATTAATGACTTTTTGTTTACTACGTTTCTCTTTGTATGACAAAAATGGCGGATGAAAAAAGTAAAATGTTTAAAAATGAGCAACAACTTTTTTTACTTATAGACTTATGTCCCCTTGTAACAAATAATGTTTATAATTAATAGCATTTCCTATTTACACCTTAATTAATGAAGTATTAAAATTATAAACATCCAAAACTGTACTATTTGTATGAAACGCTTAAACCTGTCAAAAGTTTCAATGTCTGTTTCTCGAAATGTTGCTTTTACGGGTTACGACTATTTGCTTCGGACCCGTCGAAATGGTGGGGTAAAATGATAAAAATAAGCATCATTTTTTTTTAACAGACTTATTTTCACGGACAAAAGATAATGCCTAGGTTTCGTGGTGGACTTACGGTTCCTAGGTATTGGAAAGGTAAATACCAAGAAAACACAGGGTACAGGAGGTCTACACTTTTTCAACGTAAAACGAGATTTCGATCGAAGTTTCGCACGTTTTATACCACAATTCCATTTCATTGCGAAACTTACTTACTTACCTTACTCTAATTCATGAAACGTCCGAACGAAATATGTGATTTTGACAGATAAATTTTTCGGAATTGTAATAAGACATTGACGAATCTGAAAGCGCTACGTTTCGATTTTCTTAAATGTGAATTTTGTTCAAAATTTCATTCAGTAGCTTAAAAAATGACGTTTTCAAATGTAAACATTTTACCTATGGAATAAATGATAGTGACTTTGACGTTGATTGATATAACTGCAACAATGCTTTTGTTAATCGAGGCTCTGCGCGAAGAACGTTCAGAGTGTAAAGAGCCGTCGTCTCCGCCAGTGCAATCAACTACGTATAAGTGAAATTCCCGAGTTAAAAGTTTGTAGGAAATCACAAACACAATCCGCAATTTTTTATTTATTATTGAATATTATCATTGCACATTTCTATTTGAAGAGTAGCGTCAAGAAATAGTGCCCTTATCACTTTCAAAAGAACGACATCATGGGAACTAGCTCACGATTGTAGTTCTCGAGTTGGGAGAAAATGACCTCAAAGCTAAAAGAAGGTTGTCTCTGAATTAACGGTTTCTTCAACTCAAGCTCTACGTGTCGTATAGTCGTTATAGCCTGGGCTAATTACGTTAAAAATATATTTTTACTTGTTTCTTTATATTTTTATGCATGAATATTACAGAAAGTGCTTAATGAACCACATATTAAACGTAAAATTTTAAAATAAAGCAAAACAAATGTAGGAAATGAAACTATTTTTCCAGATTTAAATCGCGTATATTTGTTTTTTTAAACAAACCGACGTTTATAATAATACGTATTATGTTTTAGTTTATTCTAATTTCTATTATTAAGTAATAATAAATTGAACTTAATAAAAATTCATTCAATAAAATAGTTTGTAAAAGTTAATGTAGCGTAAATTGGAATGAATTCTTTGTAAAATTAAAAAAAAGGCATTTAATTAATAACTATTGTAACTATAGTGGAAAAAAATAGGGTTAACAAGATATACTGGTTGAAGACTGTACCACCTCAGTCAACCGTGACCATAGACCCGTAAAGGGTCGGTTTATTTGAAAAAATAAATATACGCGATTTAAATCCGGAAAAATAGTTTCATTTCCTATGTGTAACAATTGCGAAAACCTAAGAACTCGATATAAAACAAGTGTGTTAATTTTAAGATTAGTAAAAACCGTAATTTGCCGTATATGACATCAAAAAAGACCTAAAATTGTATATGACAACCAAATGACAACGAACTGTATGCGCTCGACGGAAAAGGAAATAGAGTAAGGTCATTGACGAAATTTCTTTTAAATGTCGTTCGTTAACGAAGTTTCGTTTTCAAGAAAGAGAATAGATCTCTTGTTTCACTCATTTCAGTTTGTATTCTCCAGCTTTAGTGCTTAATCTTGAGTGTACGAAATTATGCTTATTAATTATTGTTTTGCGAAGATTATTGAAACGGCGTGTATACTAAATAGGAAATTTATGATCTTCCTATTTATAAACCAGATTACACATTAATGCCCCGATTATACATTTACATATCTCTGAAAAGCGATTAAGCGTCAAGGATCAAACTTCGGAATACAAATTTGAGAAATTTGTACCCTTTCGCAATAACTTCGTTTCTCAATTAGTTACTTTGTTAATGATGAAAAGTATAAATGCCATAATTTTAAGTTTGACGACCTTCGTGGTTGAGTGGCTTTTCATATCCTCAGCCGGTTAGGAAACTAACTTTTCTACATTGTCTCGGGTCTGGATGTTTGTGGTACCGTCGTTCTTACTGATTTCCTTAACACAAGTGCTTGAGTTGCTTACTTTGGGATCAGTGCCAATGATGATGTTGTCTTATATTTAGTTATTTATTTTATACATTTATAACTTTAGCGTTTAAATTACTAAAGTACTGGAAACGTTTCTCGGTGAGTTTCAAGCGTTTCAATTTCCTGTAGATATTAATGTCGATTTTCAATTTCTCGTTCAATCCAGCGATTGGTTGTCGAAGATAACACTGATTTTGCAATTGCACGACGTATACGGAAGCGTTCTGGAATGACCTTAAGTTATAGCTATCGAAATTCATGATAAATACTATGGATAATGAAAGTTAACCATGGATGTCAACGGTTGTCAAGCGTGACGGTTGCTAAATAAATTCCTGTGGGATTTCTATTAAATAAAATATGCTAAGCGACACGCCTCTTGACACGGCTTTAAATCGCAAAGATCTGATGCGCACAGCCACTGCGCCCGTCACCCTAAGACATAAGTTCCATCTCTTTCTTTCATCTGAGCGTTGTCCCGTTTGCGTCCTCAGCAGTGTTGCTGCGGAGCCCGGGTTCCGCTTTCCTACTTTTTCTCCTCCACTTTGCACGGTCTTCGGCATCCTTAGTGGTGAGACCATTGGCACGCATATCACCCTTGGCGACGTCAAGCCAGCACTTCTTGGGTCTGCCCCTTCTACCGGGGCCCGGCAGAGGTGGCATAGCCAGACATTTGTTTCCCACGTAGCATGCCGGTTTCCGTAAGATGTGGCCGTACCAACGTAGGTGGCTTTCTTGCGGTTTATCTGCAATGTCACGGACGTGAAGGCGGCCGCGGATGCGGGAATTTCTGACACGGTCTTTCCGTGAAACTCCACACATCCAGCGCAGCATCTTCATTTCCGTGACACGCAGCTCCTGCTTATGACGTTCAAGTACGGGCCACGTTTCACTGCCATATAAAAGGACAGGCCTAATGATGGATTTATAGACCTGTCCTTTCAGCTTAAGACATAAGTTCCATGTGCCTGTAATTTGTGCCTGTAAAAACTGCTTGGCTGCAGAAATAGGTAAGGTGGCAGTACTTCCCTAGACGAACTCTTTCTTTGCTACTAAAATGTATCACGTTTCAAGTTAATATCAGTTACTAAGCTTAGCAGCAGTGGGGCTCCTTAAAATATTTTGTCAATGAAAGTGTTGCCACCATATCTGTTTCTGCCGCCAAGCTGTAATGTGAGCATTGCTGTTTTCCAGTTTTGAAAAGGTAAGAGCAGCTGGTGGAATTACAGAGCTCTGATTATAGCGTAATTGAACTGGTATAGGTACAATTTGTTAATCCCGCATAGTTATAGTAATTAAATTATTATTCCACGAAACCAAAACGCAGTAATCCGACATTACTGATGGGCGGCAGAAACAGGAATGGTGTGCTACCCTGGACTAGCGGTTTCACGACGTACTCTACTGCTACTAAAATTACAATTCGCACACACTCATAGCCCCGCACCAGGGAAACCCTGTATCGCGGGTGCCACGCATACACATAGTTGTACTAATCCGAATCGAACCCGGGGGCTCTGTGTAGCAGACAAACATAGACACCATTTGGCCACAGAGGCAGTTGAAATTTAATAAAAATTAAACATTGTTGATGGACATGGATCAATGAAAAACCTTATTAATATTTGTTGCAATCTTTTTTATTCTCTCTTTGAATTTAAGCAACAACTTTGATCAAAAACCTTAGAAATAGAACTATAATTAAGAGCATAGATATAAATTTATAATTCATTGTACAATGTCTAATGTACTAATAGAAACTCTCAATTAAAAAGCCACGGTTTAGGCCTGTACTACACGCAGTATATTAACGTAAATCTGTCAGTTAGACCTCTACAAATAACAGAATTATCTTTGGTACGGAATATAAAGTTTATAATAGTTCGTATACTAACTACGGAGTCTCAGTCCTAGTTTTACTTACATTAATAAAGTAGAATTATATATAGACTTATGCTGGTGTCAATTATTGTTCGTACATTCGAAAATAAAGTAATGCAGAGGCTTAAAATAATCGTTTTGTTTTTGTGGAAGACTGTGGTGTTTCATAAGCAAAATTCATGGATTTTTAAGGTTAAGAGTTGATACTACCTCTGCTCAAATTAATCTTTTTCCCGTCCTGAATCGGTTCTTTATTTCAGAATGTATTTTTTTACAAACAAAATTAGATCCGTTTAAAAAATGTTTACGGTATAGTGTTCTAATTAATTCAGTTGATATAAAAAAATCATTGGTATATCATCACCATCATCATCATATCAGCCGGAAGACGTCCACTGCTGAACACAGACCTCCCCCAAAGTTTGCCGGACTAGCCGGTATACATATAGTACCTATTGAATACAGCGGTTTTCTTGTAAAATTTCGAGGTAAATTTGTGTTTTTTTTTCTATCATGAAAATTTTTAGGAAACTTGTTTTCACACCTTTGACTTACAAATAAATGGACGACGGGTCTAATACAAAAACCACGAAAAAAATGTCCCAAGTCAACCTATTTAAGCGTAGTGACATGTAAAGGAATATGAAAAAGCTAAAACGTTGAATTTAAATTGTAATATCATCGCAGTACTGTCTAATTTTGCTTGCTTCGCTGTCAGTCGAACAAACGAAGACTAAAGCGTGAATGACGCTCTGTATCCGATTTTAACGCCCTATAAGTTCCGACACTTTTTAGCGCGGACCCGACGTCTATATAATTGTAAGTCAATGTTTCACACCATATCCTACTAATCAGTGTATATCCTCAACTTTACTATAATTTTTTTTCAAAGTAATTGATTCAATAGTTTCAATGTTACGCGGAATCAAGTGGTATCGACACTTAAACCAAGAAATAAAAATAAATTCAAGTCACAATTTAAAAAAACCTGTCAAAAGGGTACCCATGATGCGGCATCTGAAGACTATGCTAATTACATAGCACTCGCTGTAATTCTGCCATGGCCCGCATTGACTTACAAATAAATGGACGACGGGTCTAATACAAAAACCACGAAAAAAATGTCCCAAGTCAACCTATTCGAAATTTAAATTGTAATGTCATCGCAGTATCGCGCTGTCAGTAGAACAAATGAAGACTAAAGCGGAGTTTGGCGCTCTGTATACGATTTTAGCGCCTTACAAGTGCGGACACTTTTTAGCGCGGACCCGACGTCCATATAATTGTAAGTCAATAATGGCCCGTCATAAATTGGAACACCACTATTCAAATATATATTTAGGTATAATAAATCTTAATTCAAATAATTCGACTCGTCCGTAGAACAAAGATCTATGTGCAAGACCACTTGTTTACAGAACATAGCCACCGTAGATCGACTGTTGTTCGATTTTATATTTTAAGAAACGAAATAAGATATATAAATTCTCAAAACACCTTTACATAGGCTTTAGTTTGAATAACGAAATTATTCTGGTAACGTACTTATTCTCTTTTTGCTAATAATCACATCGGACTTTGTTCTTCGGATGAGTCGAATTGTAAATAATAAGGCACTAAGTAAATAAAATTTGACACGAACATTACTTACATATAGAAGAAATCAATTAAATAATTTAAATTGCTCAATAAAAAAACGTATACAAATAAATACACAGAACAGTAAACTAACACAAACTACTTCCCGAGATTGCGTTTCAAACAACTACAGAAAACATTTACCTATGTATGCATGTCTTATTTTTCAATCTCTATTAGTTAAAAAATGCGTTTCACCTTATTAGTTCAGTAATTAATTGCTCTCGGCACTTCCGGTGGTTGTGAAGGTCTCAGATTGGATTATCGTTACAATCGTTTTTAGGATTTATTTACTTTCACTTACACTGGAATAACAGATTCTTATCAAGTAGACTTTTAGCTTGTTTGATAATTTTAATTGAATCAATCAGAACACGAATTAAATTTTACCTACAATCATTATGCTTCATGAGCTCAGATTGAAATAAGTTTCTTTAAATTGTTCATTTCAATTGTCTAATTTACCAATGAAAATATTCTTTATTCAGACTGATTTGTTAATTGCAATTTCTTAGTACAAATTTTTTAGATCAATTCCACTTTCATAGCCGCTCACGCGATTCATGCGTCTCTGGAAGTATACCACACCTAGAGGTGCCGGTGGTGATTTTATACCGATTTATCGGATATCGAAGTTATAACAGGTAAAAGAACTAATACTAATTGTTATTTCGGTAACTACTCTAGCAAACCATAAAGTTTTTAATACCTGGGTCTGTCATTTAAAAAAAAGAATAAACTTCAAAAATACGTCGCGACAATCGTGTGTGTTATTGTTTGGGCTGGTGATGTCGGTGTTTATTTATTGAAAACATACCGTAAGTTGCGTTTTTTAAGTTTACCCTGAATATAAATGTTTATAAACTATACTTTAAGGAGTAATTTCATGGTAAACATTAGAACCACTCAAACGGAATATTATCATATTTACTCAAGTACACCAAAAATTTCATTAGTGCTTTTTAAGTGCAGGATTGGCGGTGTATTACTGCATTTTATTTGAGATGTTTTTGTTGTAGTACGGAGGGTATTAGTATTTAGCAAAGCAGAATAATAATTTTAATTTTTTTAAACTTGTATTTAAACTGAATCCTTTTCTAATTTGCGTAACCAAATAGCCGCCATTTTGCGGTAGGATGAGCGCATCGCCTGAGCGGTTAGATCATGCAATACTCGCAATGTAATTATATACCTACTCATACCTCATATAAAATGTTTTGTTTTTGCTACTACCGCTGAGTGCGTCATTTGTTCCCGCCGCGCCTAGCCTCTCGCGCCACTGCTATAAATCGCTCTGCGAAAATTGCGCGCGGTTTCGCTTAGAGCCTCGTGGCGCACTTCATAAATACATTTGTTCTTGGGACGTTGTAGCAGTCGACCACCGGTTGGTCGGCCTATATACCTATGGAGGTACGAAGTGGAGAAAGATCTCCGCGCCTTGCATGCAGAGAACTGAGAGTCAAGACAAGGCGCATTGTAGCCAATACGTATCTGCGGCCAAGACCTACTTCGGGTCATTGAACCAACGAAATAAATAATTATGTACTTCTATAGCTTAACACATCTAGTCATTGTCGACCTTTGTAGACACCACATGCGCGAACGTACAATAGTTTTGATCCCTGATTATGACCCAGTATGTTATAATCAGGGATCTGAATTGAAGGAGTTAATTTAACCTAAAGTGTAAACGTTTTCTTAATATGGCCACACCCATTTCATCATCAACCTTTTTTTACTGTTTATTTTCTAAACATAGCAAAATATAGGCTGTCTCATATTTATTTTTTAAATAGCTCAATATTTCAATACGTAAGTACCTGTAGAAAGACAACTACAATATTATTTTTTGAGACAATAATTTGTTATAGGAATGAAACTATTTTTCCGGATTTAAATCGCGTATATTTGTTTTTTCAAACAAACCGACGTTTCGGGCCCTTTACAGGTCCCATGGTCACGGTTGACTGTGAAAAATCACAAATGAACTGAATGTGAACAATCGCGAAAACCTAAGAACACAATAATTTGTTGCAAATATTTTTTGTTTCGTGCTGTCTATAACAGTTACAGTTTTAAATTGCAAAGATCTGAGGGGTACTACCACTGCGCCCGTCACCCTGAGACATAAGTTGACAAGTCCCATGTGCCTGTAATTTCACCAGCACCCTTATCCTTCAAAACACGAACACAGTAATGGTGACATTACTGCTTGGCGGCAAAAATGGGTAATTTGGCAGTACTACCCTGGATGAATTCTTTCACAATTCTGCCACTAAATAGGAAATAATAATTTGTAGTCAATGTACTCAAATTTTAATAAATAACACGCATATTAAAACATAATCGGTTCCGAGAAGTCCCGGGATTTATAGAAGGGAATGTCCACATCATTCTTTAGTTTAGCTAAATTAACACTCTTAATTCCGATCACTGATTATGATGGTTATGGACATCCACCAGAAAAATGTACATAGTATTTGTATTTATAACATTGTGTGCCTTTGTCTACGTAATGTTATACTATATTTAAGTTTCGCGTTTAGTGAATTAGAATTTATTTGAGAAAAATCTTAAACCACAAATTTGAAAGCGAACGCACCATAATCGACACCAACATAATACGTTAATAAATGCAACAATTAGATAAAATTAACAAGTAATCCATATTACATACAACTACAAAATTGATATGTTATAAATATAATTCATTTATTAAAATGCAAAATAAAATATATGCATTATTCAGTAAATTATTCCATAATGTATAACTAATTATTATTCCTTACATACTATTTTTACAGAGCTGTGAACTCAGTTGAAAATGTTGACAATGGCATCGTCAAAGGAACATCTGTTTCGATGTTCTTATTGTCAACATTGGCACCTGGGAGAGACCAAGTTGAGCTTCCAGCAGCTGTTATTCTGGGGCCCATGTTGTCGTAAGTAGACTTTAAGAAACATGTCCTACTCCTTCTCGGTAAAGTGGCACCTCCACCCAGCAAATCGGGGTACTCCTCATTATGGCCGGCTACTTGGACTGATATAAAAATGTTCCCGTAAGGAGCTGGTAATGCAAATTCGGCGGGTGGCGGTGGATAACTGCCTGGTGGACCTTCAATGGTAATTTGTACTGGTTCCAAACAACGTTGAGTATCCTCACTCTCCATCGACATTGATCTATCTAACATTTCAAATCCATAAGACGAACCCATATCTGCACTAGTCCTATCACAACTAACGGCTAAAGATGTGTCCAGTAGTTTCTTTTCTTGGTCCGTGAAACTTCGACTTGGTGGCACTCTTCGACGTTTAGTCTTCCAACAAACACACGCTGCTATGAAACCTATACAAGTCATAGCTAGCATAGATCCGCCTACCATTAAAAATGTAGAGTAATCCGGAGCGACGCGAGCTGTCGCTGTTCGGGCTTTAGGCAAAAACAAAGTTAAGTAAGCTTTAGATTCACCCGCAGAACTCTTAGCACTACATTTCCATTCACCCGACAAGTCACTCGTAACATTATTTATGGTCACATTGACCCACTGGGCACTTTTGTTTATAAAATCGTCGTTATACTCGTCGAAATGTTCAGATTTAAACGTTTGTATCAAAATTTCACTTAGTTGGTTAGTACTGTTATGGATTTCAAAATGGCGGAACGTCCATGTTACTGTGGGTTGTGGATCGCCACGAACAAAACAACCGAAGCTAATATCCGCACCCGCTTCAGTACGAATAACAGTCGGACTTGAATAGGCTGTGGGTGAACATACCATATCCTGTCCTTTTATCGACCTCCACGATATTTGCGCCAAAGTTTCGGGTCCGTTACAAAAAACTTCCTCGTTACCAAGATTTCTATTAACATCCACAAACCATTCGTGAAAGTTTCTTAACCTACAGTCACAATACCATGGATTCTCAGATAACGTTAAAGTTTTCAAAACAGGAAGATTAAAAGTATCTTGATGCAAGTGAGTAAGTAAGTTTTGATGCACATGTAATATTTCCAGCGCCCGTAAGTTTGCGAAAGCATATGGGTGTATACTACGCAATTTGCATCTCGAAAGTTCCAATTTCTTCAAATGTTGTAGCGGTGGAAACTGTTCCGCAACCAATGCACTTAATGGGTTGTCGTTAAGTATTAACAATCTTAGCCGGTCGTTTTCTCGAAACGTGTCAGGTGACAGTTGCAATAGCTCGTTTTGGGAGAGGTCTAATTCTATTAATATTCGAAGTTCTCTGAAAGCGCCCGGATGCAAGGAACGGAGGTTCGTCGAACTGAGATTTAATCGTTGTAAATTTAGCAGTTCTATACTCGCGAAGGCGTCTTGCTCTAATGCCTTTAATGGGTTGCCATGTAAGTCGAGAACTTGGATTTCTGATGCCAAATGTGGTATTTGCTTTAGTCCCGCCGACACACACGATGCAGTTTTCTTTCCTGACGACCATTTGCATTGGCATTCCGTTAATTGAGCGCATTTTGACCAATCGCTTCCGGTAGAGTTTACGAACAATAAGACGATATAGTAGGTAGCGCTCCATCGTTCCCGAATGCCCATTTCATATCAGAGCTCCTATCTGGTTCATTTACCTGAAACAAGACATTTTGACTTTGAAATGTGATCCATATAATTGGGTACATAAATGGTCTGTAGTTGAAACGGTATCTTGTGAGGTTAACCCAAACAAAGATGTTGTACTCATTAAACCTTGCTGGTTGTAATTAATTGTAGTCATTTAACCGTGTCATATCGCGGTGGCCCATCTGGAAGCGTGCTGATTCGACGCAAGATAGATAGTTGTTTAATTACTATAGGAAATAAGACAAAGGGGCTTTAAGAGGTTATCTGCGCGTCTTTGATAATTCGAAAGTGCCCTTCTGGTGCGAGTTCGTTAGTTTGAGGTTTTGCTGTCAATATTTTGATTAAGGAACGTTGTTGAGCGCAAATATAAATAAATGGTTGGTTGTAATGTATCGGGGAATATTCTCGGATCTCACTTTCTGGATGTTGCATTGTGTTTGAATTAATGTAATTTTTATTTAGTTATATCAGATAACCCTGATCCATGATAAAATTATTATGTTATGTGTTATATATTCATGCCTTTTGCAGGGCAGAATGTGAAAAACTTTACTAACTGGCAGGAAACACTCGACTACGAGTCGATTGAAAAACAACTTTATTCTGGTACTGGCAAAGGTTGCACACACCCATACACATACTCTACACATATGACAATTATGCTTTGCTCTATACACTTAGTGGGAGTGAGCATAGTAATTTGTAACATAGATCCCGAACCTAGCACAGACTCCAGCTCTCACTAAGGAACTATTTTACGTGATTTTGTACCTATTTATAGATCTTGATAGATATAGATCATAGATATACAATTTCTGGTTCTGTCTCAATGAAACAAACCAACTTGATTCCGACTTATTAAACATAAATTTATTAGAAACATCTAAAACGCTTTGAAGGTTACTGTAAGTTAAACTGATTTCTGCTGTAACTATTGAATACACTAGTTTGTCTCACAAAGATTTCTGTTTCCTGGAAAATGGTACTTTCCCAGGAAACAGAAAAGCAATATAAAGGTAGTTATAATAAGTTAAATACCTCCTTAACAATAATTCTCCTACCAAAAAATAGACAAAAGGTCACTCTATGGTTACTAACATAGTCTTATAATTCCACTGAGGAACTTATTATACCTCTCTTGTAAACTGCGCGTGAAACATAAATATATTATTAAACTCTCATATCAGTATCACATACTACTTATAGATTCATCACGCATATAAATCAAAATCTTATTACATAAATTACACGGAATAGGAATACGAGGTGTAGCGCATAAGTGGTTCGAGTCCTATTTAAAAGATAGGAAACAATTCGTGGAAATTGAAAACTTTGATCACAACTCTGGTAGAATTGAACATTTTCGATGTAGCTGTAAAGTCGTTAATGCATCTATCCTACAGGGCAGTGTAATTGGATGCCTACTATTCCTCATCTACATCAACGATTTACCTAAAGTTATAAAGGAACATTGCGTCTTATTTGCTGACGATGTATCCTTGCTAACGACATGTCGTAATGATACAGATGTAAATGAACAACTCCATAAAATGCTACAAACAACAATCAACTGGATGACAGATCACAACCTTGACATTAACTTTGAAAAACCAAAATAATAGCCTTTTATCCGTATCAGAAAAATTCTTTAAATATTAATTTTAGTTTCAACAATGTACATTTAGATCATGTTCAAGAATTTACCTTGCTTGGCTTAGTTTTAGATACACATATTAATTGGAAAGCACATATTCAAAAATTAAGATCTAAAATCGGCAAATTTGCTTATGCACTTCGCGAAACAAAGAAAACAACTAATTTGGAAACCGCGCTCACCATTTACTACGCGTAAGCCTATGCATGGCTCAACTACGGTGTAATGCTGTGGGGGAACAGCACCGAATCTCCCTCAATTCTGACCTTACAGAAAAAATTGATAAGAATCCTAGCCAACATTGATGCAACCGAAAGCTGCAAACCCTATTTCCAACAGTACAATATTTTAACTTTGCCCTGTATCTACATTTTTGAATCCTGTAAATTTGTCAGAAATTATCCCAATCTCTATAAAAGAAGGCAAGACGTACCTACAAACTATTGTTTTAGACACCAAAACAGACTTATGTTACCAAAATCAACGATCCCTCTCCATTCATCAAGTCTGTTTGTAATGTCTATAAAAATTTATAATAAGTTACCGAACTCCATAAAAGAAATACCTCACGACAGCAATTTTAAATCCCATCTGAAAAAAATATTAGTAAGTAAAAGTTAGTACCATGTAAACGAATATTTCAATGATAAAGAAATATGTTCCTGATAAGTTACATTAATGTACCAATATACCTGTACTTAATAGAAATACGTACATAAATACTAGGCGTAAAAATATTAAAATGTTTGTTATTATTAATTATTTTTATTTGTGTTTTTTTTTCTTTGTTAATGGAATTCATAGACATTTATTGTACTGACAAAATAATAATATTAATAGATTTTATTTGTAATTTAAGAATTGTATGCTTATATAAATTGTAATTATTGCATGTTTTTTTGAAGATTTTATTTGATGTTGAAATGTTTATTGATTTAATTTAATTCAAGTTAATGAAATGTTGCCCTCTCTATGTACATTGCTGTGCCCAACAGGGTCCCAAAGCTCTAATGTAAGGGTGTCCACCTGCTACAAATGTAAACTTTTGAGAATGCAATAAAGGATTGAGTATTGAGTATTGACTAGGTTTCTATGCGTTATTATTCTAAGTATGACGCCATTTCGCCAATCATAACATGCGGTTCCTGAACACGTCACAGAGAGCTTATAATATGTGTGTAGATAAGGCAGTGTATGTAACTGTACACAATTAGGCATTAAAACTCTCGTGAAATGTTTTTATGCCCTTATATTATTAACCCTCACTCGTATTTTAATACCTTTCATTATGTAACAGTCACATAAACTACTAGATATTAATATTTAATCCGTGATTTGAAGTTATGAAAAGACCTAAGGGAACTCTGAAATAACTTAATAGCGCGCCCATTACTAACGGTTTCCTTTGGGATGAGAGTCACAAATTCCTTGTATAAAGTTCTCAAACTGCATTCAAGTAAGCAGCGTGGTAACTTAAGCTAAATTTCGTCCCCGGTGTCTCCTGTATCTGAAATTATGGAATAGAACTTAAGGAATTTCTAGCGATAATAGTAATAACTAACACAAATTACACCCTAAGTCACGAGAGAAATAAATGTAGGCCATACAAATTTTTCTCGGGACCTCTGTGTGACAGTTTAGCGTGGTAACCGTTCCGCCAAAGAGGCAGTTTAGTTTATAATAATCAATTGGAATTTATTCTAATTATGTAGGAATACAAACTTATACAACGGAGAAATCAACTTGAATAATCTTCATTACATTCTATCGGCTCGATAAATATCGGAGCTAAAGAGCACGTAGCTTCACTGTAACGAAAAAACAGCGTCCATAAAGTATTGCATTTATTTTGTTTAAGGTCAGTAAGGTCAAAAGTGCCTGTCAGTAATTAAGGAGCTTCATAGACACGCTTATGTCAAAGTAAAATAAATGTTCGAATGACTCGAAATATTTTCGATGTAATCGATAAATTAAAACAATGTGATCTTCGGGAAAAAAATATGTTAAAATAGACAGCTAGGAATTAATTTCAAAATAGACTTATAAATGCAATTCCATCCGTTGGCGAGACTGGAGTAGATTTTTTTTACAATTTTAAATGGCGTGGCGTATTGCACAAACACTTTATGAGGTGAATTCGATTATGGAAATGGAAGAAAATCGATTCAAAAGTAGTTATATTGAGCTTGTATTTTGACAAAGGGGACAGCCTATCGATGGCGTCTTATATGCTCTAAGTTCTGAGAAGTGCATCAAAGTGAATTTCGTGGTAGGTACTAGTGGTTTATTATTTAATATTTTAAAAATAACCCTGTTTAGGAATTCTTATTGAAAAACTTAGTATTAATTTTCCAATGCAGGATTTCATTTCATGCAGCAACAGCCCATGTCCACTGTAACTGGAATCTAATATTTCAAAATTCTCCGGCGGCGGCACAGTATTCACCTCAAGTTGCCGCTATACATGAATTTATTAGCAGCCAGCGTTGGGCTTTGAAGATGTATAAGATAAACCGCGTTCTGCGGTGTACCGCTCAACCCACCATGTTGGACGAGACTAATTGGGAGCTTGGACTTGAGCAGTTAAACCGATACTAACCGGTAAGATAGTGGACATTAACTGTTAAATAGTTCTGAGTAATTCATTTGTTTAATCAAGGGAACAAAGAATTTTTGTAAAAAATTAATACAGATTTTTATTGTTGATACAAAGGTCGAACAATGCAGTAACATTCCTTTGATCCGGCTGGACTTGAAGCGCTTTAGCCGCCCAGCTCAACATTCAATATATTGTAATATGTAGGTAGGTCTATTACCATTGACATTTAGGTAATTGTTCTACCTCAAGGAACAGACGATCGTTTAAATTGATTTACGGGTATAGTGGTCGAAAGGGTTCAGTGAATACGAGAAAAACCGGAAATCTTGGAATGGTCCGCACAGATGCTATCCGCAGTATATGTTGTGGCCCCGAGGCCTACAAACAATGTTGATCCACACCCTGATCAGTTTATAATGTAAGGTAATGTGCGACCTATGTAATCATCATCCGACCTTTTTATTACCATTTACCCTGGTTCCTGGCCACTTACTTTTGAAATGTTCAACTTCACCATTCTTACTTTACTTCATTCTGTTGTCACTCCAGATGTGCTCTTAAGCATGTAACCTTAAGTAAGCTTTTGGAGTATGTTCACTAATATATAATAATAATAAACTAATAACGAGGTCTTAGGTTTTCGCGATTGTTACACATAGGAAATGAAACTATTTTTCCGGAATTAAAACGCGTATAGTTTTTTCAAACAAACCGACGTTTCGAGCCCCATAAAGATCCCATGACCACGGTTGACATCGGTTCGTTTGCAGAAACAAAATGTACGCGATTAAAATCCTGAAAAATAGTTTCATTTCCTAAATAAACTAAGGCTCAATTCACCACTAGCGCAGAGTCGAAGCGTCGCGACGCGTCATGATTTTTGCCTATAGCATATTCATCTCTTATTTTCCCATTATTAAGGTACAAAGTGTTTTGCAAATATGGAATCGAGGTTCGACGCTTGGTAGCATTCGAGGGTCGTCGCGCGTTACCAGGCGGTTTAGTTAAAAAACAGGACGCGACGCGATACGACGCTTCGACTGTGTGCCAGTGTGAGTTGAGCCTAATAAGTTCTAATCGTAGGGAGTGTTTTTATTATTATTGTACCTGTTTCTCATCGAGTATATAACCAGAAATAGAGACAAACGTTTAAAATGTGACAACACCGGTCCGATGGGCCAGCCCGAATTCGAAACAATTGACTAGTGTTGTCAATTGTTTCATTTCAAAAAGACCAGTTTAACTTGAGCTGTGCTATAATGGACATTAAATTACATATTTAATTACGGATGAAATGTGATTCCGTTTGTTTTGTAAGTAGATGTTTTGCTGTTTTTCCCATAATACCGAATGGAACAACCGTGCATTGTTAGAGATATTATCCTTATTACAATAAATACAGAATATTTTTGGAATATACAGAGACGTACACACAGGCCAGTTGCTGGCGCAGTACTCGTTCAGCTTTCTAGTTTGTAATTTCAGCACAAACGAGAGTTGACGTTTTAAAGTGATATAGGGCCCAAATTTGCCTGATGAGTGGCCAGGGATGGATTGCCCGTATTTCGACTCTATTTCTGGTTATATACTCGATGATGTTTCTATACGACTGTTTTTCTTGTACAGTTTTTATATCACCTTTTCCCCGTTATACTTCTTCAACAAATTCATGTGGACCGAGTGTTCTTTCTATCATTATAACTCAAACCCCAACGTCACAACTGATCTCCGAAACTATTAGAGACAGATAGATTGTGTTCAAACTAACATCCGAGAAGGCGATGGGAGCCAATCAGTTGTCAAATTTAACTACTCAAACCGAGACTATCACTCTCTCAACCCAACTACGAAACATTTTAGTTGGATTTGTTTCATAGGGGTGTACGAAAGGAGCCTACCCTCATGGCATTTCATTACCTACGTACATCTTGGGTATTAGGCGTAGGTAGGTTGTCTGGTGCATCTTGGGCAACAATCGCTAAGTACCTTACGCCGACGGACAAACCCTTTCATAAGAAAAAGTTTCAAAGGTTTCTCAAAGTTGAAAGACCTTTCGCGTAGTGCCTGCTAATCTGCTTAGCACGACAAGACGCTATATGGAGTTCTTCTTAGAATCTTAAAATGCAAGTTTATACCAGAGCATATAGACGCTGTTTAATAACGAGCTCTTGGAGTATGGGGACGTTTGTACAAAAAACAGTCCACGATACCCCAAGCATTAAACCAACCACCAAGCCGTTGTTATTTTCTAAGCGAAAACAATTTATTATTCCACAAATAACTCTTCAACTTTTATATTAGGGGTTAAAGTATGAAATTGCCGTTTTATTGCAATAGGTTCTTTGAATTTTCATAGAATCTTCATGGTTTGAGGTTTTCGAATGAAACTTTTTTCAAATGGTTTCTGTGATTTTTTTTTTTTATTTGAAACATTTGAATATCGACTTTCAATTGTTTTTGTTATTCAATTTAGACAAGAAAGATGGATACT
This sequence comes from Hyposmocoma kahamanoa, assembly GCF_003589595.1. Classification (NCBI taxonomy): domain Eukaryota; kingdom Metazoa; phylum Arthropoda; class Insecta; order Lepidoptera; family Cosmopterigidae; genus Hyposmocoma; species Hyposmocoma kahamanoa. Next base: position 1,158,110 of record NW_020654684.1, read on the forward strand.
GCGAAAATTCGAGTGATTTTTGAATACGAGTTCCGACGCGGAACTAACGCGGCAGAAACAGCCCGCAATATCAATGCTGCGTTTGGAGAGGGGTCTACTAATGAACGCACCGTGCGATTTTGGTTTAAACGCTTTCGTGATGGAAATTTCGACTTAAAGAACGAGCCACGAGGAAGACCGCCCACACAGGTGAATAACGATGAATTAAGAGAGATAGTGGAAGCCGATCCTAGTCAAACTACCCAGGAATTAGCGGCATGGTTTAACGTTACCTTACCCACAATATTGACTCACTTGCGTCAAATCAATAAAATAAAAAAATACGAAAAATGGGTGCCTCATGATTTGACTGATCTGCAGAAAGAAACGCGTGTTGAAACTTGTGTTGCCTTGTTGAACCGGTACAGAAATGAAGGAATATTGGATCGAATTGTAACATGTGATGAAAAGTGGATTCTTTATGATAACCGGAAAAGAAAAATGCAATGGCTGACCCCAGGTCAAATGCCACAACAGTGTCCTAAAGCAAAACTTACCAATAAAAAGGTAATGGTAACTGTTTGGTGGTCTCAGCATGGTGTTATTCACTATAGTTTTCTCCGATCTGGTCAAGCAATAACGGCAGATGTCTATTGTGCCGAATTCCGAACCATGTTGACAAAACTAGCAGTAAAACAGCCCCGACTCATGAATCGATCTTCACCATTATTGCTCCACGACAACGCGAGACCTCACACAGCACGAGAAACCATTTTGACCCTTCAGGAACTGCAGTTAGAAACCATTCGTCATCCTCCGTATTCACCAGACCTTGCTCCAACGGACTACCATTTTTTTCGTGATTTGGACAATTATCTACGTGACAAGAAGTTTTCTTCCCAGGAGGCAGTACAAAATGCTTTCACACAGTTTGTGCAGTCTAGATCGTCGGAGTTCTATCGCAAAGGCATTAATAACCTTCCCATTAGATGGCAGCAATGTATAGATAATAATGGCAACTATTTTGATTAAATAAATTTGTTAAAAATTAGTATAGATTTTCAGTACAAATCGGCAATTTCATAGTTTAACCCCTATTATTTACAGTGTATTTTTGTTTGTCATTCGATTTCGTTTTATGTTTCATTAATTCACATATTCAGGCGTTACTTTGCGGAAGTCCATGCTAATAAAAATGGAAGTTAATTAATTAAATTTTTATTGAATTGATATTCAATTATTTTTTGTGAAATTACTCCACTAGTTTGTTATAATTATTAATACAAAGATCGAACACTCGGAAAAAAACACTCAGAAAAAATTCCTTCGATCCGGTCGGATTCGAACCGACGTCTTCTTGCATACCGTGCCAGACGCTATACCAACTAAGGAAGTTAATTAATTTGCTACTCCGCGAACCTTCACTAGGTTAAATTGTGTTGAATATTTTTTCACGCAGTTAATTTTCCCACTCTCCCTCCTCATAAAATTAATAAAATAAATAAATAACACAAGCCCAACTACAGACATCACCATTAAAAATATACCCGACACGTGTTTCGCCTTTCCACGAGGCATCCTCAGGGACTGTTGATAGCGTGACCCTCGGCCGAAGAAATTTCTTGGTGGTGGTGTCTTTTAAACCATTACTGGGTTCGCGAAGTAGCATAATTTACTTCCATTTTTATTCATTTTATTTCAAATGTTAAGAACAATCAATGTTAATCAATATTGAAAAACTTAAATATGCCACAAGTGTACAAGAATGTCGTGGTTTTAAATAAAAGAAAAATCGAATACACTTTTACCTAGCAATGTTTGCTTGGCATATTGTGTCTATTCAAAATATGAATGGAGCTAATTTGTTGACCACAGCAATTATTTCCATGAGAAAGTAACGTTTTTGAAGCAATAGTGAAGAATCCGCTTCGATTTCAAGCACGAATATTGTTTATAATGTTTTTTGCAAAATGAACGATGAGTTAGGTGCATCCGAGTCACAATCCACGATTTGGAAACGGGTCTCAAAACTTACACGTTAGTAGGAGTGAATGGAGTTGCCTAGAAAAGTAGAGTAAATGCCGTCCCCATAATCTGTTAGAAATAGAAAACAAATTTATTGAGCTAGATAACAGAAGAGAGATATTATTCATAAACAATGGCGGTTCTTCATTGTCCGATTTTTCTGAAGAACGAGACATGGAAGTGGAAAGGCTGGAATTGTCTTCACCAGAATAAAAGTTTTATTAGACAATATAGATATCTGTTAAATATTACTTATCTCCCTCACACACACTTGTTTAAACAAATTTAAAAGTGTACAATAATGATAGGGGACCCCAACGCTACAAGGTACGCCGGTCATGGCAGAGGAACAATCTAAGCCCCTTGCCATCTGAATAATATGTAGTCTTTAAGTCGTCATGTCACGTCATGGATTTGAATATATAAAATGGTAATAAAAATGTTCGGTTCGTGTTCGTGCACGGTTTGCTGAACGAAGTTGGTTCGAATCCAGCCAGATCAAAGGATGTTTTTTAAGTGTTCGATCTTCGTTTTCTTTCTTAGTGTGCCGCTTCTCTACGAAGGTTGGCGACCATCATGACTATTCTCATTTTTTAAGCTGCCGCACGAAAGAGTGAACGTGTGCTAAGGTGGAACCAGTCTCTCAGGTTTTTCAACAACGTGGTTTTCCTTCAGCCTCGACCACGCTTTCCTTGTATTTTTCCCTACATTATTAGTTGAAGAATCCGGTATCTATTGCCCCTCATTACGTGGCCAAAATACTGCAGCTTCCTTTCCTTTACAATTCTGAGTACTAATAATTAAAACAAACTAGTGGAGTAATTCCACAAAAATAATTATTGAATATTATACATAGTGATCAAACATCGAGACATTCAGTAAACTGAAAAAATACGATATTCTATGATGCTAAATAAACCGATCTGGTCAATTGAATATTAAAGTATCTAGTACATTTTTTCCCACTATTCACTCTGGTATACACCTATAATACACTCCTGTACATATATTACGAGGCAGCCTGCAATTTCAGCATTAAATGCTCAAAGCGTAAGCTTTATTGATCAAAAATTATTATGCAATTTTAAACGTATGTATTTCCGTAAGTCCTTGTTGAAAATTGGAATTAAGGTGGCTAGAATTATGTGCTATATTTATTACGGCGACTCTGAACAGTGACGCCCAAGCAGAATATATGAACAACTATTATTAACTGTCCACCGCTTTAACGAAATTAGTTTACGCTGACATAGCTGTGTGCAGGCCCGGGTTCAGATGGTTTGCTTTGTGGTTAAGTGACTTATTGAACGTCTTTGTTAGGATAAAGACGCGATAAATGACTGGTAAAGATCGTTGACGTGTTCTATAGTGGTTATCAAATAGTTTTTTATTACTATACCTTACAGCTGTCATAATATGTTTTATGGGCAGAAGTCGGAATGAAAGTGCTTCACATTATTCTGTACGCGTGCTTTTATGCAAAAACCTTGTGCGCGAGCGTATACTTTTTGATATATTTTATAGTTTTTATTCCCATTTTAATTTGTATTCCTTTAGACGTTATGTTTTTGTAGAGGTACGGTCACAAAAATCCCAAAGGTTAAATTTCTTCCTTTTCTCCCATTCAAAATTACCAGGGAAGCGTCTCGCTAACGTTCTGGTTGGATCAGATACATCATGAACTATCAACCCGTCCTGTTGTGCAGCGGTCTCTCTAAATTGTCTGCCTTTTTCGACAAGAATGGACTATTTCGATTATCATCCCGAATCACAGCTGCGTCAAATATGGCGGAAGGTGTGAAGTATCCAATTCTGCATGACGGAAAACATCACGTCAGCCATGACATCATTTATCAATGGGATAAGACAGGCCTACTGGGTTTCTAACCAACGGTATGGACGGAAAGAGGATTTTTGCAATGTTCGTCGATCCACACCATTCCAACCGACAAAGAGAAACTTGCCGAAATCACGGCTTACAACTTGTCACTGTGGTCTGACCATTTATGTTTCCAAATATCTTTGCTATATAAATCCTCCATTTTAATAAATCAGCAAACGTACGTCTGTAATCCCCAGCTACACTCTACGTGGAATTTACGATTAAAAAGTAAACAAAGATACCATTACAAAAAATATTTAAGAAATGTGAAATAAATCTCTGTCGAGAAAAGTTTCACCAACCGTGTTTTCGTTTTACCATTATGCTGATTGAGCCTTCAAGTAATCGTTACCGTTTGTCGCTGTTTCAGGTACAAAAAAAAAGACTATATGTAGGATTGTGAACGGAGTGAACGGTTAGTTTCTGAACGATGAAGTGTGAGAGAGAAGGATAGAGGTGACGGATGACAGATATCAATTTCTCCTTGGCTATGGCTCTCGATGACGCCGGTTGCATACTAGGGTTTTTTCCTATTCTTTTTTAAATACAAGTGAGCAAATTAATTCCCACGTTATATTTCCATCCCACATAGGTACAAAGATCGAGCTGAAATCTGATCTGAAACGTTTCATAAGTTGCTCACAGACTAAATCCTATACAAAGATCTGCAACCAGCACTTAGACAATTTCGTAAGATCTGCTGAGGCGGTCTATAGTTCAGTTGGTAAGAGCGATGGCTCCGGTATTGCAACAGTCGCTGGTTCGAGTCCAGTCTGACCAATAATTATTGTCACTGTAAATATTATAATTTGAAAATAATGGTAGTAAAAACATCACGATATTCAATAAAACAAAAAAAAAACATAATATGCTATTAAGAAAATCAATGGCGTTTGGTTCTCGGACTATCGTTCACATCGAATACAGCTGACACTTGCAGCTTAAGTGTTGACTACACGCATTTGAAGTCTCGACTGCACGCATTTGACATCTCGATTGCACGCAATTGAAATCTCGAGTGCAGTTGACCAGCATTCTTACGTCGCGACTGTGGCGCTGCAACTGTGCCACTAATAATTTTGATACAATATTTAGAAAGCTGCTTTTTAACCGATTCAAAAGCGAAGGTACCCAATTCGACTGTATTTTTGTTTGTGTATAACTTACGCGATTACGACATTCGCAAACCGATTTTGGTGATTCTTTTTTGTTAGAAAAAGGGTACCTCAGTATTAGTCCCATTTAAACTTAAATATTCCACCTTTTCATTTCAATAAAACTTGGCAAATCTAAGTAATTCCTCAAACTTTTGAGGTCTGTTTTTTATAAAAAAAGTTATTCTAGACATATGAAAATTAGCAGACTTTGACTTTTGACGCAACTGAAGTCTCGACTGCACGCATTTGATCAGAAGCCTTCCCTAAGACAAGCCATTTTTTTTTTTTTGACGGGTGGAAATCTTTAATCCGGGCGGCGTCGTGGTGAATGTTCACTGATCCCACGGCGCCGACTCAACCGGCGAGAGGGAAACCCGGGGGGGTTTTAGTGGGGTAGGCCCTCCAGTCTCAGGAAGAGTCCCCACATAACCCCTGAGTCTCCCTGGGCTCAGGGGTATCCATAAAGATTTCCCCCAAGCCTACCATCTAGCCTAAATTTTCGTTTAAAAAAACAGGCTATTCAAGTACCAGTAAAGAGGACTTTTAATAGTCTATTTGTTCTATAAGTAGAACAAGTTAGATTAAGACAAGCCTACTATCTGGCCTAAATTTTGGTTTAAAAAAAACAGGCTATTCAAGTACCAGTAAAGAGGACTTTTAATAATCTAATTTGTTCTATAAGTAGAACAAGTTATATTATTGAAAGTCCTAAAACAAGAAATGACAAAAGTGAAATTACCCCTCAACATTTCAGATTAAACAACTCGCTGCCCTCCACACGTCCCTGGCTTAAATTAAGCAGAAACTGCATAAACTACATAATGATGAAGTGTTAAGCTCAAGAGACTATCCTATTAAAAACTAAACCAATTAACCTGTCTGATGAGATCCAGCTTATTTCTGATTAAAGTAGCTTAAAACTAATTTATAAATTCATTCGGACATTTTGCTTAGTTTTACGTAATTTATTTCTGCTAACACTGTACGGAATGATCTACTGTTTAAAAATGAAATCGAGACAACATTTATATTGTAAACATGAATATGAATTTATTATTCAAATAACTGTTAGGCAATAAAAATTACTTTATCACTGGATCCTATGAGGTGCTAAAGATGTTAGGATAATGCGACATTCGGGAGTAATGGACCTTGTGAGAAGGTTCTTTAAAGTGTAGACAGTATCTAACTGTTGGAATACTGGCTAGATAGTACTTCGTATTCTGTAATCAAAATTTGTTATCTTATATATTATTCAAAAAATTTGTTTGTCATGTCTTCACTTAAAATAAAATCACAAACTAGTAAACAACGTTTTTCCAATTTTCTCCATGAAAACACCACAAAACGTTATCAGCACGAATAGAGAAATATTAGTAGTACGGAATAATTGTTTTATGTGAATTTTTGGAAAGTGAAAAATATTAGTTCCGAATTCCAAGTATATATATATGGCTAATTCTTGTGGAGATACGTATAAGGTAGGAGGCTCTAGTTCTTCCTCTCTGCCCTGCGTTTATCTAAATAACAGAGATGGACATATTTCCTGGAAATTCAAAATGCGTAATTATTTGATGCATGAGGATTTATGGGAAGCTATAGAAGGGTATCCCGTTGGCCATAATATTTCTGCTGAAGTTATGTCGAAAAACGATAAAAAGGCCTTGACGAAAATATGCCACACACTAGAAGGCTCAGCTATAACGCACGTTACAAGTGCAAAAACAGCGTCGGAAGCCTGGACTGCTTTACAAAATGCATTCGAGGACAAAGGTATGAGTCGTCGCCTTTATTAAGAAAGAAGACTGTATAGGCTTAGCCTCAGTAATTTCCCTGATATAAGACGTACATAAATGCAGTGATGTCGATCATGTACATGATATATCTGATATAGGGAAAACCATATAAGATGCGTCTATAGTGGCTATTTTACTCGGAGGACTTACATCCAGGTTTAATACCTTGATTATGGCCCTAGAAAATAGTAATCAGAACGTTACTACAGCTCTAGTAAAAACTAAGCGTTTAAACGAATTATCGAAAAGTGTAGTTTCGATCAAAAATGATTCTGCTCTGCGTTCTATAGATATTAAATCCAGAAAACCTAAGAAGCCTATTGTTTGTTATGAGATAAGTCATAAGCGACCAGATTGTCCGTTGAAGAAGAACCAGAAAAAGGCGAAAGAATCGACTTCATTATGCTCATGGTATAAATGTAGATGTCAGTGATAATTACTGGACTATAGATTCAGGAGCCACTAGGCATATGACATCAAAATTAGAATGATTTGAGAACATGAGGTCTCCGGAATCAAACAAGAACATTACTATAGCGGATGTTACCAAAATTGACTACGGCGGTATAGGAAATATTTCAATTAATACTGGGTCTGCTGTTAATAAAATAAATAATGTTATTTATGTACCTGCTTTGAATAGTAATTTCATATCTGTTTAAAAAGGTGTTAAAAAGGTTTCACTGTACTTTTTGATAAAAATGGTTGTAATTTTTATAACTCTGATACTTTTTCTTTTGTAGGTGACTCTGTTCTTCACGGTTCGTCCTATAGAGGACTGTACAAGCTTGATTGTACTACCAATATTCCTCGTGATGTGGCTTGTGATGTGCACTCTCAGTCCGCAGGTAGTTAATAGCTATGGCACAAGCGTTTGCGTCATCTGTGTCGCATTGGTATGAATCATTCAAGGAACTGTCATGTATGTGTAGAGTTTACAGAAGTTGATAAACAGAGCTGTGTTACCTGTGTCCAAGGTAAACAATCTCGGAAACCATTTAAAATAATAGCGTATAAGCCCGCAACTTCAGTGGATACTGCATTTTCATATGGGGAATTGGACGAGGAGGTCGACATGGACCAACCTCAAGGTTTCGTGAAGAAGAGCCATGAAAATAAGGTACGTCTTCTGCAAAGGTCCTTATGTGGTCTAAAGCAAGCCCCTCGTGCGTGGAATATTAAACTTAATGAAATTTTAATGGCAATAAGTTTTAATGGATTGCCTACTGAACCTTGTGTATATAAGAAATTTCTTGGTTCTGAAATAATAATACTGGCCATTTTTGTAGATGACATTATTGTCTTTTACTATAGTTAAAAGTCTTTTGACATTGTCAAAAATGATTTGCAAAAATACTTTTTACTCAAAAACTTGGGTCCGGTACAGTAATATTTTGGATTAAATGTCTCTCGTGACGAAAAGCGAATAATGGTGAAAAAAAAAACTGGCAACTCCCTGGAAGGGTACACGGATGCCGACAGGGTAAATTGCGCCAGTAATCGTCGGTCTTATACTGGGTACTGCTTCAAACTGGCAGATGGTCCGATATGATGGGCATCACGGAAGCAACCCACGGTGACGTTGTCTTCGGCGGAAGCAGAGCACACGGCGCTCACTGATGCAGCTAAGGAAGCTGTGTATATATGCTAGATTTCAGAGGCATGTAGCACCCAATGTCCTAGTGTAATTTTATACAGCGACAGTCAGAGCGCACAGAACTTAGCTTATAATCTTGTGCATCATGGCAGAACAAAATATAGAGATAAAAAATACCGTTTCATTCGAGAAAAGGTGTCTGACAATGAAATTATACTTAAATTTATTAAGGCTAGTGATATATCAGCTGATGTCTTGACTGTGTTTAGCAAAAGTTGCACATCAGAGATGTATCCAGGCATTAGGTCTAAGTAATATTGAGTATTGATGGTAAATTTAATGTTTTTTTTATAAATGTTTTCTACCACTTGTGAAGTTACACTTAAGGATTTATATTGCTTTTGTAAACAAGTTTTTTTGTGAGAGTGTTGATTATGGGAGGGTGTTGAAATACTGGTACTTCGTATTCTGTAATCAAAATTTGTGTTCTTATAGACACACAATCACCCACACACTCAGACACACACTCACTCACGCACTCAGACACACTCACTCACTCACTCACGCGCTCACGCGCGCACACATAATTTGTTTTACTTATTTTTTACTTCCTCCTCAGTACTTTGTATTTCGTCATTACTGCTAACATGACTATCCTAGGGGTTGGGTGCCTGGAGATCCATATTACAAGCTCTGCTTAGTTTGGGCTCCAGTCTCCCACAATACATTACTCTAAGCTTACGTTATAATGTATATTTACTGTAATTGTAACGTTTCTTTGTATTGTGTTGTGGAGATAAATAAAGATATTTATTTATTTATTTATTTATTATTTATTTATATATTATTCAAAAAACTTGTTTGTCGTGTCTTCACTACATAAAAAATCACAAACTAGTAAACAACGTTTTTCCAATTTTCTCCACGAAAACACCACACTAATCACCTTTAACGTTATAAACAAATCTAGAGGATATATTCTTGTATCACAATGTTAACGATATGCTTAAAGTTTATCTCGGAATGTTATTCTGTTTTGTGAAACGATTTTAAAAAAAATAGCTAACAGATCTTGAAAGATTTTACAATCAAGATGTAGTATATCGTGTTCTTAAGTTTTCACGAGTGCAAAACATTGGACAAATTTTTCGGATTTCAACCGCATAGGTATATAAACACGTTTCGGGCTCGGTCACTACTGACTGAAATGGTCTTAGTGATCAACCTATTACATCTAATATTAACGCAGACTATAATAATAATAATGAACTGAACTATAGCAACAAACATTGTTAATTTACTACCTGATTTTTGTTGAATAAAGACTATATTGTTGTTATAGTTTACAATTGACGTTGTTGTTTTATAATATTATAAATTTGATAAGTTTACACACTCACAAGCAATTACAACTTTATGGTGGTGGAAACTGAGCCTATATTATTAATTTCGCTATAATAGTTGCGGTAGTGACTAACGCTCCGATTTGAAATCGAAAAATGTCGCGGTTGTCTGCTTTAAAAACAATAATAATGGAAATATCCAGTAGGTTAATTCTTCTTCGATAGCATTAAATTACAGTGCTAGCCATCGGGGTTACAGGATTTGCCAATCGGTATAAGGTACTCTCCAATTGGTATCCAGTGTGCATCAGATGTACAGAAAAAGAAGGGTACCGAGACTCCTTTAGTGCACCCGTTTGTTTTACTGCAAGGCGGTCTCCCTCAAGAACATGGTTTAGAACATTAATTCTGTTTAATAAAGGTTAATGAGGTTCGAATACTGTATACTGCAAAATAGATATAAGCATTTCGTATGAATCAACGAACAATATAAATTTAACCTACATGTCTAATACTCTAATATTATTTTTATATTATTGCATTATAGCCCTAAGGTCCGGGAACAACTCATTAGGATATAATTTTGTAGGACATTAACACAATGATCTTAAAAACCTTAAGGTTATTTAGGAAAACGTTCACTAGTGCTTCAGGGGGTTGTGATAAAACTGTGTAAGATGAAAAATAACGTACTTCAGTAAAATATTATTTTCGAAAAAAAAGTTAATCATGCCGTTATCAAAACCGTGCTTCGTAATTGATTTCTATATTACCGAAATCAAAACAAATACACAGGTTATAAAGGCATTACAAGTATGAATTTCAAATCAGTGTTTTTAAACCGTATAAGGTATTTTTGGAAAAATATTAGACAGCTTTATTAGGCTGGCTTCTCACGGCCCGTTTCTTCAAAAGCCGCTCCTCGCCGCGCCGTTTTTAAACGGGCGAGCTCGTGCCACGGGCCTCGGGCACATGAGTGAAGAAAAGGAACAGAGACAAAGCTTCATACAATCGCGCTATGACAGGTACACTACTACAAGCTTGAGGTGCGTGTGTGAGTGAGCACCGGCGGCTTCGTCGCGTACGGAGAGAAACCTGTTTAAGCTTAGGGCTTTGTAAGAACAACGACATTGTAAGAACTATTTTTTTACAATTAATGTCAAAATGATGGGTTTCCGACGTGATTGCGAATGCTGGTTACGCGAATGACGATAGTGTGAAGACGGCTGCGGAAAAGCTATAAAGCGCGAAAGTTTTAAACGCGATGGCGCTAAGTTCCTGAAATTCAAATAGACGTACTTCCACGAACTTTTGAGGTCAGTTTTTTTTTATTTATAATTATTGTTTGTTTCATTGATTTGATTGATCTTTGCTATGTTCGATTGATCAACATTACGAACGCGTTTTCGTAAAACAATGAAAGTAGAAATAGATGGGATCTGTGGAGAAAGTTATATGCCACTTTTTGTCATTAAAATAAACCTCAAAGATGATGACACAGCGGATGAAAGTTTGTATGAAAACCCAACAAAACTATGAAAATTATTATAGTACGTGAGCTCGGGTACTCTGGTTCCCTTGCGGATATCCTCATTACTGATTCGATCTCGCAACGAAACCCCGAGCATAGGAAGGGCCATCCCTTCCATTGCCATTTGAATGACCTTGAGCCTTCTTGTGAGGCCTATAGTGAGCGACCACGTCTCAGTGCCGTAAGTCATCACTGGCCCTAACAATTGCAAAATTTAAGTGGCAATGGGCACGACACATTGCTCGGAGAACAGATGGCTGATGGGGCCGAAGAGTTCTCGAGTGGCGACCGCGTACCGGTAGACGCGGCAGTCTACCCACAAGGTGGACTAGTGATATGATGAAGGCTGCGGGAATCCTTTGGATGAAAGCGGCGCAGGACAGACCGTTGTGGCATTCATTGGGGGAGGCCTATGTTCAGCAGTGGACGTCTTTTGGCTGAAATAGTGATGATGACAGTGAGCTACTAAAATTACTTATTTCACGTAGATGAAGTCACGATTACCAGCTTAATATGTCTCAGAATCAATAGAAACAACCCTAAATATAACTTACATGTAACATAGGTTTAAGCAGTATAGTAGCTGGATTAACGAGGCAAACTTTAGACACTCGTTAGGGATCGATCTTATTAGCATTAGACATTGACTTACAATTATATGGACGTCGGGTCCGCGCTAAAAAGTGTCCGAACTTATAGGGCGTTAAAATCGTATATAGAGCGTCATTCACGCTTTAGTCTTCGTTTGTTCGACTGACAGCGAAGCAAGCAAACTTAGACAGTACTGCGATGATATTACAATTTAAATTCAACGTTTTAGCTTTTTCATATTCCTTTACATGTCACTACGTTTAAATAGGTTGACTTGGGACATTTTTTTCGTGATTTTTGTATTAGACCCGTCGTCCATTTATTTGTAAGTCAGTGGCATTAGAGCTCAAATAAATAGAAAGGAAAATCCTTGGTCAACTGTTGTAAAAGAGTCCACCCAGGGAAGTATAGGTGTGCTAGAATCTCATGGCATTAAATATTAACAAAATCGAACGACTTTCAACTGGCAATATTAACTTGTTACATATGAATTCAAATTATTACTTGTGTCAAATGGTTGTCTGCTAAACTTTTTTCATTTGAAAACTACGATTTTGTAGCAATAATTACTGAGAATCTGCTTCAATCTCAAGCAAAAAAACATTGTAATAATGTTTATTGCAAAATCAGCGACGAAAAAGGTCTAAGTCACGATTTAAAAGCAGGTGTCAAATCTTGTCGATTAGTAGGAGTAAATAAACTTGACCTCTGAAATTGAATTTTGCTGGTGGGCAAGACTACAATGCGTAGACAATGATTGGTAAAAAAAAGAAATGACGTAAATTCGAGTTACTTCAAACTGCAAACGTAGAAATTACTTGCCTTTCTCACACACAAATTCATACAGATGTTAAAACAAGTACGAGTATCCATTTTGGTCAATTAAAATATATAAAGTATTTAGTACATTTTTTCCTACAATATTGATGTTGCCCACTACAAATATAAATTTGTCTAAGTGCCATCAGATTCCGGTACACCTATACCCATCGAGTATACAACCAGAGATCGAGGCGAAATGTCATTTGTTTGAAAACTATTCTGCCATATCATTACGATGTCAACTGTGCTCCGGTTGGCCAGCTCAAATTCGAAACAATTGGCGGCTGTCGTCAATTGTTTCACTTCAATTCGACCAGTTTAACTCGAGTTTTGCTATAATGAACGAAATCTTTATAATTACTTTATTTAATATTTAATTACCGGTGAAATGTGATTCCGTTTGTTTTGTGATTAGATGTTTTGTTGTTATCTTTATTACAATAAATACAGAATATTTTTGGAATATATGGAGACATACACACAGGTCAGTTGTTGTCCCTGTACTGTTTTAGTTTTCTAATTTGTAATTTCAGCGCAAAAGAGAGTTCATATTTAAATGTAATATAAGGCCCATTTACCTAATGAGGTGCCAATGATGGATGGCCCTTAGTTCGTCTCTATTTCTGGTTATATATACTCGATGCCTATACCATATCTACTTCTGCCGCCAAGCAGTGATGTGAACGTTACTGCTACATTAGTAAACAAGCTCAGAAGTACTTTAGTAGCATAATTAACAATATTATAATTCATTTACTGACATCATACAGTAGAAGATTTGCATGTAAATTCAACGTTTATACAAATTGAGAGCGTCATTAATTTGAGCCCTAACATCATTAGACCGTAACGAAGCGAAACTTTGTGACTGATGATAATGACGTCAACAAATCTTCAACGAGGGCAGTTTTAATTAAGTGCAAACATGTTTCTTCTTCGTTAGCCAAATTATAAATTCAGGGTTGCAAATGACGTACTTTGTATTAAAGCAATCAGGGTGTGAGAAAATGAAATAGAAATTTTTAATTCATTCGTCATCATCAACGCTAAAGAGTATTAAAAAGATTGGGGACTTCGCGATGGTTCAGTCTAAAAATTATTTAAAAAAAACAAAAACCCGACAGCAAACATATTTAGCCGGAAAGATGAAAAAAAATTAACCCCTTCACTATTTAGATTGTTTTATAGCCTATAACAATCCCACGATCAAAACGGAATCTAACGACACCTCATATGTCAAAATCCATCAAGCCCGGAATGTGCACATTCCAAGCTACTTCTTATGATCTCGCCGTCGGAACTAAAACAGGTAAGGAGCTGTAAAACTTCCAAAGAAATATGGGAAAAATTGAAAGAGACTTATCAGAGTCATGGCCCTCCCAGCCCGTAAGGCCAGGCTACTCAAACAATTGATACTAAAAAAGATGTCAGAGAATGAAAGATGGAATGAAATGATGAAAATTTCATGAAAGTGGTCGACAAGCTCGCAAGTATGGCCATAGACTTAAATAGTGACCTACTGTCTATGATTATGGTATATAACCTCCCCTCATCCTACGACCATTTTAGAATCGCTGTAAAGTCAAGAGATCAACTGCTCTCTCCGGAAGATCTCAAAATTAAAATAATCGAAGAAAGTGAGACGAGGAGGAACATAATCACAGACGCAGAAATAACAAATAAAAGAGAAGGTGCGTTCTATTAAAAAAATACCTTCACGTGAACAAGGACAAGGGTCTGAATGAGAAATATGTAGAAATTTTGAGAAATTACGTGAAAAGAGTAATTGATGAGGAAGAAGAAACAGCTTGAATAATATTTAGAAAACGCTTATCTGCATATGGCCTTAAATGCTAAACAAGTCAGAAAACTGGCATACTAGCCAAGTCATGTCTAGTTCAAATCAGTTATATGTATGCATGAGTTCATCCAAGACGCCAACTATGCCCTTTTGCTCCCAAATGTAAGAGCAAATGCCATGGAATTTGATAATTTATTCAGAAGAGTGAAAGCAGAAGAGGGAGCCAATTGGTCGCTATGCACGCTGATAGAAACCTCACAACATCCCGAGCTAAATCACAGTAGATTTCCAGATTTGTATGCAGTGACATTGAGATGGGCTAAGAAAACAAAGAGAGTCCAAACGAATTGCGTTGGGAGTAGTGCCATAATATCAGGAGCTCAGGCTCTTGCACAGGCTGCCAAGCTGTTTAAGATGAAAGGAAGTGGCATTGGATATCTCACCTGAAGAGAGAGCCTAGCTTAAAGATAGAAGTGTAATTCAAACTGACGCAGACTTAGAGACATCTCCAGGCACTCAAACAAAAACTAAGAGAGGACACGCCGACAAAACCCCAGACAGTAACCCTAGGAGGAAAAAGGCCAATAAAACGTAACCCAACTTTCCAAATACAACCAAATAACCGAGTAAATAAGACCATGATTGCCTGTATAAATGCAGTTGAAAATTCTGGTCCTCCTTTAATAGTCTTTCCTAGAGTTTTCTTCAAAGTTAATATGTTAAAAGGTGCTCCTTCAGGTACAGTTTGTGCAGCCAACCAATCTGGATGGTCAAGATCAATTTAGATCTTCAGAATATATCTGGATCATTTCTTAAAATTTGCCACACCTACGAAAGAAGATCCAGTTCTATTAATAATGGACAACCATGAAACGCATATCTCAATTGTTCTGCCCACGTTGCCTCCACACACATCAGATAATTTTCAACCTTTGGTGTTTGGCCAATTTAAGGCGCAGTGAAACAAAGCAATCGATAAATGGAAGCTTGAAAAACCTTTTTTGAACCTTGGAAAGCCAATTACAATTTACGACATTCAGAAATCGTCGGTTAAGCATATCCCCTAGCTTTCACACCCAAAAACAAAATTAAAAAGTTTCGAAATAGCAGTTATAAGCCCATTTAATAGTCATATATTCAGAGGTTTTCTATGCTCATTTGTTACTAATCGACCAGAGGCTTTGACCACAGTTTCTAATAATACAACTCAAAAGTCAGTCTGTCACTGAAGAGTCAGCAATCAACTTGAACTGCATTCAAGATGAATATCTTATTCACTACCAGGAGATACAGAAGGCTAATACCAGTGCAGATAAAGTTGTGCGCATTGCTGGTATGCGCATTACCTTCTGTAATTCATCAAACAAATCTAAATACAGAAACTCAATCACTACAAGCAGGTCTGTTCGTCAGTTAGAAATTTCCGCTGTTGATGAGACTGTTGATTCTGGACAAGGTAAGATAAATGCATCAATTACTCCGAAAAAACAACTTATTCCACAAATCTGTACGCTCATTTCTAAAAGCACACCCTCGAAAAGCAACTCTACGAGGAAGGAAACCTGGAAGGAGTAGGATTTTAAATGACACACCTGAAAAAAAAAAACGAAATAAAGAACGAAGCAATTCGATTGCCGTCCATTGGCACAAGTATTTCTGTTCAGAGGTACAATCATAAGATGTACCTGTGGACAAATTAGTGTTTTTGAAAACAGTGATTTATTTTAATAAATATAATTCGTACTAGACTGCTAATTGTTAAGCATTAACTATTCCTGTAACAACGTTTTTGATGAGGCTAATAAATAATAATTAAGTCATTAAACCTTGTTTTCATTCAAAACCACAGTATATAACCTTCGTCTACTTAAATAAAACATGAAAAAAAGAAAAAAGAGTTTCATGGTTCACCCTGTGTTGGAAACAAGAGAACAGTTTGGAGAATTTCATACGCTGTTTAAAGATCTACGAGAAATTTTTGTCCACGATGGCGCGTGCGACCGCGTGAAAGACGCGTGGCGCAGCAAGCGTTGTTGCCTCTGATTACTAAATCAGAGGCCTGCTGAGTGTAAATTTGTAATCATTCAAACGTAACTACCACGTTTGCGTTCAGAACGAAGACTTCACGATGATCCAATAAAGATAGGTGACTTCATACATTTTCCAAATGTTGTGGACCTTCTTAGAGATGCAGGTTTTATCACGATGTTTTCTTATCCAGAGGTATTGCTGCTAAATATTCACAAATATATGCAACTTACAAATTACAGTCATAGGTACATACTTGCGACTACAGTGATTCCGACTGTCGACCCCTCTATTGAAAAGCAACAGTATGTATCCTTTGATCCATCTAAGTTACTGTTTTTCATAACTAGTTATGAAAAAAGATTTTCCTTCAATGCTTCGTAACCATTATTAAAAAGGGAATATTTAATACATATTCAAAACTCCAGTTATGAAAACGGATGCAGATTTGTTCTTTTCATAACCAGGGACGAAAAAGGCTTACTTTTTTTTTTGTAACTAGCTACGATAATCTCAGTACAGAGTACTAAAAAAACCGACCTCAAAAGTATGTGGAATTACGTCTATTTGCTAAGTTTTATTGAAATATCCTTATATTCGCCACTATACAGGACTTGACATTGGAGATAATAAAAATCGGTTCTCACTACTCAAAGAATATTGAGAGAAAAATGCCTTGAATTGGAGAAATAGCAAAATCAGCCATTAAAATAATTGCTCCTTAAGAAAATTTAGGCGCTATTTATAAAAATGAACCTTCATGCGTGAACAGCCACCCTTAGAGGTGGATGATTTCTTTCAAAATGAAATGGGACCACTATGGAAGTACCTCCTTTACAATAAAAGAATCATGAAAATCGGTTCACAAATACCGGAGTTATCGCGTAACATAGACAAAAAAAAAACATACAGTCGAATTGAGAAACTCGTCCTTTTTTGAAGTCGGTTAAAAATTGATGCTTCTTTTCTTCTTTTCATAACTACTAAAACGCAAAAACCAAATAAAATTTTATGATAGCATGGTTGTTGGGTATGTTAAGTACGATAGCGTATTGGAGGTTAACAAACGACAAATTAAGAAAATGAAGAATATCAATGTTAATATTTAAATCTCGCAGTAGGCGTTTAACTCTTTCAATTGTAGAAATAGGTAAATAGTTAATAGAAAGGGGCAATTATTTCCAAACAATGGCCCACAGTGATTTTTTTTTCGCAAATCTTCTATTGCCGAAGCGATCTCATTATCAATTTCTTCAATAGGTATTGTTTTTTCCGTGGTTTTTTGGAGCAACTGATTTTTGTTTCCTTAAATAAAATATCCAGCACCTTAGCTAGTGAAGTGTTTTTTTTTTTTACATATATATTTAGTCTGGCATGTCAGTCTTCAAGATTGTTAGTAGTTCTAACTTCTTCACTATAGCAACACCATCTTTCTTCTTCTTTCGTAACTAGTATGAAAAACAGTTGCGCAGATGGACCAAAGGGTAGGCATATGCATACCTATATTAGATATATATCATAGGTTTATACCTACGATAAAGCCACAAAATTATCACATAGGTCAAAGTACTTTCATCACATCATGAAAGTCATAAAAAGAATACGAACTACATAAAACAAATTACCTGTATGACATTTTATTGAAGTCAAATAATCATTCATTCCATGTATAAAATTTTTACACTTAAAAACGTCATTGTTTAAGCTACTGCTCGTTCCAAATACGAGCTAGAAACTCTAGGGAATGCTCTTTTCAAATAAACTTAAATGCTATGGAATATACTTTAAATCATAATTCTGTGGAATACTGATGTTGTCTTTCCATACATCTGTATCTAACACGTAGTCTTCAATTTTGTAATATTAATTTTCAATTAAAATACTTTTAATGTAAGCTTCAAACTTAGGAAATCTTAATATGTGCTCCGGATTCTTATAAAAACGTATACAGTTCCCCTTAAAAGAATCGTTTGCCTTAGTTAAACGAAATCGTGGTATCATGAGTTTGGACTTAAAGGTTAATATTATACATATCTTCTTTCTTAACGAAATTATGTATATTTGTTTATTTTATTTATTTATTTATAAGCAAACTTAACAGCTATTACATCTTCTATACAATTGTAGATTAAAAAATTATAAAGCCAATTATAAAGTTTGACCTTTTAACATTTATATTGACGTTACTTAAGCTATTTCTGAGATGTTATACAACAGTCAAATTTTCAATTAATACTAAGATTTGAAAAAACAAAAGAGAAAAAAAAATGAAATACCAAATCTTTCAACTAAAATTCACATTAAAAAACAATCATATTATTCTTCAAGATTATACGACTTTAAATTGTCTTTTACAATCATTAGATCATTGTGTAATTGAATTTGTTTGTATGACGGCTTGTGTGTGTTTGTGTGTGTGTGTGTGTGTGTGGAGGGGTGATAGTGGGAAGTTTTGCTCTGTCTAGTCGTTACTTATAACTTATAACTTGGGGATGCTCTTTCAAAGCGTTAAGGAACAGATAGCGTGAAAGAAAGAAAATGTCGACGTCCCTAAATCTGTCCTCGTACGTGCGCACAATTCTGTGCAAAACTGAGTGTTTTGCATAATTTGAGCGGGCCGTATTTTTACAGGCATAGAAAATATTTGAGTAAATATTCTGTGATGCCATAGTCATGATACCAGTCTCCTTCAACTTTTGAACTCTTACTACTTACAACTCTTTATAACTCTCCTTTTTAAGTCGTCGACTAATTTTGGTCGTAAAAGCATTAAACCTCTCTCCTGACACTTAAAAGTTATAATTTTGCATATGTAACCTTATTATACCAAGAATTTAGAGGTACTGGCTGTATATTCTAGACAAGCAAAGTGAATGCAATTGCCTGAAATGAAAACACACACAAAACAAATATTGTGTAAAGTAATTTTAAAGTATTACATTTCACGAAGAAGTCCTTTGTTAGCATTGCGGTTGTCATTGTAATGGAACCACTAAGAGCCTTAAGTTCTTCTCGGTAAAGCTAAAGCCTGATGGATTAATCTGACTAAATGGAAAACGTCGCCTGATTTATGAAAATTAAACTTGAAATTTTGTTTCGACCGACTTCAAAAACGAGGAGGTTCTCATTTCGACTGTACTTTTGTTTGTGTTATGCGATTACTTTGTGAACTGATTTTGATGATTCTTGAAAGAGGGTACTTCAGTATTAGTTCCATTTAAATTTGAAAAAATATTCCACTTCTAAGGGTGGCAAACTAGGGGATGAATCCAATCTCGCGCATTTTTCGGTAACCGATTTCTATATTGTCAAATATATTTAATTACACGAACTACTGAGGTGGGTTTTTTTATATAAAAAAGTTATAATTATTAGTACCATTATGTACGTGGTTTGGCACAGATGCGGGTTCCAGTCCTATCAGGTCGAAGGAATTTGTTTTGTATTCTACCAAACCAAAGTTCAGATATAAAATTTATCGACTGCAATCACTACCCGCTTGCAAGCGGGCAACGCTTTTGCGCTATGAACTGTCATTTTACTCCATCTTCAAAAAATAAATAACTTGAAATGGTTCAAATATTTTTTGTTTTTATTGTTAATATGTCGGAGTAATGGGCGTAAGGGAGACGCTGGGGGAAATACCCTCGTCGCTAAATTAGTCAGGAATTGGTAAATAATAATTGGCCAGTTTCATTTCCTTATCAATTCGATCAGCCGGCGGTGACATAATAACATCAGTTGATTGCAATTAATTCGTTTATCCACTTTTCACAGTACTTAGTTCAAAAGTACTAAAGATGAATCAGGTTAAAAAGGAATTTTTAATGTGCGCCCCCTCTGCGACCGTACCCAGTTAGAGCTTTCAAACTGACGTGACATTCGTAAACAAAGAAACCATGATTGTGACTAGTTAAAACGATTCGTAGGTAGCCTAGTAAATCGTTTATCTTATAATTAGAAAACAACACGTATTATATCGAGTTCTTAAGTTTTCGCGATTGTTACACATAGGAAATGAAACTATTTTTCTGATTTAAATCGAGTATATTTGTTTTTTCCAACAAACCGATGTTTCGGGCCCTTTACAGGTCCCATGGTCACGGTTGACTGAGGTGGTACAGTCTTCAACCAGTTATGTCTAATATTGATGCAAACCTGAAAAATGAAGTTTGACAAACCCCAGGTCCTTGCAAAAGAAGTCCGTTATCTACCCAGGATGCTGCGAGAGGCCATTGAAATTAAAAAACATCCTAATTTCAACAGGGAAGATGGTTTCTCCGTACCACCAGTTTGGGATCCAGTATTTCCTCTAATGAAAAATCCCAAACAGACATAAGACTGCAGTACTAATTAATATGTTTTAGTTTATTCTAATTTCTATTAATAATTAATAATAAATTAAACTTGATAAAAATAATTTGTAAAACTTAATGTAGCGTAAATTGAAATGTTTTCGTTGTAAAATTAAAAATAAGGTATTTAATTAATAACTATTGTAACTATAGTGAAAAAATAGGGTGGATTGCCGTATTAGACATAACTGGTTGAAGACTGTACCACCTCAGTCAACCGTGACCATGGGACCTGTAAAACGTCGGTTTGTTTGAAAAAACAAACATACGCGATTTAAATCCGGAAAAATAGTTTCATTTCCTAACACGTTAATACGTGTTAGGAAATGAAACTATTTTTCTTTTTTCTTTTTTCTTTTTCTTTTTTAAAAAAATTTTTTTTTAACATAATTGTTAGCAAAGATTTATCCTCTTATAAACAGGGAACCGAATTCTGTTATATTATTTTTAAAGTGATAATTGACTCCGACTCATCTGACCCAGGGAACAGTATCTGGTTAGTGATCAAAAAGATCACACAGAGCCCGATACATAACTATGTTATTGTACCTGGTTGCGTCGAAATGGTGTTTTGATATTACTTCGCGAAATGTGGACGCTTTTATATTCGAATCGTTTGATTGGATCAATTATTGCTTCCTTGTTCCATCCTATTCCCCGCACATATCTTACTCGCACGCAAGAGCGAGACGACGTCACCCAGCTGGTGATACCTAGCGGCAGAAGAAGAAAACACTCGCTTCCGCTTAGATGAAATCACGCCGACGAATGCTATGGCCGCACGTGCAACCGCCTCTGTTAAGTTATTGTGAAAAAACAAAGTGAAACCATACTAAACTGAAAACAGTAGTGAACAATAACGTACAAGTAACAAGTAAACGTACGTTTTGGTGAACTTGTAACTTCAAGAATCGGTAAATTAACCAAGATTACTCAACTTACCGGCAGACCGGCCACGCGGTTAGTTTCAAGGGGTATTGTGCTTATTTGTTCCAATCAACCATACGTAATTTATTCGTATATAGTCCACAAATCGATGGAAGGCATCATTTACATTCGCCGTTTGGTTGGCGGGTTTGAGCTGCAATTAAAATCGTGCCACTGGTACCCTTTACAACCACCGTGATCCTTCAATTATATGTTTACTATCTTTAAGTAACGCTTAGTTGGAGCTTTCAAGAAAAACTACCGATAATTAGGGTGAAAGTAAAAACATGAATTTTTGAAATAAACACAAACATAAACACTTAAACAATCAAAACTCTGAAAGTAAACATAAATTTTATGTTATTCTAAAGTCATGAAAGGTTACAGATTGGAGGAGGAAACAAAATACGGGATCATAAATCTTCGTCAATATTTGTGTAGAATATACCTAATGAACAAGAGTCAGAGTTAGTTTCATCTGAACTACGTAATTCACCAAAATTGGGTGTGTAATGGAAGATATAACAAAAAATAATCTATTTTCACTTTGTATAACAACATTTAATATAATTGTAGGAAATGAAACTATTTTCCGGATTTAAATCGCGTATATTTGTTATACCAGTTATGACTGGTTGAAGACTGTACCACCTCAGTCAACCGTGACCATGGGACCTGTAAAGGGCCCGAAACGTCGGTTTGTTTGAAAAAACAAATATACGCGATTTAAATCCGGAAAAATAGTTTCATTTCCTATGTGTAACAATCGCGAAAACCTAAGAACTCGATATTTAATATAATTTCTAAGGATATAATCACTCACTCTATATAATGAACAAAAGGTGTAACAACAAAGGCATAATTTCAATGTGTATGATGAATGATTAATTCAGTATAACAAACATTAGATATAATGATTAGGTGACATAATGAACAAATGGTAAAAGTATAATATAACACGAATTTACGAATAGTCGAAGAGCCCTATATTATATAATGGTTCTTGTATAGCTTTAAGTTCTTTTTGTGCTATAAAGTATATTAAAAATTTTATGCAGAATATTTACTTGTATACACTAACCTAACCTAAACCTACAGGAGGAGGTTGAACCAACTAGCAAATGCGGACAAATTCTGTTCTGGCTGGAATCCGAAAAAACACGAATATCGCTTGTATACATGGAGATAAAATTATCCCTGTGACATTTCGGACCGTTATTTCTCGGATTCGGAAAGGACGTAGCGCGCAAAGGCTCTAACAAACGCGAAAACTAAGAACTAATCTAATGTCAATAACGACAAGCGAAATACCTGTTATAAGTAACGATCTCTCCCTAATCTAACATCTCTCTTCTTAAGACCGTTTCCATTTTTATACATCCTTAGTAGCGGACATAGCCTGTCTGATTTCCGGTCTAAAACAACAAACACAATAACAAAGCCCCTATAGTTATCTACAGAGAGACGTCACGTTATATTACGTTGGCTAATTGGATATTCGCGTCATTAATTCGAGCTCTAATGTCATTATATGCCATCTGCTAACTAGGGCGATAAGTAGATGTTATGAGCGATTGTTGCCAACGTAGGCAAGCGAAAATAGAAACCTAAATAGATTAATGGCTTGTATATCTTAATGAGCTCAGTACGCCATTTTTATTTTTTTATATTGTGGTCGTGTCAATTATCTCGTGAAAAACATAAAAAATCGTAGAAAATGCATTATTTTGCTATTTTGGAATGCAGAAATGATAGTCGCACATAAGTTTTAATTTTTCTGTTTATATTAATCATTCTTTTATTACAAAATACGAAAGTACACCTTATGCTGCTGCAATAAGGACACTTATTTTTATTAACCGCTAGATTGCAGCACATTGATTGAAATTTCAATAAGAAATCAAAACTCTCTTGTTAAAAATTAAGGATCCTATTATTGCAAGTTACGACAACTGGCAATAATAGGTATTGGACTTTCAACGATATGCCAATACAGTAAAGTTTAAGTTACATTAACAGTTCATAATTTATCGAGTTCTTAGGTTTTCGCGATTGTTACACATAGGAAATGAAACTATTTTTCCGAATTTATATCACGTATATTTGTTTTTTCAAACGTTTCGGGCCCTTTACAGGTCCCATGGTCACGGTTGACTGAGGTGGTACGGTCTTCAACCAGTTATGTCTAATATTGATGCAAACCACCCTATTTTTTCACTATAGTTACAATAGTTATTAATTAAATACCCTATTTTTAATTTTACAAAGAAAACATTCCAATTTACGCCAAATTAGGTTTTACAAATTATTTTATTGAATGAATTCTTATTAAGTTCAATTTATTATTAATTAATAATAGAAATTAGAATGAACTAAAACATATTAATTAGTTCATAATTTATTTCTTTTTAAATTAGATAGTACGACCAATCGTTATCACTATTTCATAGTGTTTCAAATAATGAATGTATGAGTATTGGTCAAGGCACTTCTTTCTTCCGTGTTTCGAAATAACATTTTTTTTGTCTGTATACTTCTAAGGAGTGTCGGTAGGCCGGTAGGCGACCGAGTGCTTTATAACCGCTCACGCGATACTTGCAGCCGTATGTATCGCGTGACGCATACCACACCTAGAGGTGATGATTTTATACCGATTTATCGGATATCGAAGTTATAACAGGTAAAATAACTAATATTAATTGCTATTTCAGTAACTAATCTAGCAAACCATAAGTTTTTAATGCTTGGGTCTGTCATTTAAAAAAAATAAACAACTTCAAAAATACGTCACGACAATAATGTGTGTTATTGTTTGGACTGGTGTTTTCGGTGTTTATTTATTGAAAACATACCGTAAGTAGCGTTTTTTAAGTTTACCCTGAATATAAATGTTTATAAACTATACTTTAAGGAGTAATTTCATGGTAACCTTAGAACCACTCAAACGGAATATTATCATATTTATCCAAGTATACACCAAAAATTCATTAGTGCTTTTTAAGTGCCGGATTTGCGGTGTATTACTGCATTTTATTTGAGATGTTTTTGTTGGTAGTACGGAGGGTATTTATATAGCATTGCAGAATAATAATTCTTATTTATAAAAACTTGTATTTAAACTGAATGCTTTTCTAATTTGCGAAACCAAATAGCCGCCAGTTTGCGGTAGGAGGAGCGCATCGCGTGAGCGGTTAATTGGTAAGTTGGTTGTTCGGATTCCTTCGACGAGCAATATGTTACTAAGGGTTTTTATAACTTTGGTGATAAAAATTCATAGCAGTGATCCGTTTGCTGAGTGCTTTTATACAAGTAAAATAAATCTTGTTTTGAGAGATTTAATCAGCAGAATTTTCTTTAACAAAAACAAAACGCCATCTTATTCACGTGACAAAAAGAAAGGAATAGTTTTTTTTTTTCAAAGTGCAAAGACAGATACAATATTTTATAACTCCAATACACCATCTCGCCTTGATTTAACATGAATTTGATAAAATCATTGAAGCACTCTTTCCAGCCTTTCGGACTTTCCTTTAATCCATATAAACTTTTGGTTAATTTCAGTACATGGTTTTGCTTTATTGTGCATCTTAAGCCTTGTGGCACTTTAATATATCAGATACCAATGTTTCAATTAAACATTATATAGGGACTTTCAATTGGTGTATTTTAACGGATGATTTTCAACAGTAACAAATAATATATAAATAACAAGACAGTATTAACCAAATATTCTTATATATAATAACACAATAAGGAGGTGAAGAGATGACGAGATCATCAAAATATTTGCAATAACAGATACCATTTTGGGTGAATTAGGACTATCTCAATTTGCATCGCACCAAGCAAATGTGAGATGCAAATGGCTAATAAATACAGGATTTGGATTTACCACATGAACTATCAGGGGTTTTAATGACTGTACTCACATATGTCAGGAAGAAAGACAATGATAATGCTGAATACTTAAAATATTTGAG
Organism: Hyposmocoma kahamanoa; assembly: GCF_003589595.1. NCBI lineage: Eukaryota > Metazoa > Arthropoda > Insecta > Lepidoptera > Cosmopterigidae > Hyposmocoma > Hyposmocoma kahamanoa. The sequence continues at coordinate 1,183,924 of NW_020654684.1, forward strand.
ATATACAGTTAAAGTTAAGGAAACTGGTATTATTATCGAAACAATTGTGGAGAAAATTAATACTAAAGGAATACATAAGGCGCACTATAAGTTTCTGGAACTAGCTACTTACATAAGCAATATTTATAAAGTAATTACAATATTTAAAAATGGAACTCTCTGGCTGTAGAATACAGTTTGTTTCATCTGACTGTCACTTGTTTTTACAATGTGGCGTCATTTTAGAAATTGGTTGTCTACATCACCATGGATTTAACTCGTGAAAATTTTAGTCGTGTAATTTAACTGCTCAGCGGAGCTTTGCTTGGCTTCAAACTGCTTTTGACGACGAAGCACCATGCAAGACGACTATTTATAGCTGGTTTGCAGAATTCAGACGCAGTCATGTGAATCTCAGTGACGAATTTCGTGATGGTCGCCCGTCCACTGCTATCAACAACTAAAACATCGATGCTGTGCGCCGTATGATCAAAACAGACAAGCATGTGACATACCGTGAGATTCGGGCATCTTTAGGCATAGGCATGAGTCACATACAAGCAATACTACACAAACATTTGGGTGTGAAAAAGCTGTGCTCTCGGTGGATCCCACTCAATTCGACTGAGGCTCTAAAAACGGATCGCGTCACTTAGTGTAATGCTGGTGCCCATGCTTACCAGATTCAACGAAGGGGCGTCAAATTTGGTGTGGGACATAGTAACAGGTGACGAAATATGGATTTATAGTTACGATCCCAAAACAAAGCAGCAATAGAGCGTATGGGTTTTTCGAGATGAGTCGAAACCAACTAAATTAGCGTGCGTGCAAAGTGCCTCTAAGCGCATGATTGCTTCTTTTTTTAATAAAACTGGACACGTAGCTACTGTTGCTTTGGAGAATCACTGTACCGTGAATAGTGATTGGTACACGACCATTTGTATGCCGGAAGTTATTGACAAACTCCGTAAAAATAACCGTAAACGCCGTATCATCTTGCACCACGATAATGCCAGTTCTCACACGGCCAGCCAGACAAATGAATTTTTGAAGGTGAACAACGTTGACCTTATGAGCTGTCCCGCGTACAGTCCCGACCTGGCACCTTGTGACTTTTATTTATTTCTCGTGGCTACACCACTACATGGTAGTACATTTGACGCTATTCAGATCTTTCCTAGACGAAGCTCATACTGGTGTCAATTTGTTATCAAAAAACACAGAAAAGGAATTATAAAGAGAAAGAATAAGAAGAGAAAATCCACATCAAATAAAAAGGATTTTACCCCAAACATTTCGCTGTATGGGTTTGTAAACTGCCATATTCGACTATTACAAGGTATAACTTCGGTACCAGCTGGCTTTTGAATCGTATGTGTATGGGAAAGCGATGTAAGAAACTATTGCTATACAACTATCTTTAAATGTAAACGGTGCACTTAGACTTAATAGTTTCTCTGCTGACTCAGCGTAAAATGAAACACTACGTCCGAAATTTGGCACCTGTCTTAACAATTTTCACACGAAGCTTCAAAGAGCAAAATATCTACAGTATAACCAGTTTCTTAATCTCTCGGTTATCTCCTGAATACAAATTCCCAAGTCTAATAATTATTACATATATCATCAATAATAATTTTAATTTAGTACTACCTTATTGTTGTTTTGCTTTGGTTTCCATGTGAACTAAATAGAGGTGTAAAACCATTTCCTTTTTTATAATAACATTTACTTCTTAACAATATACCAAGCAAGATAACAAAAATATAACCAAAATACAGAGGACTAGCTATACCGTATACTTTCAAGTTGATTGAATGCGTTCAGTCTGTACCAAGCGCAAGAGGCAATTGCTAGAAATCCGACGACAGTCAAAACACAAAGACGAGATATATCTGGACTTTAGTTGGCTAAAATTGGTTTATTTCTTATAAAAAATTACATCAACTTGGAAATGTCATTGTTTTAAACAAAATGTTTATTGTAGCAAGCGGAAAGTTCTGTCATATATATATTTCTTTTTCTTTTAGTGTATTTTTTATATTATTCTTGCTTTTTATGTTTTCTTTCTAGTCTCCAGCCGATAATAGTTTTACCCGACCAAACAAAGGATATAAGCCCAAAGTAATACTTGCGATGTACGTTGGTGTAATTTTGGTTTCTTCAAGTTATCCGAACGGTTTGTTCGTCCCTTTTGTTTCTCTCAAACTCGTGACAAGCGACCTTTACAATTAGTACTGTGTTGAGATTTCCATTTCGTACAACTCAAAGTATATAATAATTATGTTATTTTCTGGGTGCTTTTATACCAATAAAATAAATCTTGTTTGAGAAAAATAAACGCCCTCTTATTCATGTAACAAAGAGGAAAAAAATAATAGTTTTTTTTTTTCAAGTGCAAAGGCCGAGACATATTGTGTGACTTCAACGCTCCACCACATCGCCTTGATTTTACGTAAATTTCATAAAATCATTGAAGCACTCATTTCAGTACATGGTTTTACATTATTATGCCTCTTAATTCTAGTAGTATTTTAATGTGGCATTTCATTAAAATTGCTTTCGAGACCTGTCAAATGCAAACGTTGTGTAATTTTTCATTTCATGAAAACAAGAATCGGTCGTCTCAAACATTGACTTACAATTATATGGACGTCGGGTCCGCGCTAAAAAGTGTCCGCACTTGTAAGGCGCTAAAATCGTATACAGAGCGCCAAACTCCGCTTTAGTCTTCATTTGTTCTACTGACAGCGCGATACTGCGATGACATTACAATTTAAATTTCGAATAGGTTGACTTGGGATATTTTTTTCGTGGTTTTTGTATTAGACCCGTCGTCCATTTATTTGTAAGTCAATGGTCTCAAAACACAAATTAATAAGAAGATGACTGAGAAACTTAGAGACCTGTGCTAAACAGTGGGATATTCGAGGATTGGTAAATGATGCATCAAAAGATTTCCTTATTTGTATGATGGTTATTTGTATTCGCTACGTGTGTTTGTTGTTCTTGAAAAAAATATTGACGTACAGACCAACAAGCAAACACTGACAAATATGACCGTCTACACGTGGAGTCAATAAAGGAGTTAAAATAATGAATATGACCATAGTGAGGATGGTTTACTTGCGTATTTGTCTATTTGGCTCCTTTGATGTACGTCGAGAAACTGACCAGCACGCGGTAATGCGAGTTTGGTGTTTGCTGCATTTGTCGAGTAGGCAAACAACGCAAATACTTTATCGAACATGTTATTTACACATGGTGATTATTTGCCAAATATATCAAATACACAAATATAAATACTTCACTTCACATGACAGGTGTCATCATAACAATGAGCGAGCAAGCCAAAAAACTAAAACTAGAAAAACTTATGAGCAAGAAAATTTATATCAATAAGGTAAAAATAAATATAATTAATAACATACGGCTTTTGGTTTGGAGGAATGTCGCTGTTATTAATGGAATCTTTATCCTAAAAAAACGTCCGGTTAGGACAATTTACAATCTGGGCCCCAGAGTGTCTTTGAGAGATATGTAAAGATTACACGAGCGATACGGAAAAAATAATTTAATTTATACATACATAATATCATCTCATGGACCTCCACCTGCTACGCTCCCGATAAACCTCATTCGGAGATAAAGTGTATTAAATTTGAATTACCTAATGTAAAATCGACTAGTCCAATCATAGAAATAAATGGAGAAAAGTTAGACCTTGTTAATAAAGCTGTATTTTTGGGAGTGACTTTAGATAGTAAACTTGCCGGAGTTTGGAGGAATTTACAGCGTGATAGCATGCGCACAAGCTTCGAATGTTGACGTGAAAACTGTGTCAACTTGAGTCTCGAATTTAGACGTCAATAATGACCAGTCTGCCAATGTGAGAAGAAAATAACCTATAAAGGGGAACTGAAGTAATTTACGCATTTGTACCATAAATAAGAGTTGGAACTTTTTTGCGAAGCTGGAAAGGTGTGTTTCCTAGATACGCGTAATAAAGAAAACGAAAATGAAAAGTCCATGGGGTTAAGTACACAATAAAATTCACGCCTAAATTCTATGTTGGAAGATAATATCGTTTGAATATGATCAAGTAGCTGAGTTTACACGCTGCACGTCTCATTCAAAAGGAGTATCTAATTTCTGATTTTACATAATGTAGTTTTAGATGATGAGGTAGTCGACCTAACATTTTCTTCTGCTTCAATGTCAAACATTCTGGGAATGTGAAATTCTTTTTTCGAAATCTCGATAAAACATCAGTGATTAATAGCGCCACGGTCCTTCCCTTTGCAGAAAAACAATCATTCCTTTACGGTTTAGACGTCACAAACAAGTATTGCCGTTTCCAATTCCTGGTTTCAAAACGCCTATTTTCGTTTTTTAACAAATTTTATATCTGTAACCATTTTTTTTTGTTTTGGATCATAATTGCGTATATATGTTTTGGACATGTAAAAACACCCGAAATGTTGGTACTTTTGAAAATAAAAAACAAATATACGCGATTTATATCCGAAAAATTCGTTTGGATTCCAATCGATAAAATTCCATAGGTTTTTCAAATTCGATCGTTACTTTTTGTAATGCTAGACAACCAATATTTAATTTTCGATATTTCGCACATCAATGAAACCAAAATACTATCGTAAATCAAAATGGTGGAACTGAAAAAATTTTTTTTTTTAGAAAAAAAAAGCTGAATGTATCTTAATGGAAATGTTATTAATTCCTTTATCACTTAATTAGGAAAGTCATCCATTTATAATCGAGAATATAGGTATTTGTTGGCTTCATTCAGAAATTCTTTGAACTATCAATTTTCATCGTGTCTTTTTTCCACAACTTCAAGTTACGACAACACGGTTTCACGTGCAATTTATCAAATATAGAAATCATGTATCGGGTGCCTACTTGAAATTGTAAAAGGAACGTCGCAATTCTTATCACAGAAGCGGTTGGAACCAACGATCTAAAACAATATTAATGTGCAGAAGGCAGGTCGCGTTGGAACGCTGCCAGTCGCAGTGCCGTGGCGGCTGATTTAATTTGGCCTGAATTTAGCAAAGTGGCCTGAAGGTGCCTTAATGAAACAGCGAAGGGCCTTATTACATTACGTTGCATGTATTTTATACAGGGTTTGACACAACTGTGTTAATAGGAAACATGTAAGTGAATATTTACAAACGCTGGACTTATTGCATCGTCGATGATTAATTGATGATGAAAATGAAAGTACATATTTCTCTGGATTTAAATCGCGTATGTTTGTTTTTTCAAACAAACCAACGTTTCGGGACCTGTAAAGGGTTTGTAAATTAGGTAGCTTGCGTTAATATTAGATATAACTAGTTGTTGACTTTACCAACTCCGTCATCCGTGACCATAGAACCTGTAAAAGGCCCAAAACGTTTGTTTGAAAAACAAATATACACGACCCGAAAAAGTGAAAACGAGACTGTTTTTTAACGAATGATACGATATTGGTATCGTACTTTGTCACATTTGGCACTAGCCAAATGGCATACATATAAGACTGATACCAAGTACGTTATTTTTAAAATTTACTTATGTGTATTGTCAGTTTTTCAAACTTTTTTTTTATTCGATTTTTATTCCATTCGTGAAACTGGATGTAATTGCAAGATACAGTAAAAGTGTTTGGTTAACATTATGGTATGATAGGAATAGGGTAGGTTATTAGGGTATTCTTCTTCTTCTGAGCTTAAAAAATGTTTGATAATTGAATTTCTTTTTTTTTTAATTTTGACGATGTTTTACCACCGTGACATTCATATAGTGTTATTGTCTTGTATTTCTTTCACATATCGTGAAACTTAAAAAATAATCAAGAATACATGAGTAAAGCGACATCATCGTTAGCATGTGATAGCTGTAAAGGTACCGGCTGAGTGAGAAGGTTCACAAGTCGCTCACGAGGTCGCTTACGGCGTTGAAAGTCCAATACAAAAATCTATAAGAGATACATAGAAGAATTTTGTGAACCTGCTGAATCAACCTGTACCTCAATTTGTCAATGCGACGATTTGGTACAGCGAGGTCGCCGTTCAAATCCTGTCGGGTCGAAGGAAGTTTTCTTTGTATTTGATCTTTGTACTATGAATGTTTACTTGATCTAAAATTAATTAAGCAGTTTTGAAACTAGTATACTAATCGGCATTTCTATGAATCCTAGTTGAACATTGATGTAAATGTACTCTAGCACTTTAAGAACGAAAATGCACGGTGGCTAGAATTATATGTCCGGGAGTTACTTCTGCATCAAATAATAATATGCAATTTTCAATAGTTCTCCATTTAAAATGCAGGGTAAACAATATTTCGTACTACTCCAACGAGTCGGATTATAGTATCGATTTATTTCATAATCGCTCCATTCATTTAGTAATGTAAAGGGTTTGACAATGTCGACAACCATATCGATATTTATAAAACATACTTATGGTACATGACTATCAGATTCCTAGCAGATAAAGCATAATAAAAGCAAATGCTTTAAAAAAAAAAATTCTGTAATACTCTGGGAAAGTACCAGCAAGAGTTTTTTATCATTATTGAACATGTTAGTCCCGTTAGATTATACAATTTGCCGAAAAAACACTTAACAAAATCAAAACAGATTAAATCAAAATACTACCACGCTAAAATCAAAAACAGAGAACAGTTTATCATCATTTTTCTGTACACGAAAATTTTTGCGTTTCATGGTAAGTACAGTATTAAAAACCTTTAAAAACATCTAAACATTTTTCACTTTAACTTGATATCATCGTCATCGTCACTTTCCATTAGGTGAGATGGAGGTCAACTGCGCAGTTGTATTTTATACAAAAAAAAACAGAAAGATTTCATAACAATCAATTTAACTTTTGACGCGAGAACGTGAAAACCCGTAATAAAAGCAAAAGCATTTTGTTTTCATTTTGTTGTTTAATTATTCGCATTTTTAACAACTGAGTGAGTCCTGCAGGCAGACCTGAATTTTATTCCCAACCCTAAACCACTTTTTCACCTTACTGTACCGCCATTTAAAATAATTATGGTGATGCTAAGGGTCGAGTTAGGTATGCAAAATATGTCACCCTGACGGAATATGCGGTTTGGGGCCCTCAGCGGCATTCCCTGACTGCCATAGTGGGAGGAGATTTCTCTATGCCAACAATCGTGGGCGCAATGCTCGGCAGCGAGAGGTGCTGGGAGGCTATGGCCTCCTTCTGCGAGAGCGTGATCTCGCATAAAGCTGCGGAGAGAGGACGAGCCCCTCTCTGACCCGCTTCGAAGACGTAGGTCGGTTGTTCATATGTTTAGATGCTCTATTGGAAGGTACAACTTATAAAAACCTTCCTGTTTTATTTTCTCCTAATGGTATCTTGTTGAGGTAGACTCTTGTAAGTTGTTTTGGTGGAATTCCTCATTAGCAGCCATGACTCATCGAAGAGGTTGGATGGATACAAGAGAACATATGCGAACCACCTTCAAGAAAGATGCACTTGTAAAGTCTTTGAAGATTAGATATGCAACTGAACTTTTTCCACAAGAAGACTTTGATAAATAAAAAAAAAAGCACTAGGGAAACCCTGTGTCGCGGGTGCCATGGACACACACATAGACAACCACAAATTACACCCAAACTCACGAGAGAAATAATTAATGTAAGCCATACAAACATTTCTCCCGGCCCGGGAATCGAACCTGGGACCTCTGCGTGGCAGTCCGGCATGGTAACCGTTCGGCCACGGAGGCAGTTAAATGATGAGTCTGATTACAGCAAATATGCTCTAATGATCACATATGGTTCTTATGCACTTAGAGGACAGGAAATGCCTTTTATGAACCATCTAAAAGCAGTCTCAGTTGGACAGTTGGTGGCTCCTATGTTACCAAACAGTCATTTTCTTGCCGAAGAAAGTGAATCAAATTTGGAAATTAATAAAATTATTCTGTACTACATGAACAACGAAACAGTTATGAATAGAGGAAAAACCAAAGCAGCCTTCATAACCTTCTATAATGCTCTTCCTTCTATAGAAAGAGGTGATGATTGGCAACCAATTAGAACTAACATAAGTGATGAGGCTTTTATAGATGAGAGGGGAGATGACTATGTTATCTTTTTAATGTCATCAAGTCAAGCTGAACAACATCTGGTCGGTATTGACATTTTTGCAACAGCGTTCATTGCTATAGCTAAAAGAGGAAATGTTTCTGAAGAATTTGTAGAGAAAATTTCAAAAGGACTTGAAGATGACTTACAGCATGTTACTAAAATAGATAGTGAAGTTATCTCTCTGTTCTACAAATTCTATGGAGACGTGATAACACCAGACAATGCACAACAAGTAATGAATAGATGGTTAGATGATCTGCCTACTGCAGCTTTACGCCTAAGACTAACATTGGAGTAGGCTCTTGGATCTGGAATGACAGCCTTCATCGTAGTGGGGAGAGCAATGATCAAATATCCAAATTTCCCTTGGGCTCGTTTGAACATACTAATAGGAGGTGAATTAACCAACTATTCAGTTACTTTGGAAACAGTCAATGGTAATCCTTATTATGGCTTTAACAGAACTCTTGGGCCTGTAAGATCAACACTCTATAGCTCCATAGCTTATGTAGCAAAAGAACTACTGATTCAGATCAATGGAGAAGTGTCACTAAAACGATACTGAGGATGGATAAGATCACCTAAAAGTTTCAGTGGAATCAAAAACTTGATATAACAATATAGACTTGACTATACAGCTACACTTGAGAATGGTGACATCCCTCCAGTTGATGGAGAATTAGCTACAAATCTTGCAGAAAATTTATTAAGTGAAGCAAATGCAAGACTGTTTAATTGAGGTTATATATATGAAATATATATGAAGATACAACTTATTTTTCAAAAAACTTTTTTCTTATATTACTATTCTTGTACTTAATCTCTCTTACATTAGTACTATTCTAATCTTTCTTATATTAGTACTATTAACTGTATGAGTGATTTGTTACAACAAGTTACATATCACATTGATTTTGTATATGTTGAAGATACAACGTATATTTGAAGAGACGAAGGAGACGGGACGCCTGCCTTCTTCCCCCGCCGTAGATTGGAGTCGGGGGACCAAGACTAAGGGTGCTCGAGGGTGCCAAAGGACTGGGCCCGCTCCATGCGAGCCATCCGCCGCAGTAGTATGCGCAAGCGGATCCTGGGGCGTCACTCTATGGCGGTGGAGTTAATCCCTGGGTTTAATGGGTATACCCCATGAGACTACCACCCTGGAGTACCACATAGCCACTCGATGCTCCCCCGAGCCGATCGGTAACGCATTTCTCAGCGACAAAAAAAAAGGTATGCAAAATATGTAAAAGGAGACTGTCGTTGTAGTGTCTCCCATGGTGGTGCCGGGGACGAGGGTCGCTGGTGGGTGCACGGTAGTGTAGAGTTGCGTGCCTGCGTTCCCATCTCGTAAAGCCACGAGGCGAAACACCGCCAGAGTTTAGTCGGTACGAGTCCAAAATAACCGTTCGTCTCCCCGGACGGAGGGTATCCATGAAGATGGCGTGACGTAAAAAAAAAGGTATGCAAATACAAAAAGGCGTACAGGCATCCAAAGGACCAATCCAAAGTTTGATTTAAAATAATATTAATCGATTACGAATGTATCAATTTAAATTTAAATTTACCACGAGGTTTTGAAAGAAAAGCATTGCGAAGAAACCCGCACACAATTGCAAAGCAATTTGATGATATGTGTGAAGTTTCCAATACGCATTTTAGCCCGTGTTGGTATTACAGCCCAAGCCCTCTCACTGTGACAGGACTGTGCCCAGCAGTGGGACTTTATACAGAAACTGATCATCTATTTATTTTACTTTTACCTTTTAAATACCCACTGGTGAAATATATTTTATCATTCATTCATTCGTTTATCTATCGATAATCAACTGATGCCAGCGCTATCAGTGTTTGTCAGTCCCATACTTTGACAATACTTCTTCTTGTTTAGCCTTTAGTCACTCACTGCTGAGTCCTCCTCATTTGCACGCCAATAGCCCCCTTTACAGTTTACAGTCACTCTGTTGCGCGTGATCAGGAGCGTACAGGATTGGGCGCGAGAAAGCTTGAACGCGCAATCGTGCGCGATTACCTATTTGAATTTTTAACTTTCGCGCGCGATTACGCATGCTCGTTTTTATTACAACGAAAAGAGCGCCCGTATAAAGGTTAATAGCGCAGGATAGACCGTGTGAAACAGGCGCGTGTTGGAGAGCGTAATTTCCTTCCAACGTCTTTACACGCGCGTTCAATGGCGCACTACATATTGCTGTATCTCGCGCGATAGACTGTCTGTGTAAAGTCCGTTATTCTCTCTGGTTTTGGGCAGTTTACATCCAAGTTTTTCTGGTTACTTACTATAATGTAACTTATACTGGCACTTTGACTATATCGTCCGTCCATCTAGCCTTCTGGAGGCCGACGCTTCTGGTACCGGTTTTCAGTCTACTACGACAGTTATTCTAAACAAAATGCAAACAATTCGGGTCCCATAGTTTGTTCATCTTACCAAGCGTAAGTTTCTTTAAAAAATGTATGTAAGTAACCAAAGCAGACGTATAGTATAAAGTTGACAAAGCTACGTAGTATCTTCAATTTAGTTTTAAAAAATCATCATGAAAAAAGTATAATTAATTCAAGCAAAAGAAACTCAAAAGATTCCAACTTTAGAATTAAAGTTCTATTGAAAAAACTCAAGTTAAAAGCCATTAATTTGGCAACAGTGCTCTTTAATTTCTTCTGTCGATTTTATTTCGTGAAATTAAATTTTGCTTTTATTACCAGTTGAAGAAATTGAGGGCATCTTAAGTTATCATCAACCCAATAATCGTCCCACTGTTGAGCACGGGTTTCCTGTAAAGAGAGGGTTTAGGTCGTTGTCCGCCACGCTGACTCAATCTAGGTCGAGGACATCACACGTTTTCCAGGGGATGCGAAACTTTTTCTACATTGCCAATTTTTGCCTATACTTAAATGATGAAATCAAACAATAATCAATCTCATTCCACTTTAACAGGCCAATGTCCCTGTCGCTCGACCTATTATAACAGAATCATTCACACGTTCGTTTGACTGTGCAAAAAATTTAATTGCAAAAAATGCACACCGCATACTTATGCATACAAACGTACATCGAATACTGAATAAAAAAAGTGCATTGCAATCATTGACTTACAATTAAATGGACGACGGGTCTAATACAAAAACCACGAAAAAAATGTCCCAAGTCAACCTATTTAAACGTAGTGACATGTAAAGGAATATGAAAAAGCTAAAACGTTGAATTTAAATTGTAATGTCATCGCAGTACTGTCTAATTTTGCTTGCTTCGCCGTCAGTCGAACAAACGAAGACTAAAGCGTGAATGACGCTCTGTATACGATTTTAACGCCCTATAAGTTCGGACACTTTTTAGCGCGGACCCGACGTCCATATAATTGTAAGTCAATGATAGCAATGGCGTATGAACTGGGGATAAGGCTGTTGGTAAAATTACAGACACATGAGACTTGCCAACTTATGTCTCAGGGTGACGGGCGCAGTGGCAGTGCCCCTCAAATCTTTGCGATTTAAGGCTCTGAGTGGTACGCAGCTGTTTTGGACAGGCGTGTCTCTTACCATCAGGCGCACGACTTCTTCATCCCGTCACTAGGAATCATAATAAAAATTATGTTGAATATAAACACTATTAGGATGATCTCAATATATTATTATAAGACTACGTTCCGAACACGAATGAAATAAATATAATACAAATAACATTTAGCAGAACATTAGTAGAATACCAAAAATATTGCATTATTTTTTTTAAAACTCAAGCCGGTTATTTTACTTTTTTACCTAAAACTGATAATGTTTGCAGATAATGCGTGAAGGCGTTATACGAGACCACGACTGCATGAAGTTGATAATGACTTCACGCTCGATCTCAGCTGCATAAAGTCGGTTTCAACTGCATGCAGTTAATGCGTCAAGTCGTTATAAACTTTATACTATCAGGGTATCGACTGCATGGAGTATTACTTTTTTGTCAAGATTAAATCAGTTTGGGAAGGGTTTTGACCGCAAACAGTATGTTAAACCTAGAACTAATTCTTATTTATTTAAATATAAACTTTACTATCTTAAATTCCCCCTTGTTTCGTTTCACTAAATGTAACGGTGTAGGTATATAATGCATTTACAACTTACTATTTTGGCAAGATTAAATCTCTTTGAGAAGGGTTTTACATTATAAGCTTTATAAACCGTATCATAATAAAGGAAATAGCATTTTAGATATAATTCAGTCTTTTTGATATCTACAGGCATCGCGGTAACATCGTTAGGGTCTATGCACACTACACGTTTACGTGCTTCGTGAATAATGCCAGTGTAGGAGAGTGATGATTCAGTAAGTCCTTACATATTTTTGTAAACAAAAATTTTATATTATACTGAATAAAGATGGCGGTGTGATTTACTCTTTTTTAAAGGACTACCCTGATAGTGCTCAAAATCGGGATTAATGGAAAAAGAGGGGAGAGAGCTTTGCCCAACAACAATAATATTGTTGTTGGGCAAAGGTCTTTCCCTTAGTTGCGAAGCAGGCATCTAAATTTGAACCCGACAAACATTTTATGACATCGCTGACGATGAAGGAAAACATGAATGAAATCTGAAAGAAGGTTCACAATTTTTAGATAATTAAACCTTTGCTGCAATGCAGAGGAGCGCGCAATGCTCGGCATTTCTCTACGTGATCGAATCAGAAATGAAGAGATCCGTAGAAGACAGAAAGTCGCCGATATAGCTCAAAGGATTAGCAAGTTGAAGTGGCAGTGGGCAGAGCACATAGCACTGACAGCCGTTGGGGCAGAAAGGTTCTTGAATGGAGACCACGAACCGGAAGGCGTTCAGTGGGACTACCCCCTTCTAGATGGACGGATAACCTGGTATGGACGGCGGGTAATTGATGATGCACGCCGCGTCCGACCGGCTTCTCTGGCAATCTGTCAATCTTTGGGGAAGGCCTATGTTCATCAGTCAGAGGACGTCTTTCCGCTGACATGATGATGATGAAACCTTCGCTTGAGAGGATACTCCCAGACGTAGGCCATATGAAAGGTTCATAAGGTTGATGATGATGTCAAAAAATATACTTACGTATTCGAAATGACATTTATGTCAAATGGCTAACATGCAAAAGATAAAGAAACTCTTACGAATTGATTTCGAATCACATTGATATCGCATTTCCTCGATATTCTTAAAAAAGACCAAGTTTATTGGAACTCATTTTAGGTATTTCCACGCTAGACCAACTTAACTATATATAAAATTAGATAATTATGTTTAATTACATGACTGTTCATATTCATACCGCATAATAATCAGGAGATGTAGATGAAAAAGAGAAATTACGTAGTGAGAAATGAGACATCATTTAGACGACGGCACTATGAACCAACAACAAAATAGCGCCATCAAACATACGTGGCGTGGACCATGATAGTGAGATAATAATTATGTCAATACGATATGGTGCGCTGTACAGAAATGATCCGCCAGATATCATTACTAACAAGGACTTTCTGAGTTGTATTAGTTTTATTAGAAATATTTGTTTGTTTTGATTATTTTTCGTAAAACTGCACAAACTCAGTCTGGAATTAGCGCTAACGTTTTAATTTCAGAAATCCCGAGGCATGTTCCGGAAGCCGACAAAATGAGAGCAAAAACTGCCAAAAGTGGGAAGTGATTTTTAAAGGATTTTACACTTTCCGCAGAGCTACGTTGGCATGATTCATTTGCGGAGAATTGACGTTCGTCGTTTGACATCTTGTTGTAATTGGACGTTTAAAGATTTTTGATTGATCACTGTTTTAGTGTTTGGAGACGAAAATCGAAAAACAAAATATATTTATCCATCATTAATCAATTCGGAATCTTTCGGTGTCTCTCTTATATAATTATTTAATTACAATATTTAAACTTGACACCATTATCATTATTAATTTTGTTGCGGAATACTTCGCTAATTTGCTTGTTTTGTTTTTTTTATAAATATAACCGCTCACGCGATGCGCTCCTCCTACCGCAAAATGGCGGCTATTTGGTTTCGCAAATTAGAAAAGCATTCAGTTTAAATACAAGTTTTTATAAATAAAAATTATTATTCTGCATTGCTAAATTAATACCCTCCGTACTACCAACAAAAACATCTCAAATAAAATGCAATAATACACAAATCCTGCACTTAAAAAGCACTAATGAAATTTTTGGTGTACTTGGATAAATATAATAATATTCCGTTTGAGTGGTTCTAACGTTTACCATGAAATTACTCCTTAAAGTATAGTTTATAAACATTTATATTCAGGGTAAACTTAAAAAACGCTACTTACGGTATGTTTTCAATAAATAAACACCGAAATCACCAGCCCAAACAATAACACACGCGATTGTCGTGACGTATTTTTGAAGTTGTTTATTTTTTTTAAACGACAGACCCAGGCATTAAAAACTTTATGGTTTGCTAGAGTAGTTACCGAAATAGCAATTAGTATTAGTTCTTTTACCTGTTATAACTTCGACATCCGATAAATCGGTATAAAATCACCACTGGCACCTCTAGGTGTGGTATGCGTCTACGACTGCATGTATCGCGTGAGCGGATAGTTTGCATCGAGTTCTTAGCTTTTCACGATTACGGCAAAATGCAAATCGAGTATACTTTATTTTTTCAAATAAAGGGAAGTGCCAAAACAGGTTCTTTGATCACGGCTGAAAAAATAGTGCTTTTCTAAATACAAATGTTTTTAATTCCTGACCGCAACCAATCGTCGTGATGTGATGGAGGAGGCTAACCTGAAGATTGGCGATCTAGTTTTAATCGTCGATGAGAACCTACCGAGAGGCACTTGGCCACGTGGACGTGTTTTTTCCATCCCCCTTGGTAAAGACGGAGTGGTAAGAGTGGTGGAAGTAGCCACTATGAGAGGATTGCTTCCTCGGCCTACTAAGAAGCTGGTCAGGCTAGTCACCCTAGGCACTGCTGGTCTTGGCTAACCGGGCTAGTTTTGTGCATTCATACGCAAAGGGCTGGAATGTTGCAAACTCCTTAGTATTATTAATACAAAGATCGAACGCTCTGAAAAAAATCCTTCGATCCTGCCGGATTCGAACCGACTTTTCTAGTATACCGTGGCAGACGCTATACCTACTAAGCCACGGAATGAATCGGCGGACCTCACGAATTTTTCTATGTGCTTGTTATCGTGTCTTTATATTTGGTTTTTCACCGACATGTTAACCGTAGCGCCATCTATGAGAAATCCATGAAAGTATTTCGACACTCAGTTAGATACCTTTACAGCTACCAGCCAATGTATGCTAGAAGTCATCGGTTCGAATCCGGCCGGATCGAAGGAATTTTTTCTGATTGTTCGATCTTTGTAATAAATAATTGTAATAAACTAGAGGAGTAATTTCACATAAAAAATTATTGCACATCAATTCAATAAAAAATTAGAAACTACTTAGTATTTGTCATTTTTAATTATATTTTATAATTGACGTTGGCTTCCAGATGTTTTTCTATTACGTGGTTGAATTTGTGTTGAAGGTTTGAAAACTAGGAATATTTATTAAATTGTTTATCAATCATACAGTCCACTAGTTTTGTACGGGTCGAGCTAGCCCAGAATACTGCTAAGTGACCCCTGATTCGTTGCACAACGTTCTTCGTAAACTTCCGTTTATGGATGACAGATCTTATAAAACTGTCAATAACTACTGACTGTTCCAGTTATACTGCTGACAAGTACATGAAACTTGTAGACTCTAGCGGGCCGGATGCCAAATTTCAAGCCAGCTTTCAATGTAACGAATTGACTGCTTTTAGAGTGGAGCCTGTTTACTCAATTTACTTCAATCTTTACACAACACATTAGGTGTTGGTTACATTTGTTTCTGATGACATCGTTGGTCCAACAGTTGCACTTTGAACGCTAGATGAGTAGGTCCTGGGATGAATTTCCGGTAGGTCCTATTTGGTAAACGAACTTTTGCTAAATTGATTTTCCTCTGGGGGTTCTGAGTGTATCCCGTGTCCCAGAGTTATAGTGCAATGAATTACCCAGTTTAAAACCAGGTAGGTACTTCTCAGTCACATTATTATTATTATCTTTAACTGCAGAAAAATTAAACTAACCTCTTTTATATATTTAAAAGCTCTTACTTGCTTAATATTCTTTTGAATTTTAGTTAATATAAACAATTACAGTTAAAACGCGCGAAATGGCGCAAACTTGAAATGAGATTGGTAATCTTCTGAATTGAATTTAGGATTGCGGTGGCGTGACATTTTATGGATATCTTTAAAAACGACGCTGTTATTAAAGCTCAAAGTGGAACTTTCCGCGCGAGGTTATCATAACTGAATATCAAATTGAATGAAGTATATTGAGAAGGACTCTTATCGGCGTTGTACTAGGTTTCGTTTAGATTTACTTTGCTTATATTATCTTTGGAATACAAATGTTAATATACTTCCCAAGTTTACAAGTTTTTCTCTATAGTGAGTTCTATTTATGAATGGATCAGTATATCTTCACGTACTTGTCACAGTCTCCAGTCTAATTTCCTACACTTGCATATTACTTGGTACTTATTGAATCTATATGTCAGTTTATAATATTTCTCCCTCTTTCCACCTTCCATCAACTTTACTCACTTTCTATACAATTAATCTTTCTTTTATATTTCTTGGTGCAATAAAGAATATACTTACTTTCCAAGCTACAACTCTCATGTTCATTCAATCACCATGAAGCGTTCACAGCTCTATGTCTAAGACGGAACTCGGAAGCTTTGCAGAATAGCTTCTATATGTCACATCTGACAATCACTTCCTAACATATATCTTACTAGGAAGCTATTACGACCGAGGTTCAAACCACAATAATTCATTTGGACAATCTAACTGTATAATGTTTATATATCGATTTTAGATTTCAACTTGACGTAAACTTTGAGAACTTTCTAAGTCACAGCAAAATTAGCCTTTGTCATTATTTGAATAACAAT
>NW_020654684.1:1211048-1235804 GCF_003589595.1 Hyposmocoma kahamanoa
TATCTATTTTGTATTGTTGTTACAAAGAACAAAGATACAGCGAAACGTCGAAACCACTTCACTTCTAAAGCTATCGTTTGGCATAGTGCCTGAGGATTAACCTAGCTAATAAAAAAAAACTTTTTTTTTTCAATCGCCCCGAGCGCAGTGTTTGTAAAATGTTTGTTAAATCCACGGTTTTAAGTCGACGGTTTAAGTAGAATTAGTATTTTACGTTTGCCAACTTGAGGAGATAAAAAACTGTTCTTTGTGAGGTAGGTATACACAAAGGGACACGGATCGAGCAATTTAAACTAGGCGTTTGGAGTAAATTTAATTTAAAAACCTATTTGGATTTGTTTACACATGTAATGTTAGTTAGTAGCTGATATAGATTGTTTCTACACTAATTGCATATATTTAAATCAGTACTTGTGTTAGAAGCGTAACTGGTAATGTTTGTAATGTTCGCAGGACACACCGCGAACGAACATAGCCGGGGCATCTTTTCATACTTCGCGAACTAAGCTAATACGCGTTTTCTTAGCTTAGCTTTGCGTGCACCCCTCGAATGGGTTCCCCCATCGAATGGGTTCCCGCCTTGTCGTGGCGGGGTGGCTCTAGTAGCTGTGGTTGATTTCATCCCACGGTGAAGCTAGGAGGAACTCACGCGCCGGCCGATGGAGCTAGGCTGGCCCGAGGAGGAGTGCGTACCGCGCGGATTCGTCTTGATCTAGACCGAGCGGTTCCGCGTGGACGCATGCGGGGAGGAGGGTCGCGGGGGAAGAGACGTGTCAGTGTGTCGTTGCTGCTCTTCCTGTCCTCCGCGACCCTGGCGGGGCTGCACCGCTTAGGATGCAGCGGCTGTGGAAGCCGCGGGGGTAGAGATGTGTCGGTGTGTCGTTGCCGCTCTTCCTGTCCTACGCGGCCGAAATTGGGCGGTTGGCCCGTGCGGTACGGGCTTTAAGGGATTCTCTTCTTCTCATCGGAGAGTCTGCGCGAACGCGGATTAGGTGTTGCTGCGGAGCTGGGGGAGCAGCCACTGATGGGGGCCAGGCGCGAACGAGTGCAGTAGCGTACCCGTAATTCCACCAACAGCGGAGAGCAGGAACACTCCGGGGGTTTAGTGCGGTCGGGCTGCTTCTCTTCAGGGTTCAGCTCAGTCCCACATAACTCCGGCTCTGCCCCCGCGGGGCCGGAGTATCCCTAAGCAATGGTCCCTCTAAGCACTAGGTAAAAAAAAGCTGGCATAGTTTGCAACTACGTGAGCTAAGTTAGGTTGCTTCGTTCACGATCGTTCGTTCACGGTTGCTTCGTGCAATCCAGATTGCACGCTCTATACGTTCGATGGGTGAGGATCGTTCCAATTTTACTATCGTACCACTTACTTTTTAATTTTGAAATTTGTAACTGATTTCCATGAATCTGTTGTCACCCTGAGACAAAGTTGACAAGATCCATTTGTCTGTAGGTTCATCAGCGCCCTAAGGACCCTTTAAAACGTATAATGACAGACAACATTTTACTTTGGGGTAATGCCGCCGACATTAATAGAATCTTTGTCCGGCAGAAATGTGCGGTAAGTGCAATTTGCAATCTGGGCCTCAGAGTGTCTTTGAGATATAAGTTTAAAGAGATTAATATTCTTACACTAGCGTCATAGTACTATAGTTATTTATGTTAAGAAGACTAGTAATTTTTTTTTATTAAAAATAGAGACAGACGTATCATTAAAACGAGGAATAAATATGAAAATAGCTATTCCTGACAGTCGTCTTCAGAACGTCACAAATTTGTTCAAGGCGTAATGTTCGCCATTCACGAGGTTTATAACTATGGTGAAACAAAAGCTTTATACTATTGGTTATTCTACAGCTTTTAAGTACTTGGATGGCAAGAATCCGTGGTAGTGACCCGGTCAGCTCTTGCAAGTAGTCTTGATCTAAGATGTTTGGAATAAAATATTGTAAGCGATAAGTAAATGTATTCAAATTACAAAAAGCATTAAGAGTTTTTGTTCATTCTTCTCAGGGGAATCTACCTTACGAATGAACAGTAGAGTTTAATCAATATGACGATTTTAAGATTTGAAGTGTAATATGCTTACCTATGAAATGACGATGTTTGAGTTTGAGTTTGAACCAAAACACAGGAATGCTTGCGTAACTGTTTGGCGGCAGAAATAGGCATGATAGTAGTACAGTTACTGCTTTTATAAACAATATGGAAATGATTCCAATTTACCAAATATATCGTGATATTAGAATGATGGATTTTAAGCATAAAATATGTGATTGTTTATTTAGCAGTGCTTAGTTCCGGATATCGAAACATATCTGCAAGTATCTGTCGCAAGATCTAAACCACAACACTGGCACAAGCGCCAAAACAAACAACATACTGTTCTAAATACCATTGTCAGTTTAAAACCTTTCAACTAGTTCATACTTCGAAACATAGTAAGTTCTAAGCTCGCTAAATTCAATAACAACTACGTTCACAAATTCATTCCTACATCAAATATTGTCACATCAGCCACCATTGTGTCCACATGTCTCTCGCATCAAATGTGACGGGCCTCTAAACAAATACACAAATATTCGTTAAAACATTTCATATGTACTGAGATGATAGGACGTCCCGCATTACTAATTTGTTTTGTTAATTTCCAATTCCGTAGAGATGTGCTCTTAACAGATAGGTACGAATTTTTTATATACACAGTATTTCAACAAATCCTTAGTTATGATTAGGGAACTGCTACCAGGGTCGCATGAGACTCAACAGAAGTTGAGTCTGAAAACCGATCTCAAAAGTTCGCTTATACGCTTTCGCCGTATTTGTTACCGCGACAGGGCTCTGTCACTCGCTCAAGCTTACGCGATAAGTGCCTACCGCTGAGAGTACCGACGTCTGTACAAGCAATTTATGAGCATACGGTTCCGCACGACTGCACATGGCGGGCAACGTTATTTTCACCTCTCTGAGCGTGTGCTTAGGTTCCTTTTCCCTCTCTTAATGAGCGCCTGGTGTCATTAGTCAGGATTAATAGGTTATTATAGTGTAAGTATTGTCGACTTTATATGAGTGTGATGCATATGTTACGTTTGTGACTATTAAGTAATCTGTAACCGCTATCTCCTCAACGATAGCTGAAATACATAAATATGAGAGTCCTCATCAAAACGAATTACATGAGCCCAAACACAAGTTAGCTACTGTACACTGTTAAGAAATTCCTTTCATAAGTCTACCATTTTCATCACCAGATCAGGTATAAGTCACCATACATTTTATTTTCATTGAAATTACATCTATGTTCCAAGTTTTATTGAATTTGATTCACTGAAAATGGGTAAAATACAGTAAACCAATTCATCTCCTCATTTGCTACCCTTAGAAGTGGAATATTTTCTTAAAATTTGAATGGGATCACAATCGTGATACTCACCCGCATTCCAATAAAAAAAATCGTTGCAAAATATACATACAAAAAATACAGTCGAATTGAAAACGTTCCCGTTTTTGAAGTCGGTTAAAAAGATACAAAATTACATTTATCTAGTAAACATGTTCCTATTATTAATACATCTCCGCCATCTTGATGGAAGCCAACAAGATGGCATAAAATTTCGTTTTCGGTAGAATAGTAGAGAACGTAAATCCACAAATCTTGGAACTCATTTTCGATTAGTATCTGATGGAACTTAATTATTTTGTGTAGTAGATCTGAATTGTGGAAAATTTGATAGTCGGTAGTGGTTTATTCGGTTGTACACATTCTGGCGCCAGTAGTAGCAGTTGAAGATCAGTTAGCTCGCCGTGGTACAGTGGTTATTAGCTGTCATGGTTGTACCAGATCTATGGTGGAGTACTCCGCAGCTGGATCATTAAATAATTATCAAGAATGTTCTGTGGGTTGTTTCTTTTTTGGAAACAGTTCGTTCAACTACCGTTCATTTGCGATTAACATAAAGAAACCATTTCAAATCGTCTCTTTCGTTTTAAAACTCGTTTCATCTTTGTATTGATTCAATAAAGTAAGGTATTTCAACGCGGGCCTACATTTTAAGAGGCGGGGTGTGGGGAACCGCTCCCGTAAAGTTCAAATTTTGTGATAAATGTGAATTTAATAGCTACAGGGCTTCAGATGAAAATCAAAATTTAGCAGGTTCTCTGTAATACTTAAAGAGAAATACCTCTGTACAAAAATTATGTGCAGTGTTAGATATTTTATATTCAAATAATTCGTTGTATACTTTCGTCTTAGCCTGTTTTCAGAATTTTATATGATTTAGCGAAATACATCCGATCGTGCAACAAATCAGCACATTCTTTAGACAATATACTTAGGTGTATCGCATACTTTTAAGACCGTTACTTTATAGTAAATACCATTTGATTTAGCTAAACAGTTTTTCTCGATTCTCCTCCGGTGACTACCCTGTGGTACTCATTTTTCAATATTAAATCATAATAAATATCGGTAAACCAATTTGGCGAAAATGAGTCAATTTTGTGGGTATTATGGGAAATAGTCGCCTTGTTACTGTGGGTGGAGGCCGTATAGACGTAATATATTACATGTTCGATGTTTAAATGGCTGTCGTAGTAGCGAACATTTTTTAGTGTAATATGAAAAAGTTGATGTGATTGACTTGTTCCTGTACTCTAAAATACACTCTCTAGGTTCTATTTCCAACTGATAATTTGATTTGTTTATAAGCTCAGAAATACAGTAATTAACCTGGATGAGTTAGAATAGGATATATAACTATATCCGCTCACGCGATACAGGCAGCCGTAGACGCATCTAGAGGTGCCGGTGATGATTTTATACCGATTTATCGGATATCGAAGTTATAACAGGTAAAAGCACTAATATTAATTGCTATTTCGGTAACTACTCTAGCAAACCATAAAGTTTTTAATGTCTGGGTCTGTCATTTAAAAAAAATAAACAACTTCAAAAATACGTCACGACAATAGTGTGTGTTATTGTTTGGGCTGGTGATTTCGTTGTTTATTTATTGAAAACATACCATAAGTAGCGTTTTTTAAGTTTACCCTGAATATAAATGTTTATAAACTATACTTTAAGGAGTAATTTCATGGTAAACGTTAGAACCACTCAGACGGAATATTATCATGTTTATATTATCACACCAAAAATTTCATTAGTGCTTTTTAAGTGCAGGATTTGCGGTGTATTACTGCATTTTATTTGAGATGTTTTTGTTGGTAGTACGGAGGGTATTTATTTAGCTATGCAGAATAATAATTTTTATTTATAAAAACTTGTATTTAAACTGAATGCTTTTCTAATTTGCGAAACCAAATAGCCGCCATTTTGCGGTAGGAGAAGCGCATCGCGTGAGCGGTTATAAGCTCAGAAATACAGTAATTAACCTGGATGAGTTAGAATAGGATATATAACTATACAATATAAAGTGTTCATAGTCGAGACTTGTACTTGATTTAATATTATCGATCAAGATAACTTTTAATCAGACTTCTTTGCATCGTTATACAGAAACGCGAGTGTTGCTAAATGGAGTAAGATCCTGATACAAAAAAGAGGTACATGATGCCAAAAGGCCTTAATGTTCAGTTGGGCAAAGGGCGAAGTGTTGGGTGTCTCTCCTTTCTGGCTCATTCATGCTCAGAAATACTAGGAGCTTTCATTCCTAAGAAAGAGGAGGGAGTGATGAATAAAGGAGATGAGGACACAAGGGGGCCACATAAAGAAGCATTCTGCAGGCTATCAGTGGGTGTACAAGTCACAAACGTGTTAACCAGGTCCTCAAAAGGTGATCTCACAATAGCAATGAAGA
The DNA here is from genome assembly GCF_003589595.1 of Hyposmocoma kahamanoa. Taxonomy (NCBI): domain Eukaryota; kingdom Metazoa; phylum Arthropoda; class Insecta; order Lepidoptera; family Cosmopterigidae; genus Hyposmocoma; species Hyposmocoma kahamanoa. The sequence goes on from NW_020654684.1 coordinate 1,216,862, forward strand.
GCAGGAGTTGTTCTAAATCTAGAGAAGTCCTAATGAGCGTGTGGGAAGGATACGTTACGGATGCGACACTTGCCCATAACCAGAAATGAAGGTATAATAATCGAGTTCCGGGCCGGAGGGTACAGTTTGGGTGGGGCCCATCAGATCCTCTTAGAAGGGTTCACCTTTCCCCCTGTATAAAGATCATATATGGCACAAAGCATAGGGCCATAAGCAGAAGTTTGATAAGCGTTATAAGTGAAACAAGCAAGGACATGAAGCGCCTGTCTGCTTGAATGCAAAGAAGCGATTAATAAAGACAAATGGTATCATGACAGTGGATACTTAAATCATATGGCATACGATAAGAGCAGGTCGCTGTCCTATGAACCGGAAAACGGCAATATGCAAATTTCACTTGCAAATGATGAAAAGCTTCGAGTACAAAGAGGAAGTCAAACCTCAAGTCGGCGTAAATGAGAAGTTATTCTTAAATAACATTTTACGTTTGAAAAGTCTGTAAAGAAAGAAAGTTTTGCATAATATGTCAACAAAAACAAAGCTTGCCGAATTCGCTAAATTATCATTCAGAAAACAAAGCAATGTAAATACTGTCAGAAATGACTCTTCACCAATACAATCATGTGCCAAGATCTTCATAAAACCTGAAATCCTAATGTGTAACAGGAATAAATTACGATGCTTCAGATGTTAAAATCGTGTTACATACTTTTATACGTCGGAAGGGATGATATTTGCTAATAGGGTAACGCAGTAAAAAGATAATAACTTCCGAATTACAAACGACCTTATCAAAGTTACAAAAACTCAAAAGGAAGCATATTAAGCCAGTACTGTAGTTGGGTTGTTGTCAAAAATAATTTCAACAACTTCATTTATACAAGCTACAATGATCTTTTAGGATGTCTATGTTGTCTGAAGTGTACTCGTACTTATCTTACAAAATATCAACTATATCAGCTGTCAAGTTACAACGATATTTCTGTATCAGGTTATGTTTTCTGGAAGGCATTTATCTTATAAAACAACAGAGTTCAAAGACAAGGTTTTGAATATTTGAAAAACAACAGATTCAAGAGAATTTTACACATACAAACAGGCCTGCAAATATTCATACTTTCATGGGTGCTGTGACTGTGAAAACAGCAGGGTAAATTGTTATTTATTCTATCTCTGGGACATACAAAGAAGACTTCGGTGTTCTTTCATTTCTCTTGTCTTCCAGTTTGCCACATCTGTTAATATATCAAACAGGAAAACGAAAAATACATAATTCAATTTTACTCCAAAATGTCTTATTCCAATCAGAGTGATCGCCTTCTAGCGTCTATAGTCAGATCTATCAGTGCTTAAATTCATTGGGAGCAAGGTAAACTTCTTTTTTTACACAGATATCCATAGGAAACTAATTCATAAATAAGTTCCCCATTTTCCATCACACTAGAGGCACTACATGGGAAACTCAAAGTAACAGAAGAAGTAAGTAAGGATACTGTTAGACGTATGTTAATTATATCTGCTCTGTACACATAGTTAACATTTCTAATAGTTTGCAATGCATTTGTGGCACTAATCCAATCGGTAATCGGAACTAGCATTCAAAAATTATTGGAATTTTGGCAGCATCCATGTTTGACTGCAAAGCGAATGCCAAATAACCCAAAACGAAAACGATATTATGAATGTATGACGCCAAATTTGAAAGATTTAAAATTTTATTCCAAAAAAGTTTCTCATCTTTCTAATTCTAATCCATACATTAAAGAAACTTAATTTCAAAGCACCAATTACACTTAAATAAATCTTTCATATAAAAAAAAATAGTGACACGTTGGGGTGCCGATGTGACACTTCCTGTCAACCTAATACTACCTACCTATACACCTACGTGTTTTAGTGTTGTAAATGAAAATGAATATGAAATTATATTAATACCTTATTTTAATACATTCATCTGGAAAATTTTATTGAACATCGTGGCGTTTTTTACTACCATTATAATCATATATTTTTAACCGACTACAAAAAGTAGTCTTAATTCGACTGTACTTTGTTACGCGATTACTCTGGCACTTGTGAACCGATTTCATTGATTCTTTTTTGTTGGAAAGAGGGCGCCTCAATATTGTTCATATTTAAATTTGAAGAATTCACCTCTAACGCACTTTCCGGTAACCGAACTCAAGTTAAAATACTCACACTAGTTTCTTATTATTATTGATTCAAAGACCGAATGAACACCAAGAAAAATTCTGTCCATCTGACTCGACATGAACCAGCGTCTTTTGCCATATAGAGGCAACACAAACTAGTAAGATCTGTCCAACCATTTATTTAACTTTTGACAACTCGAACTCTAATCAATTAGTGATGATAGCAATTATTTTTATAACAATCGATTTTATTTATGAAATCGTGAATGTGAATGTGGTTCAAAAAAGATATTGTCTACTGTCATGTGGAGAAGAATCCGACGATTCATTATAATAAACAATAAAAATTTATTATAATTATTTATAATTTATTTTATTTAATCTTCGTTACATAATCTGTTGACTCGATAAATATTGGAGCTAAAGAGCACGTCGCTTCACTAAAATTAAATAATAAAAGAATCCAGGAAGGTTTGTCTGTGGTTATATGTCAATAATTACGGAACTTCGGAGGTATGCATGTCATGTACGTTAAATAAATGGTAGGACTGAGTATAATTCGAACGGTACCCTCAGTTGGTAAGAGCGGTAGACGTAATAAACACTACGCGACATTTGCGCGATCGTCTCTGTTCTTGTGCGTCAATATGTGCCACTAGATTCGACCAAGGGTCCCAGAAACCACACATTTACAGACTCGTACTATAATAAAATTTAAATTTATGATTGTAATTTAAATTTATTTCATAACGTTAACAACAGCAACAAATAAAACTAAATCTGACATTTCATGTGTTTATTTATTAAACGGCTGTGCCTAAAATAGTCAGTCCCGTACCTTTTTGAATATTTAGTCTAGTTTGTGATTAGTTAGGATATCCTAAATTTGCGCTATATCCGTGATTAGAGTTCCTTTGCAAGTGAAAACAAAACCACAACAATGTCGTAATATCGCACGAAAACCAATAGTTTCAGTTACGCATTGTCTGCTTTCATGAGCAACGAAACTGCCAGAGAAATTAAGATACAATGTTTTGATTATAAAAAAAAAATAGATAAAGGTGTCATCATGTGTGATCCTTGTTCATCATCTTAGCTTATCTTAGCTATAATCTTCCAATGCATGGGAACGCAACCTTTTCCTTCACGAATTGGAAGAGATAAACTAAGTATAACATGTTGTTGTAGTAGGTTATTTTTTACCTGGTGATGAGCGACACGCCAAAGCAGTTGCTGTTTCATTAAGAGCCTTAAATCGCAAGGATCTGTGGGGCACTGCCACTACGCCTGACCCCTTATATTAATTTCACCGGTAATTCCCTGGACGAACTCTTTCATAAAAAGTTTTACTGCTTGTAATTGGAATACAAAGGGAAGACTCTAGCCCTTTTCTTTGCGTTCTTTTTATACGTTTATATAAAAAGTTAGTCTTAATATTGCTTCAGAAGTTAATACAGTTACTTTGACAGAGGTATCATGTAAGAACATCACTAGCTGTCTGATAATTTTAATTAAACTCAACTTTGCAAGTTACCGGTTAAATTGGGCACAAATTTGTAACAGATGCGACCTTTTCAGCCCGTAGAAATTAACATGGCCGAAACAAAAGCCTCTGCAGCGCCGTAGAATTAGTAGCCAGGCATTGAAACGTCGACTTTAAAATATTGGCTGTCGGCTCCATTTTAAATTTGTACAATAAATATTATTTTTGGCTAGAATTTCGCAAGGAGTAATATCTCGGATCATTTTGCTAAGAAAGGCTACGAATTTTCGTTGAATCATAGACAATTTGTGGTCTGGATAACGTAATTGAGTTCTCAATTAAAGAAATAAATCTAGTCGTCCTTAACAAATCGCTAAGACAAAGACTGCCTAGACTTGTGTCATGACCGTTGTTTATAAAATAAGTTATTGATTGTCAGACGCATGTCGCAAACTCCTTGCTTTTTTATATTATTTTTCTATTCTTTTTGTCATGTTTGTGTTTTTGGATTTTTGTAGTTTTGATTGTCTGTGTGTCGTGCATTATATAATTTATTTCGTTTCATCTACAGAAACGAGTACAAATGCTTAGAAGCATTTGTACTCGTTTCTGTCGTCTTTCTCTGCTTTTCATTCCCATACAGTCCATATCGTCCACTCCAACACATTTTATACATCTTTTGTTTGCTCTTTGGACTTTAGTTTCCTTTTTTAATGAAATGCACTCATAACTATCACTAAATGTGTAATCCCACACCCGTACAGATTACTTACAAACTTATTCTCTTTTACATTTTGTTACACTTTATATACAAGCGCATGTTTTGTCCCGTCGGTCTGTACACTGCCTCCCAAGGCACAAAATTTTGTCTATATCAGGAGCCACAGAATTTTGAAATTGTTACGCCTTTTTTTTATCGTCTGTGTTATCCTTTACCCACAATTAATTATGGTTAGTAATATTTATAAGGATAAAAAGAAAAAAAAGATTAAGAAGAAGAAAGATTTCTTAGCCGCTCACGCGATTCATGCGTCTCTGGAAGCATACCACACCTAGAGGTGCCGGTGATGATTTTATACCGATTTATCGGATATCGAAGTTATAACAGGTAAAAAAACTAATACTAATTGCTATTTCGGTAACTACTCTAGCAAACCATAAAGTTTTTAATGCCTGGGTCTGTCATTTAAAAAAAATAAACAACTTCAAAAATACATCACGACAATCGTGTGTGTTATTGTTCGGGCTTGTGATGTTGGTGTTTATTTATTGAAAACATACCGTAAGTTGCGTTTTTTAAATTTACCCTGAATATAAATGTTTATAAACTATACTTAAAGGAATAATTTCATGGTAAACATTAGAACCACTCAAACGGAATATTATCATATTTACCCAAGTACACCAAAAATTTCATTAGTGCTTTTTAAGTGCAGGATTTGCAGTGTATTACTGCATTTTATTTGAGATGTTTTTGTTGTAGTACGGAGGGTATTTATTTAGAAATGCAGAATAATAATTTTTATTTTTAAAAACTTGTTTTTAAGTTCTTAGGTTTTCGCGATTATTACACATAGGAAATGAAACTATTTTTCCGGATTTAAATCGCGTATATTTGTTTTTTCAAACAAACCGACACGTTTCGATTGACATCGTGACCATGGGACCTGTAAAGGGCCCGAAATCCGGAAAAATTGTTTCATTTCCTAACTTGTATTTAAACTGAATCCTTTTCTAATTTGCGAAACCAAATAGCCGCCATTTTGCGGTAGGATGAGCGCATCGCGTGAGCGGTTAGCATTTGACCTCCATCTCACCTTATGGATAGTGACGATGAGGTCGACGATGGAGCATGCACATTTAAATAATGCCTATTCACTCTCGCCTTGAAAATACTCAAGTTACAGCGTGCAGGGAATAAGTATGCAGGCAGAAAATTCCACTCCATAGCCGTTCGCCATATATTTTTCATACTTTTTTAAATATTTTTTCTTATGTTTTTGTTTTTCATTGTTGTTTGCTTGATTGTCAGTTGTGTGTCGTGTATTGAATTTCTTTTGCGGTTAAGTATTTGTGCTCATTTCCATTATTTTCCTCACTCCTTACACATTCCCATACAGTCCACATCGTTCACTTCATTTCGAAGTCTATAATGAATCAATTAACATAATAATATTATATTGATTGGGGCACTAATGAGTGAACCATGATAATAATCAAAGACATCAAAAATCACAGACAATCATTGAGAAAAATATTTTTCAGAAACACTAACTAACACACACCACATTTTTTTTGGATGTACAAATCGTGTGCTTGGTGGTAAGCTTACACGCCTGCCCATAACAGTTGCAGTGACACTAAGAGTTTTAAATTCCAAAGATCTGAGGAGCACGGCCACTGCATCTGTCACTCTGAGACATAAGTTGACAAGTCCCATGTGCCTGTCATTTCACCAGATATATCCATGACCAGTTCACCAGCAATAATTATCTTCAATACAAATAATTAGTATTGACAATTACATGACGTCATACTTGTGTATATTTTCTTACGAGATAATTATACCCTTCTCGCTTCCACCTGTGTTAATTTATTCTAAATTTAGTTAAAATGTTATTGATGATGATGTTTCTTATTATGCACAAACCTAAATGTTTTTGGCAAAGAAGAGAAAAAGAATCGTGATGTATGGACACTTTGACGCTAATAAGGGTCCATTTGAAAATTGCCAAAAAACATGTTTAATAAATGTTAAATGTGTATAGTAAATACGTGCTCGCAACAAATGTATAAAGCTTTTTTCTCCATTTCGCGGCGCCGACATAGTAAAAGTTTCATGCACTGAATATCCCCTTAAAAGGATGTCAGCTAATAAATTAGAGTCGTGCTATAAATGGCAAGGGCTTAAACTAACAGCATGTACCTTGAAATAGTTTCCTTCTTCACAGATAATTTATAAGAATGAAAACTTGGAAAAATTAATGTATTTATGTAATAAATAGCACATAACGTGTGTGTGTGAAAACAACCACCGTAGCTACACCGTCAACATTAAAAACCGTCAGAGAAATTTCAGTAGGTAGATTAAAACTAATAATAACGACGCACTGATAATTATTTTTGTTTTAGATAATAAATGAGACTCAGACCTCAACGTGGCGTAGCATTTATAGCGTACAACGCTCTACGCCGTAGCTTTCTAATGGACTCCGGTAGTGTTATAGTTAATGTACATGTCACGCACTTCAAGCGGCACTTTAGACCGCGTTGTTAACGTCATAAAGTGAAATTTAAATCTTGAGTGTCAAAAAACTTCATCTGGCGTAGCATTTATAGCATATTGCGCTCTACGCTGTAGCGTCCTAATGGATTATTGCTACGGCTCACGTACAGTGACGCACATCAGGTGACACTTTGGACCATAGTTAACGTCATAAAGTAGAATTTAACTTGAGTGTCAAGCTTGATTGATGTATTCTTTACCCATTATTTGATTTTAAAAGACTCAATCGTGTGTAAAAATATATTTTATTTATTTCGACGTTTTGTACAAATTGCAGCGTCTTTGATCTTGAACGAACGTGAGTCTCTGTGAGATAATTAAAGTATGGTTTTATACATGGTTAAGTCCCGAATTTAAAACCAAATGACGTGTGAAAAGTGTTATTTACCTCACATAAGTTAAAAGATTTTTTTTTAACTGTTATGTATACTGGGTGTGCCACGGCAATGCAAGACGGTGGCAAAGAACTAATTGTTGATAGGATATGTTGCTAAGTAAGTAATAATGCATTTAAACAATTTTTAAAGTTGCTCGCTACACTTAGGAATCTAACAGACAAATGTGAAAACAAAAATTCTGTATTTTATATTGATGTCGATTAAAAAGGTAAATTATGAGGAGTCATTTATTTCAAGTATTATATTAAATTAAAAGAACACTGTTCAATTATACAATTTATTATTAATTACAAATTATTTTAAAAATTCTTTACATTGTTATCCTACGGTATTTACAATTCATTTATCAAATGTTCAAAATATGACCTACCTTCTCGTATGCAATTTTTTATTATTTGGATATGATTTTGCTAGTCGATTTTCTTAACTTTAAAAAAATAAAATTTATAATATTCCCTCCCTTATATTAATTAACACAATTTACACGAATAATGAGGCATAAATAACTGATTGAATTTTATAGTAAACGAAACCTGAAGTCTTCGTTTTATTATGTTACAAATACTTATAAAAGAAATTACAACAGACACTTTGATTAATGACAGCAGTAAAATGTTATCTAATGGTAATGAAAATTTGATGTTACTATGCTTTATTGTTCATCATTCTACCTTAAAGATTGTGTGACATGAACAATCCTTTTCATCACACTCGCTTGTAAATAGTACGATTGCATGGTGCCTAACTTGACTCTAATGCCCCAAATAAAAATCTCGGGCCTTTTCTCTTCCTGTTATAGCTATGGTCGGTACGGAGCTTTTATACATAGGGCGCACTATAAGTTAATGGAACTGGCCACTTACATAAACAAAATTTAAAAAGTAATCACAACATTTCAAAATGGAACTCTTTGGTTGTTTGGTTGTAGAATACAGTTTGTTTCATCTGACTGTCACTTGTTTTTACATTGTGGCGTCATTTTAGAAGTTGGTTGTCTACATCACCATGGATTTAACTCTTGAGAATTTTCGTAGTATGACTTTCTACGACTTTAAGCGTAATTTAACAGCTCATCGGAGCTTCGCTCGGCTTCAAACTGCTTTTGGCGATGAAGCATCATGCATGTCGATTATTTTTATAGATGGTTTGCAGAGTTCAAACGCTGTCGTGTGAATCTCAGTAACGAATTTCGTGATAGTCGCCCGTCCACTGCTGTGAATACAAAAACATCGATGCTGTGTGCCGTATGATCAAAACAGACAGGCATGTGACATACCATGAGATTCGGGCATCTTTAGGCATAGGCATGAGTCAAATATAATCAATACTACACAAACATTTGGGTGTGAAAAAGCTGTGCTCTCTGGATCCCACACAATTTGACTGAGGCTCAAAAAACGGATCGCGCGAAGAGGCGTCATATTTGGTGTAGGACATAGTAACAGGTGACGAAACATGGATTTATAGTTACGATCCCAAAACAAAGCAGCAATCGAGCGTATGGGTCTTTCGAGATCAGCCGAAACCAACCAAAGTGGCGCGCGTGCAAAGTGTCTCTAAACGAATGATTGCTTCTTTTTTTAATAAAACTGGGCATGTGGTTACTATTACTTTGGAGAATCGTTGTACCATGAATAGTGATTGGTACACGACCATTTGTTTGCCAGAAGTTTTTGACAAACTCCGTAAAAATAACCGTAAACGCCATATCATCTTGCACCACGATAATGCCAGTCCTCACACGGCCAGACAGACAAATGAATTTTTGAAGGTGAACAACGTTGACCTTATGAGCCATCCCGCGTACAGTCCCGACCTGGCACCTTGTGACTTTTATTTATTTCCAAAAATAAAGAACCAGTTACGCGGTTAATGTTTTCATCACCAGAAGAGGCTGTCGAAGAGTATGAAAAATATGTTTCAGAGATTGTAACGGAGGAGTGGCATAAATGTTTTCAAAATTAGTTCATTCGTATGAAAAAGTGCATTAACGCTAACGGAGAATATTTTGAGAAACAATAAATTTATTTCTGACCATTTATAGTATATTTTTCTTATTCATTCCGGAAACTTATAGTGCGCCACACGTATAAATAGGTTAGGTGCAAGTTCAACGAGGAGGTGACTTAAATTCAAAATTAAAACATTATCTTAAAATGTTATCTAAACAGAAATTTAATTGCAATTCAACAACATATTACTTAAATACTTATTATTAAGAATTTTTTATGATTGATTTTAATAATTTTCTGTATAAAAATTTGGCATTTTTTTTTACAAACCATTATGGCATTATGGTACGCGTCTTTACTTTTTACAATATTTTAGTTCGAGTTACATTCAATTCAATTCAACTGACATCATCATAAATACAGAACTTTTATGGTGCCAATTCAAGGTAACTTTTTTTCGCGTGTGGTGGGTTCGATTACTTGACGCGGGGCAAGCAACTTTTTAAGAACGTCGGGTATGTTAGTAGGTAGGATTCCCGGCTTCAAAAATTTGTAAAAAAAAAAACCGTCAAGCTGGTATCAAAAGTACGATACCTAATAAATAAAACGACGTCAATAACTAAATTTGTATTGAATTTATTCGTTCTACGGCTTAGTTGGCACAGCGTCCAGCACGGTTTGCTAGAAAACGTCGGTTCGAATCGAAGGATTTTTTTCTTTAATTTTTTTTTTTTTAATTTATTTAATACTTTTACAAAAACTTAAACATATTACAAGCAGCTGTAGCTCAAAAACCACTAAGGGTTTATCTGTCCACAGCGATTCTCTCTAGCCAGTAAGTACTTCCTTAATTTATTTTTACATTTTCCTTCCACATATAGGTCTTGAATATACCCAGGCAAATTATTTAATAACTTAGGTATTATATACTCTAGTTTTCGAGTACCATACACATTATTTGTTTTAGGGAGTATATATTTTCTTGTCTGTATGACTCTCAAATTAGTTGGTCTCTGATATTCACATAATTTATGTACATAATTAAATTCAGCCAACGTTGAAAATTTTACTTTATCATAAACACTCATCACTTGACAATAACTAAATAACCCAACATCATTATCTATGTATCTATTTTTAATATACCTTGGAACAATAATTTTTAAGATTCTTAATTGCAAGCTATATATTTCTTTTAGATACGTATTATATGTTAAACCATAACTACTTATACCGTTACCAATCACAGAATCGGCTAGGGCCATGTACATTAACCTTAGAGTTTTGTAAGGTACCTTATATTTAAGTACGTAAAATTTTCCTAAAATGGATCTTAATTATAATAATTATGACATCAATGACTTTTAAAAATTAAACTATAAATATCTAAAATTTTAAAGTTAAATGCTCCCATACATTGGAGACTTTAGTTGATCTACTATAAGAGGTAAAATTAAGTTCCCTAACGAAACTGCTATAAACAAAGTGGTGATGTTTATTTTTAAATTGGGACAAAATTTTGTATTCAAAGCGACTGTTCGTAACATCAGTGGGTTCAACATTCAACCTGCCCGGGTTTTAACCGTATTTTAACCCAAAATCGTGGGCGGAAACGGCGAATACGAAATTTGGTACAAATAATGCCATACTTAATACAAATTTCGACGTAAACACCACACAACATCTACATTGCAATCCTATACATTCTGATGTGATTCGACTTTTATGAAAATTCACGTGCATACGATCTAATATTTTTTATAGTTAGAGTTATTTTAATGCAGTTCAATAGAAAGGCAAATTGAATAGTATAAAACAGTAAGCACTAATTAATTTGAACAAAACTCGATTTACAACAAATATTTAATTCTCATAGTTTTTGCCTTAGATTTCGGGCGTTAACGAGTTTTAACCCGATTTAACCCCGGCGTAAACAAAGCGCCGCATTGAAATCCGAGCGCGTGCCCTTCTCTGCTCATCATAGATGGGGGACGGCATGAGACTTATCTGTGGGTGAGTTCTCAGTTAAGGGATTTGAGGATCGTATGGTTATATCGGAATTTTATGTTTTTACAATGGCCGCATTTTTTTTCATGGCCGCAATTGTCCTGTTGTATACAACAGGATGTGAAACAAAAGGGTGCGGGAATACATATTTTAATCCAGACAAAAATAAACATCCACCTCATTAGGTCCGATGTATATTTATGTAAATGATTCACGAACGAACCGTTGTCTCTATTTATCATTCCGTCTGACATCTAGCATCTTTTGTTATTTTAATTTCCCTTTTAGGTTTTACGGACAGATGCTGTGAACAGTAAATTATAGAAAACGTAATTATTTTTTACTTGTAACTGTAATGTTGTTGGTCAATAAAACGCTTTTCTTTCTAACTGTAAATACTATATTATAAATACACATTTATTTTTATGCTTATATTTGTGTCTTATAATAGAGTTGCATATTCTGCAAGATTTCTTGTTTGCCATGTGGAATAATTTACCCAGAACCAGTTGTAGCAGATAACGGAAATTTAATATTTTACCTTTATGTTGATAGTGTAAAATAACTAATAATAGTGGACATATCGAGTTCTTATGTTTTCGATTGTTACACGTAGTAGGAAACGAATCTATCATAGATAAACCTAGACATTCAATAAAGTTTGACAAACCCCAGGTCTTTGCAAAATGATACTGCGAGAGGCCTTTGAAATTAAATGACATCCCAATTTCAACTTGGAAGATGGTTTCTCCGTACCACCAGTTTGGGATCAAATATTTTCTCTGATGAAAAATCCAAGATAGATATAAGACTGCAATACTAATTAATATGTTTTAATTTATTCTAAATTCCATTATTAGTTAATAATAAAGTTAACTTAATAAAAAATCATATTGTTAAAATAAAATAATTTGTAAAACATAATCTAGCGTAAATTGAAATGTTTCTTTGTAAAATTTCAAATAAGGTATTTACTTAATAACTTTTGTAACTTATAGTGAAAAATAGGGTGGTTTGCATTAATATTAGACATAACTAGTTGATGGCTGTACCACCTCTGTCAACCGTGACCATGGGACCTGTAAAGGGCGCGATTTAAATCCGGAAAAATAGTTTCATTTCCTAATAATAGTGGGTTAAGTTTTACTGATACTACAGGTGACTGAGACATTTTGGAATTTAGCTAATAAACTAGCAAAATTTCATGACTTTTTCTGTAGAAGATAAAGAACAGCATAAATTTTGCCAAATGTATAATTGCTGAACGATACGGCAAAACAATTGATTTCTGAGGATGTGCTGACTGAAAGTAACCAAACTAGAAAAGAATTTCATCAAGACGGAAGAACTTAACTTAGGCACTTTTATTGTGTCTGACAGATGAAGTTCTGTAAGTAAACAATAAATGTTCTTGGTATCACAGCTGACTAAATGCAGCATACTCAGCAACAGAGTTTGATATAACAACATTGACTTTGAAGATCCATATAAGCAAATGTTTCATAAGAGCACTTGAATTCTCATCAGAACTAATATTTGAACTAGGACCATATTATATCAAAATCAGAAAAGATCCAAAGGTGACAAAGCTATAAGGTTTGAATTTCCAAGTTGGAGGCAAAAAATAATTAGTAATCAAAGTTGTAATTGTACCTACTTTTAAGGATAATGTACGTGAACCGATGGTTTAGATGATAAAATGATCCTCATATTTAAGCAAGCTAGATCATTAGCAATGATGACATTTTCAAAGGCCATAGTAATATGCTATAATCAGAATGGAAACGTACTGATGACCCCACACCTGACAACATGTTTGTAACGTTGTTAGTCAATGAAACGCTCGTCTTTTTAACTGTAGAGACTATATAAACGTTCGCTCCATCTTACCATAGAGGATAGAGATGTGCCCGTAAATTACCGGTTAACTTAGTGCTGTACCACAAGGTAACAGCTGATTAAATTAAAATTTAGACAACCTTCGATAGAAAACATACTCAAATGAGATTTTATACAGTGTTTCCATAAATATGAATTTCTCAACGAGTTGTCTAAATTTTTCTATAAGATTCTTTATGGTCTAGAAGCCGTTAGTTCCGTAGTTGAACGCGAGATTGAAATTTTTTTGAGGTATAATGAATCTCTTGATACTGTATACCGTTATCTATTTATTTAGTTTGTTAAGAAAGAAAATGTTACATAAAATATAACTCAGATTTTGTTTTTCTACATATATGGTCTAACATTAAAAATGTATCTACGTTTACATACCTAGCATTCATCACGTAGTTTTAATGAGTTTGGATAACGAACAAGCGAACATTTCATGGTGCATTGAACACTGCTCCAACAGGATTTTAAAGCTTATTTTACTGTTCTCAGTTTTTGCGTAGTCGGGTTTATATTTTATAATTTTTATAATAATTTACCTCTATTAACTTACTAGCTACAAAGGATTCTTTTTATAAAGATCTCTGTTTAACTTTGAAAATTTTTCCATTAAAAGTTATTTACTAAACAAAAACCGGATGGTGCTTTGATGCAAAACTGAATTATTTTTAAGGTTTGTTGATCTGAGTGTTATGGATATTATGACTTTGTTACCCTCGAGGTTTCTAGTTAAGCAGTTAACTGACCTGGGGGTCGATTCAGAACCTTACAATAACTCCGTTGTCGATCGATTAGATTTGATATCGTACGATTTCCTTTCATTTTTATTTACAACACCCAAAACGAACGTCAAACAGTCGTATCCGAAACCGAACCGAAATGACGTCTCACCCGTACAATTACTCGAACTTCTCGACTGGCAAAACCTACAAACGTTATTCAGAACATAGTTATCGAATAAAAGTTATCAAACATCCTGTTGTTAATAAGGCAATAATGTAATATGATCGCTTATTATCCGTAAACGCTGTTGGATAACGATATCTTATACGAATCCAAATCGGATGTTTAACTTGGAATGTTCTGAATAGTTCGTCCTTCGATCCGAGAACGATATCCTATCGAACGATTCGGTTAAAATATTGAAGAGTTCTGATCGCGGACCTGGTTAATTATTACCAAACAATCATATAGTGTCGGACATTGACTTACAAATAAATGGATGACGGGTCTAATACCAAAACCACGAAAAAAATTTCTCAAGTCAACCTATTTAAACGTAGTGACATGTAAACGAATATGAAAAAACTAAAACGTTCAATTTAAATTGTAATATCATCGCAGTACTGTCTAATTTTACTTGCTTCGCTGTCAGTCGAACAAACGAAGACTAAAGCGTGAATGACGCTCTGTATACGATTTTAACGCCCTATAAGTTCGGACACTTTTTAGCGCGGACCCGACGTCCATATAATTGTAAGTCAATGGTGTCGGATAACAATCAGACCCGGGAGTAGAGAACCCGGGAGTAGAGAACCCGGGAGTAGAGAACCCGAGAGTAGAGAACCCGGGAGTAGAACACCCAGTTCAAAACGAATTCAGACTACTGAGATTGCGATATGATTGAGATTTTTTGTGAAATAACTATACTAGTTTTATTATACGATTAGAGACCGAACACATAGAAAAATGTTTTCTTTATGTTCAATCTTTGTATACATAACCGCTCACGCGATACATGCAGCCGTAGACGCATACCACACCTAGACTGCCGGTGATGAGTTTATAACGATTTATCGGATATCTAAGTTATAACAGGTAAAAGAACTAATATTAATTGCTATTTCGGTAACTACTCTAGCAAACCATAAAGTTTTTAATGCCTGGGTCTGTCATTTAAAAAAAATAAACAACTTCAAAAATACGTCACGACAATCGTGTGTGTTATTGTTTGGGCTGGTGATTTCGGTGTTTATTTATTGAAAACATACCGTAAGGAGCGTTTTTCAAGTTTACCCTGAATATAAATGTTTATAAACTATACTTTAAGGAGTAATTTCATGGTAAACGTTAGAACCACTCAAACGGAATATTATCATTTTTATCCAAGTACACCAAAAATTTCATTAGTGCTTTTAAGTGCAGGATTTGCGGTGTATTACTGCATTTTATTTGAGATGTTTTTGTTGGTAGTACGGAGGGTATTTATTTAGCAATGCAGAATAATAATTTTGATTTATAAAAAGTTGTATTTAAACTGAATGCTTTTCTAATTTGCGAAACCAAATAGCCGCCATTTTGTGGTAGGAGGAGCGCATCGCGTGAGCGGATAATATGATAGTATTTGTTATTCTGATAAAATTATTTGCAATGGCAGTTGAGTCTAGTGGCAATATAGTGTCGGTGAAATGGCAGTGATTGCATTAATTAATTCAATCACTAACGATAAATGTTGCCTTACTAAAACTACTATGGAAATTACTACACTTATTTTTATATCGCTTAAATCAGCAATTTAGTCATTCAAATTAATATAATTTTAGACTACGCCATCAGCGTTCGAATTGTGACAATGTGACTTCCTTATATCGTCATCCCACCTTTTTGTCGCCTTTTCTCCGGTTCCTGGTCACTTGTTTTTAAATTTTGAATCGTTCCTGTGCCCCGCCATTCTGATTTTGTTTCGTTCCATCGCCACTCCCTATTCGATTGCGGCACAGCGAACAGTACTGCTCTAATTTCTTTTGCGTCTAGTTTTGATTCTTTTACCAGTTTTAATACCAATCTGTAGTAACTACTACTAATCATGTGCCAATTTTGATACCAATCTGTAATACCGTATAACTCGGCCCTTTTGGGGTAAGTGTCTGGACTTTACAATAGATTTCTGTGGATCTGAAGTTTGCCATTTTATTGCCGTGAACCTAATCACAGCGCATAGTGGTTTAAACCTTTTCATATTGAAAAGTAGAATACCAAAAAATTGCAATGGTAGTTGAATAGAGTAGCTCGATGGCTAGCAACTGAAAAGCCCGCAGTGTTAACTTTTAGCAGAATTCCAAGCGTACAAAATGGTTACCTATCAGAAGTCCGAAATGACATTTTCCAGAAAAAACGTTTGCTCGACTTTTCATAACATCGAAAGTATTTTTTTTTCTTTTAAACCTTACTTAACCCAAACTAACCGAACCTAATCGTGTCATCGCGATAAACATCCAACATATCCTGAAAGAACAACGGTTTCGTTATAATTCGGTTTTCGGTGTAATGAAAATTCGAACAAACGTTATTTCGGACAAAATAAATTCGAGTTTGTGATAGGCTACCGTACAAAATCCTTCCATTGACACTATCGACACTCAATTGGAGGCGATTTAAAATTAGCAGACTTGGGATCTTGGATAGTCCTACGTCTAATGATATTATATTTTATTATTTATGCTCCTTGCCTATATTTAAATAAAATAGTTGCAAGTATTCTTAAAAATCAGAAGCATAGGATAATCCTGCGACGAGATGAGCTGGTGACATGGTGACGAGGTGGAAGACCGTGATGTCGCGACGGACCACTATCTTCTCTCTAATAAGTAGCAGTATAGCTGCTTGTGAAAGAGTTCGTCCAGGGAAGTCGTGCCACTTTACCTATTTCTGCCGTCAAGCTGTAATGTGAGCAGTACTGCGTTCTGGTTTTGAAGGTTAAGGGTGCTGGTGAAATTATAGGCACATCGGACTTATCAACTTATGTCTCAGGGCGCAGTGGCAGTGCCTCTAAGGTCTTTTCTAATTGCACTGCAACTATTATGCAGAGGCGTGTCGCTTACCATCAGGTGCATGACTTCTTCGTTCCATCGCTTACAAACACACTACTAATAATGATGATGATGAAAGAACGAAATTTAAAAACTGTTCTTTCACAGAAAGACGGTTCCTAGGACTCGACAACGTATTTTATTCCACTCTCTGCGCCTGCGACAAATGATAAACCGTATAAAGATAGGTAATACTCATCTACAATTCAATTTGTCGCGTTAATACTTTCAGTATTGGGACGACGTGTTCAAGGATAGAGGAAGTTCACCGGAAATCAATATATAATTTTTATTGCAGTGGATCGTTGGTTGTGTGGTCTGTACATTAACGTAGGCATTATATCTTACCCTTGGTATAATAAAGTCAAATGTTATCATACATCAAAAATGCTTTCATCACTTCATAGTCATAAAAATAATACGAACTATATGAAACAAATTCTGTATTCAAATTTTATAGCTCTCATATTGAAACAATTTCGTTCGTAGAATCATGAAACCTCATAATTCATAATCTGTTTATTTGTGAAAACTCAGTTTGTATAGAAGCTGAGAAGTACAAAATAAATATATTATATTTTATTTTATCCATGTTGTAAAGGAGCTTACAGCTACTTTTACAACATGGACTTAACACACAAATAACACAAATTAACACGTCTACGAAACACAATAATCACTTTATCAGTCACTTGGTGAGATTTTATTAGTCAGTTTAATTTATCAAATTTATCAATTAATCAAATTTTAACTAAAATCATTTTAACTCGGGTAACCTTTGAGTCTTGTCGTGGCAGGGGGTTCTAGTAGCCGTGGTCGATTTCATCCCACGGTAAAGCTAAGAGGAATCCACGGGGTCGGCCGATGGTGGTTGACTGGCCCGAGGAAGAGGGCGTTCCGCGCGCGCTCGTCTTGGCCCGGGCCGAGCAGGACTGCACGGATGCGCGCTGGTAGGAGGGTCTCGGGGGAAGATACGCTTCGGTGTGTCGTTGCCATACGTCTTGTGCTTCTCGACTCTGGCGGGGCTGCACCGCTTAGGATGATGCAGTGGCGGTGGGGCCACGTGGGAAGAGACATGTCGGTGTGTCGTTATCGTTCGTCCTGTCTTCCGCGACCGAACTTGGGCGGTTGGCCCGTGCTGTGGTCTGGAAATGGGCTCTGGAAATCCCTGCAGTGCTTGAGCAGCCAGCGGAGCTGAGGGCGAGGTGGAAGTCAGCCCCAGATACGGATGAGCTTCAGGCACAGCAGAGTAATAAATCATTCTTCACATCGGATTGCGAAGAGCCAACAGCTGGTTGGCGCAAACTTCCAGGTATCTGCCAGCCATGTGTCCACACATAAGGTGATTATTTAGAAATATATTAAGAAAATGGCAGAGGCGGAGCCCATAACACGATGGAGGTGACACAAAGATTGCGATGCCACATCTGACGAGCGAGCAGGGGGAAATCGAGGCGTAGAATAATAATAACGCTCACACTCAACATAGCCCCGCACTAGGGAAACCCTGTGTCGCGGGTGCCATGGACACACACATAGACAACCACAAATTACACCCAAACTCACGAGAGAAATAAATGTAGGCCATACAAATATTTCTCCCGGCCCGGGAATCGAACCTGGGACCTCTGCGTGGCAGTCCGGCATGGTAACCGTTCGGCCACGGAGGCAGTTAAATATAAGGAATCATTTCTTATCAACCCCAGAGACAAGAACGATAAATAATACTTTTTATATTCTTAACGCTGTTGCAGAAAGGTCTATGCGACCGTCATCATTGAGTTGGTTAAACAATGTTAATGATTCTGGTAGATAACTATTAATTCCAAAATTAATACGACTAAATGGAACATGGAGCAAATTATGCTTATCAAATTTCCTACTGCAACTTTTAGAACGGTATAGTTACACTGGGTCCGGGCAAATATTAGCCGCTCACGCGATACATGCAGCCGTAGACGCATA
>NW_020654684.1:1250804-1268329 GCF_003589595.1 Hyposmocoma kahamanoa
CACTTGGTATAATAAAAAAAACAAATATACGCAATTTTTCAACCGAGATTTTTCTTTTTTTTTTATTGTAGGTATTGCAAGTCTAAACAGTTATTTAAATTTTATATGAAATAAAATTGTATAGGTATAGTTATAATTTTGATGTGCATTAATGCCATTTTATAAATTTATAATAAGTATTATATATATTTATTGTAAACCCCTATTGCATAACGTTGCTTTTAAATTGAATATGTCACTCCAAAGTTGCCTGGAAATTATTTCTAGGTTTGTAATATCCTGTTTTGATTGTTTCTGTATTCTGTGGTTTTGTTCCTGGAAACGTCTAATGAAACTACTTTATTTTGTCAAATATAAATCAATTAATAGATTGCATTCGTATTTCATTACGTGTAAGTACGTATACTTTTTAGGCTCCTATATTATCTAATGTTAGGTTATACTAATATGAGTGACTTTACCTATCTTAAATTAGATTAATTATACGTGTATTTAAATTGCCTTACCGTAGGTAAGGGATAGATAACAAATGGGAATAGCTGTGAGCTAGTTCTATTTCAAAAACCTTATTTGTCTACTAAAAACCAGAAAGACCTACTATTCATGGAATTAGTAATTCTTTGTTGTTATAGAGCTGTTATTAAAACATTTTCGTTACGAAATAGCTATAAATTGTACCAAGTAAATAAAATTTGGTTAAAAAATACAGTTAAGTCAATTAATGTTGTAGTCAAGGATATACATAATTTCAAAAATTTCGAAAAACGAGCCCAACATCTTTGAAACATTTGATCTTAGACAACTTTTAGAAGATTTCTTTAAAAATTTTGTTTTACAAAAGAAAAACAACAATACTTACTCGTTAATCCCATCTGAAATCACCTCCACACAGTCCATTTGACAAATATATCTCAGAACAATCCGATATTAGCTAAATGCTGCACTGTCACTTTGAAATATCGACACGCGGCTCTCGTTACCGTATTGCTCGACGTGAGGCGGGCGTTCGTGACGCAGTCCCGCGCCAATCTGAAGTGAGAAGCCGGGACGCCAGCATTACAATACATTATAGGGATAATGGTGCTCTAGCATCGCTTTGCAAGCTCTGACACTACTTTATATGACAGTGCACGGGAGGAAGATATCGATTCCTGGAAGAAAATTCGAAAATTAATATTATGCTAGGTTATATTATTATGTATGGAGAAAATAATGTAATATTGATTGTATACTAAAGAGATGTTTTGTGAATGTTCTTACAAATAAGAAGAATGGTAGGTAGAGATGTCTTCAAACTTTATTTTCTGGTTGAAATTTTGATTAAGTAAGTAACACATAAAATTGAGTTTTACATTATATTATTATTTATGGTCCAAATAATGAGAAATATTGATTATACACTAAAGAATTTCCGGGTGACTTTTTAGAAATAAAAATTTGTTGTTGAAATTTTCTTTATGTAACACTTAATTGACCTTTGTTATGGTCGATTAAGTATGGCTGATTTCATTCAGAAACAATAATCGTTATTCAAGTTTGTAAGTACATAAGCTTAACACGGCGATGAGTATGGCAGAAGAAGCATGAGAGTATATGAACGCTGTACTATTATTATGAAATATTCTATAATGCGTATTAAAATTAAAATGATAACAAGTAAGTATCACAGAGTAAGCCAATGTACAACAGGCGGCCTTATTGTTAAGTAGTAATGTGTTGCAGGCAACCTTGGGATAGAAATTTAATGGCAGTGCTCCTCTAATCTTTGTGATTCAAAGCTTATGCAATCGCGCGTTTGTATCGATCCAGTCGCGCGTTTGCATCGCGTTTGTATCGCTGCTATAAGTCACCGTGTCGGTTACACACACTCTTATAACATGTTTATACGAATATATTCCAGATTCGCACCACATTAACGTCGAACAGACGGACTTATATAGGCAACTAACGTCACAATTAGTCCTAAATAAACGCCACTAGTTACAATCTAGTTTAGTTTGCACTATTGATTAAAGGTCAGACTGTCTCCGTAGTTCTAGATCATTTCTTTAGTCAATATTATATTTTGTAGACATGGACTTTATGGGAACGTCGAAATAATTATTAATTCTGCTTATAATGACAGGTTTTAAACTTACACGTGTAAATGTATACACACCAAATATATATAAAATATATTCCCGGACACATAATTCGAACCACCTCGCGTTTTTGCCTTACAGGGCTAGAATACAAAAATAGTGTTAACATCGAAGAAAAAGATTTCCCCCGGTTTTGCAAGTCCAAATTTATAACAAGAACTTATGGAAAAGATTTTTAATATAATAGTTCCAAAATTGCGTGGAATAGTTCCTGGTCAATCGAACATTGTTTCAGCTTAGGGCATTTATTTAATACTGATGCGAGGTGGCTCTAATTATGTGTCCGGGAGTGTATATTATATATACATATATGATATAATATATAGACACGAGCACACACTTACAACAAAACGTATTGAAAATCACTCCACTAGTTTGTTACAATTATTAATAAAAAGATCGAACACTCAGAAAAAAGGGGCTGGTAACTGTAAAGATATCTATCTAACTGGGTGACGGAATATCACAGATTTCTCATAGATGGCGCTACGGCTAAAAATATATTGACAATCTTTTTTTAATATATGTAAAGCTAAAACAACGGTTAATTTTCATTTTTGCCTAGGTATACATCTTTTTGTGTTGTGCCTATATTTGTTATATATGTATATCTGTACCTCCAGTGTAAAACGGTTAAACTCGAGTTTATCCAAAATGTGGATTTTGATACCGTGTTTTTCGTAATGCTACATCGTTTGTTTTGACACTTGTGGTTATTCGATCATTGGCTGCGAAGATAACGATTGTGCAAAGGGATTGATGTTAGCAAAAATTTACAAGTAGTGTGTTCAAAATGGTTTATTTTTAATTTATCTCACAAGCAATAGCGACATTCGCAAATCATGTTTTAACTATGGTTAACGTCTACTTTTACCTGTATGAACAAATTAAATGTCGTACGAGTGTTGATATAAAGAGATGAAACTACTATACATTTTTTGTTTTATAATACCGGCCTAATATTGTGTAAAGCGGTAACAATTATGTTTTATCGATAACCCCGAACAATTTTAAGAGCGTGAATTTGTGTAAAGCGGTACTATTTTAATTTGATCACTTTTTGATAACTGTTTGATTTCTTTAGATAAACTCTACTTTAACCATTTTACACATTTCCATTTTTTTGTGTAAAGGGATATAAACAATTTATGTAAGCCAACATCTGTGTCATTTTTGCAAAATACAGGTTAATTTTACAATTAACTTATTACTTACCCTTTATTCTATCTGAGAAGATTTGAAAAAATACTTTTTTTTGTGAATGAGTGAGAAAAAAACTGAATCAAAACGAGTTTTCGCTCTCAAGTAAAATAGCATTTTTTGAGTTTAACCCATTTACACTAGATGTACAGATATTTAGAGACGCCAGACTCCAGACACCAGACTTCACAAACCGACCGAAACTATATTCAATAACATGTGAAGAATTGAGGACCACGGTATATTAAAAGTTTCTTTGTGAAAGATATTAGACATTTTCATTAATTTTTATTCATTTTCATATTCAAATTGAATCGATTTCTTCGCGTATTTATTGATTGTATCATTAAATTTTTTGTGAAAATATTCCACTGGTTTTTTATTATTATTGATGAGGTACAGTACACGAAAGAAGCTGGCGTATGCATACGTTATTCATGTCCTGAGTACTTCTAACGTAAACTAGGTATCAATTTGCAGGGACCAGGCCTTACCTCATCGTGGTGCCTCCAGAATTGAGTATAATATAGTATCATGGTTTTTGTTTTAGTCTCACTACAATGTTCTACTTCTTGGTTGAGAATATGACTTTAAGCGGCTGTTAATATTATTGAAAGAGTTTGGCAAATCCTATAATTACGACGGCAGATAAGTTCATCATGAGAACAGATACTTCACCATGGCGGCTACTGCTAAAGACGCGGCTACGGCTAGGAGGCTACTTCTGGGCCACAATAATATAGTGTAGGCCATCGATACGACAAGAAAGAAAGATTATTGCTGACACGAAAATCGAAGAACACAAAGAAGAATTCCATCGATCTAATTGGAATCGACTCTGATGCCATGCCGGGGCTACCGCTTTTGCCAACTAATCTAGTCTATAGTTCAGTGGCGAATCGCAGTCAGCCTTAACTATGGGACCTATATAAAAACGTCAATATACTCAATTTTAGATCCTATGCACGAACAATAAGTACGATATTGTAATAAAGGGATAGACTTAGTCGAATTCTTGTGGACGTTACCATCCCACATAACACCACGAGACTCTCTCTCGTGAAAGCCGAAATCAAGAAAATTCAAAAATAATTGTTATTTTATCTCGCTATTATTTCGATAATTATACGTGGGGCGCACTATAAGTTTCCGGAATGAATAAGAAAAAAATACTATAAAGGGTCAGAAATGAATTTATTGTTTCTCAAAATATTCTCCGTTAGAGTTAATGCACTTTTTCATACGAATGAACCAATTTTGAAAACATTTATGCCACTCCTCCGTGACAATCTCTGAAACATATGAAAATCGTTGACCGCGTAACTGGTTCTTAATTTTTGGAAATAAATAAAAGTCACAAGGTGCCAGGTTGGGACTGTATGCGGGATGGCTCATAAGGTCAACGTTGTTCTGGCCGTGTGAGAACTGGCATTATCGTGGAGTAAGATGATACGGCGCTTATGGTTATTTTTACGGAGTTTTTCAATAACTTCCGGCAAACAAATGGTCGTGTACGAATCACTATTCACAGTACAACGATTCTCCAAAGCAACAGTAGCCACGTGTCCAGTTTTATTAAAAAGAAGCAATCATCCGCTTACAGGCACTATGCACGCGCGCCACTTTGGTTGGTTTCGGCTGATCTCGAAAGACCCATACGCTCGATTGCTGCTTTGTTTTGGGATCGTAACTATAAATCCATGTTTCGTCACCTGTTATTATGTCCCACACCAAATTTGACTCCCCTTCGTTGAATCTGGTAAGCATGGCACTGCACCAAGTGACGCGATCCGTTTTTTGAGCCTCAGTCAAATTGTGAGGGATCCACTGAGAGCACAGTTTTTTCACACCCAAATGTTTGTGTACTATTGATTATATTTGACTCATGCCTATGCCTAAAGATGCCCGAATCTGATGGTATGTCACATGCCTGTCTGTTTTGATCATACGATGCACAGCATCGACATTGTTGTTGTTTTAGCAGTGGACGGGCGGCCATCACGAAATTCGTCACTGAGATTCACACGAACGCGTTTGAATTCTGCAAACCAGCTATAAACAGTCATCTTGCATGGTGCTTCATCGCCAAAAGCAGTTTGAAGCCGAGCGAAGCTCCGCTGAACTGTTAAATTGCACTCAAAGTCGTAGAAAATCATATTTCGAAAATTTTCACAAGTTAAATCCGTGGTGATGTAGACAACCATTTTCTAAAATGACGCCACAATGTAAAAACAAGTGACAGTCAGATGAAACAAACTGCATTCTACAGCCAAAGAGTTCCATTTTCAAATGTTGTTATTACTTTTTAAATATTGTTTATGTAAGTAGCCAGTTCCGGAAACTTATAGTGCGCCCTATGTAGTGTACCTACCTATTTACGATTAAGATAGAAAATTTGTTATTTTATTGATTTTTAACGTTGTTTCGTGTGATGACTAAAATTTTATAAGTACGAAAAAATAATAAGTATTATTTATTGATTGTCGTTGCTCGTTTTATTTTTGTTTATATAGATGTAAAACTTATTTTTATTAACGCCATGAAAATTTTCACTTATTTTCTCAAACTAAAAAATTGCTGTCTCACAGACCGCGCGCGTCTGCTTATGTTCTGCGTAAGGGTGCGTCCACTGGAAGATTAATAGTAAATACATAAACAATTTGATTCTAGCAAAACAATTTTTGCCACTTCTCCTCCGGTAACTCGTCTTAAACAGACTAGAGGAGTAATTTCATAAAAAAGAACTGAATATCTTGTACTACGTATGGTATTCAATAATATCAAATAAAAACAAAAACTTTAAGGTACATTCTGCACTTTGGGAGTCCTAGTTGCTTTTAATGTTCATACTTAAGTATCTTAACAGTTTTATGTCATATACAAAGGCGCTGTCGTAAACCGTAAAGCGATCTTAGTGATGAGACTCAGGTGTTGTGAGCGTAAAGAGCTCGTTACAGCGCTTTCATGTTTCACTTCTTGTTTGTTTGCGTTTTTGTATATCTTGGATCTGTATATAAAGCTGTTACAACCACTAAACAGTTCTAAGTTTCGTTTAATGTTAAAACAGAAGTCTGTTAAGAATATGATCGTGATTTTTAAAGAAACAGTTATTAAAGGTTAGTTATAAGGAAGTTGTAGACTGTTTATTTATGATCTTATTCAGTTTGTAAATACGTTTGCGTATCAACATAACTTTGGTTGGGATTGGCGAGATTTTTTAATTATTTTTTTGTTGAATTTATATTCAATTATATTTGTAAAATTACACCACTACTTTGTTAAAAATAAATAAAAATCCTTCGATTCTGCTGGATTCGAACCGACGTCTCCTAGCAAATTTTGTGTGTACTTGTTTTAAGATCTTTGTATTTGGTTTTTCAACGACTTTTTAGCCGTAGCGCCACCTACGAGAAATCTATGAAAGTATTTCCTCACCCAGTTAGATACCTTTACAGCTACCAGCCCTAGCTAAAGATGTCGGTATTATATGTAAGTTTTTTTTGTTTTCTTTTAATATTTTATTTATTAATTTATTTTATTTATTTTTTTTTAATTGTGACTCGGCAAAATGACTGCACCGCGCCTGATGGAAAGTGCGAATACAGTCCAAATGGGACGAACAAGCCGTCATGCCTAACCATAACAGTTGCAGTGTCACATAGAGCTTTCATAGAGACCTGAAGGGTAATGCCACTGCGCCCGTCAACCAGTGACAAAGTTGACAAGTTATATGGCGAGCCATGTAAAGGCCCCTAACAAACGTACTCCGTGATGACCTCGTGGTCTAAAGTACAACGAAAAAGAAGATAGTGAACAACGACAAACAGTAAACTCAATCTTTGAACTCCAAAAGATTAAGTTCAAAAGCGTAATACATAGAATCCTGTTTAGACAACAAAGGGAATCACGTCTTCCTTTATAAACTTAAATTCGGTCAAAACGAGTTAATACTTGAAATGTTTCTACCATTTTTAACCGCATTTGTTCTACAACGTCAAGCTATGAAATGAAACTAAATATGAAGTGAAAAGCGAACAGAAGCTTTGCTGCGCATTCTCATAGGAATATAAAGGCAACAACATACGAACATTTGATGCGCTTTTAAATTTGAAGAAAATTTTCCACCACTAAGGGCGGCAAACAAGGGGATGACAAACCGAATATACATGTTCGTTACATAGTACATAAGCTAGATATTTCAAATATTATGTATATACATCTTTCAAATTTTACTTTTTATAAGCTATGATAGATTATAGATTAACTGCCTCCGTGGCCGAACGGTTACCATGACGGACTTCCCAGGAGAGGTCCCAGGTTCGATTCCCAGGCCGGGAGAAATATTTGTATGGCCTACATTTATTTCTCTGGTGAGTTTGGGTGTGATTTGTGGTTGTTTATGTGTGTGTCCATGACACCCGCGACCCAGGATTTCCTTAGTGTGGGGCTATGTTGAGTGTGTGCGTTATTATAATTAAAATTATTATTATATAATATGATAGACTAGATAGTGAAATATTAGAAACGTTGACTGACTGACTCTAAGGTTGTTTTATGCTGACATTTCCTATGATGATCTTGAATTGAGATTCGGATAGCACTTCAAACGACGAATCACATATCGCATAGTGAATATAACAGTGTGCTAACTCAAAAAGGGTAGTATCAGTCGATGAGAAACGAATTATTAACTTCCCGTGAAAGATTGAATAAAACATGTATTCGTTAAAATTTATTACAGACATGTAAACAATATCCTACTTACCAAATATATTTAAAAATAAAAGGGAAAGGAAAATTCCCAATTTTTGAGTAGACTGTTTTGTCCAGAACTAGCTCACAAAAAGTTTTGTTATTTTTCAAGTCAGAATTGGCATGTAATGATTTGCTATTCCTACCCAAATCGGTAGTTAAACTGCCTCCGTGGCCGAACGGTTACCATGCCGGACTGCCACCCAGAGGTCCCAGGTTCGATTCCCGGGTCTGAAGAAATATTTGTATGGCCTACATTTATTTCTCTCGTGAGTTTGGGTGTAATTTGTGGTTGTCTATGTGTGTGTCCATGGCACCCGCGACACAGGGTTTCCCTAGTGCGGGGCCATGTTGAGTGTGTGCGTTATTATTATTATTAGTTATGAGAAGGAGGGCGGAGCAGTAGAGTTCCTTGTGAAAGAGGTTCGTTCAGGGAAGTACTGCCACCTTACTGCCGCCAATAATAATAATGTTAGCGTTATTGTGTTCTGGTTTTGAAGAATAAAACAGGCACGCGGGACTTGTCAACTTATGTCTCAGGGTGCCGGGCGTAGTGGCAGTGTTCCTTTGCGATTTAAAGCTCTGAGTGGCACTGCAACTGTTACGCACAGGCGTGTAGCTTACCATCAGGCGCACGACTTGTTCGTCCCGTCACTTGATATTATAAAAAGAAATATATTATCGAAAATTGAGTTATTAACAAATCTGGTATCAGCAACATGAGCGCTACAACCTAATACAAGCGGTTTTTAATATCTTATTTACTTTCAGTTTTATTGTTGAACAAAAACATCGTAATTGACATTTTTTTTAGGTGAAAATAAAATTTCTAACTGCCAATATGTCGAAAGTTACGGAATAGCGAATGCGTTCGTGAACCGATTTTGGTAATTTTTTTTTGTTGGATAGAGGGTACCTGAGTATTTGTCCCATTTAACATAAAAGTACTAACAATGTCAGTGGTTATTCCGTGCACGACCGCACCAACTCTTTCAGTTTTGGCAAATAACAATAACTTTCTTTTCCGAGCAGAATAAGGCGTTTGTACAGACGAATAAGCAACATAGCCTTGTTTTTGGAAGTTACAACTTACAATGGAAATAAAAGTGTTTTTTTCCGGTTCTAAATTGCATAAAACCAATGTTTCGGGCTCTATGCAGGTGCCACTTTTGTTTGAAAAAACAAATACCTCGATTTAGATGCAGAAAAAAAGGGATATTCTATTGAAAATGTTTTCACTTTGTAGTTGCAATTTGATGGAAAAACCGACTCGAAAAATCAAAACATGTTGAGACTAATCCAGTGCTTTGCGAGACAGTGTGATTTAAATTTACCAAGATATTCGTATTGGAATTATTGATCAATAGAGAAAAAAAATTACACATGGCTCTACAAAATATTAATTTTTTAAATGTGGTATTCCTAGATTTGAACTATAATTTAGGCGATGGGTGAACGTATCTTAACGCGAGAGTGAGAGGGAATAAGTGTGCAAGAGAGAGGGATGATTTGAAATCAAAGAACAGAAGACGAGCGCAATGAGTTTTGTTTTATATACGGACAACGTATGACGGAACATGTTGAGCTGGAAGAATAAATAATTTTAGACCTTATGCCTTTTCTTTGTAACACGCTCTAATGCTACAAATTTAGACTGTTCTCTACAAAACGGAGTCCCTTTGACCTGACTTCCGACTTTTCGTGATATATCCATACAATGAACTTCGGCAGATACAATGAACTTCGGCAGATACATTGACTCCCTAGCTAATAATGCAGCCAGTAAGCTTGGCATTACTTCCAGAGTGAAGCGTTACTTCACACCGGGAAAGTTGCTGCAATTGTATCAAGCACAAATCCGGTAGTGTAAGGAATACTGCCGCCAACCTATGAGATGGCTCGGCAACATGCAAACTGGCTGCCTTGGATTCAATTGACAAGCGTGCCAAGAGGATTATAGGTGACTCGGACTTAGTAGAAACGTAGCTGCTGACGTGTACACCGCCGTAAACTTGCCTGCTTGTCGATATTATGCAGAATTTATCACGGAGTGTGCGATGGCATTGTACTGTTTAATTTCGCATTTCGATCACCGGGGGACTACCATGTAGGCTTGTGTTCCACCCCTGACTGACGTAATTATTCCCTGAACTTCATAAGTTGGGTCCTGTCGAAGCGAGAGTGAATAGGCATTACTAAGATGAGCATGCTCCATCGGCATCGTCACTTTCCGTCAGGTGAGATATATATTTAATCTTAGAATAATAACGCATAGAATGATAGTTTCATATCAAAACAAACTGTCACAAGTGAGGCAAAAATCAAATTCATGTAGGCTAGTTTTAGCGGTAGGTTAATTTTTGGTTTTAGTGAATATTTATATAAAAATACAAGTTGAAACGCGTTACTTCCTTGTGGAATGTGATGTTAGTATCTATTTTGTTTGTCTGACGTATTTTAACACTCATTTACCGCACATTTCGTCATTTTTAGCTAAAATTCTTGATCTGTTCGCGGTGCAAGTTGACCTTGAGCACTGAAGGCCCGCCCGCTCGTGTAGGCCCTTTTGGCGCGCTTCAATTTGCCTCACTTAGCGTGTGCGGACTAGGTTTTAATTTATTTAAAAAATATAATTACTGGTTTGGTTGTTACTAAAAGCTTGTAATAATTAAAAATTCCCTTTGTGTAAAATCAAGTTGATGTTAGAATAAAAGAAAAATAGCTGTTTATTATACGCCTCTTTAAGATTTAGTTCATCATCAATCCACTTAGTAACTTATTTAGTTCCCCAGTTGAAAGTCCCTCAGTGAGCTATGGAACGAGCTATGCTCGGAGTTTCTTTGAAGGACAAGGTACGGAACGAGATTATCCGAGAAAGAACTTCGACATAGCTGGTAGAATAAGCAAGCTGAAGTGGCAGTGGGCTGGCCATATATGTCGAAGAACCAATAAACGATGGTAGAATCGAGTTCTTGAGTGGAGACCACGCCTCGGCAAACGTAGTGTAGGACGCTCTCTGGCCAGAAGGACTGACGATTTGCGAAGGGCTGCTGGCAGCAGATGGATGCAAAGAGCTGAGGACCCTAGTCCAGCAGTGGATTACAATAGGCTGCTGATGATGATGATCAACCTACTTATATATCCCACGGCTGGGCACGGGTCTCCTGTCACGCGAGGGCTTAGATCATAGCCCGCCACTCTGACTAAATACGGGTTGGAGACTTAGTTACTTAACTGACCATAGACCTATGAACAGCCCAAAACGTTTTGTTTGAAAAAACAAATATACGCCATATACATAGGTGAAAGAAACGCGAGCCTTAGGTATCTAAATCCAAAGAAGTCATCACAAAATACGACCTCTTTATAGGCTATGTTAAGTTATACGTTTGCTTACGAATAGCGTGAAGTGGGAAGCCCTACTAGGCGGATTGTGACCGGAACATTGAAAATCGGTCACCGCACAGTGCTGACATTATGTGATTTTTATCTACGCTTTAACTTTATTAAAATATCTATTGAAGCCTGTCGACGATGGCAATTACTTTCAAAAAATGTGTTCCGGTTAGATACACTAATCAGTGACAATAAAGCTTTATTACAATATCCGTTGAGACCAATTATTTTATAGCAACGATTTACAAAATATTCCAGCTGTGTACTGCAATTTAGTATTAAAGTCAAAGTAATGTCTACATATGTGTATCAGCTTTTTTCTCTAACGGATTTTGTTACAACAATTATAGAACCAAAATAAAATGTTTAATCAAACTTACATAAGACTTTTTATGACTGTTGCTGTGAAAATTAAGTAGCAGTACAGGACAATGTGAAAGAGTTAGTACAGGGTAGAACTGCCTATTTTTGCTAACCTCACCTATTTCTGCTAAAAGGTAAGGGTGCTGGTGAAATTACAGGCACGTCTCATGACTTGTCAACTTATGTCTCAGGATGACGGTCGCAATGCCCTTCAGATCTTTGCGATTTAAACTTCTGAGTGGCACTGCAACTGTTACGGACAGGCGTGTAGTTTACCATCAGGCACATGACTTGGTCGTCCCGTCAGTTGCTATTATATAAAAAAAGATATTATATCAAATATCAGATACAGTTACTGCTGTATACTTGTGTATGACATTTTACAACACTGTTTTAAGACTGTTCTCATGTTCATTTTATTTTTTGAAATTTTATTTTAAATAAACTTCATAATGAATTTAAAACATTATTGGGACCTAATAGATTTAATGGATCTACTTTTATTTTTATTTCATTATTTTCCTTTGTTTTATTTAATAATTTTTTAGGTTTATTTCCTTATATTTTTACAAGAACAAGTCATTTATCTCTTTCTCTATCTTTATCTTTACCCCTTTGATTAAGTTTTATATTTTATGGGTGAATTAATAATACACAACATATATTTGCTCATATAATTCCACAAGGTACTCCAACAATTTTAATACCATTTATAGTTTTAATTGAAACTATTAGTAATATTATTCGACCTGGAACTTTAGCTGTTCGTTTAAGTGCTAATATAATCGCAGGTCATTTACTTTTAACTTTATCAAGAGGTACCGGAAATCTTTTTCCTAACTATTTAATTTTTATTTTTATTTTTATCCAAATCTTATTACTGATTTTAGAATCAGCAGTAGCAATTATTCAATCTTATGTAATTACTATTTCAAGAACTTTATATTCTAGAGAAGTAAACTAATATTTTAATTAATGACAACTAACCATAATCTGTTTCTTTTATAACGCGATTAACTTCTATTACTACCACTTATTAACTCAAAGGTCACATAATAAAACAAGTTTTAAAGAGGAGAAAAGTTCTGCAGATAATCTTAAATTAGTTGTGTGCGCTTTGGGATAGGTTTTAGGAAGTTGTATTGTAAATATTGATGGTGATGTTGATTGAAGCATCTACATCAAAACTTCAAGTAATCAAACGAAACATAAAAACAATCGGTATAGTTATGACACATAAAAAACGGGGTACTGAATTTATTATTATTTTGTGTGATGCAATAAAAAATCTATGCCAAATCGTAAAAACTGAAGACGTGTTTGTCAATGAATTCAAGAACCGAGTGGTTAAGGGATAGAAGATACTTCTAAAAGATGAATAGGAATCTATTCAGAAGGAGGACGAATTTATGAGTGTGTGGTAATTTCTACATATTTATTTCCTTGTCGAGTCATGACCGCCGCATTTTCGTACGCGAGATTTTTATTTAAACAGCGTTTTTCATTGCAAATTATATTTTCAACTATAACGGTCAAGGACGCGTCGACATTTCCCGCCAAAAATTACATAAAATAGAAATTTGAAAAGGACGACAGGCACTGAGCAAGGCGAAAACTTGAGTGGAGACCTAGTAGATGACATCAGACGATACGGTGGTCGGGACGAGTCGGGCACAAGATCACTAAGAGTGGAAGAAGAGGGAAGAGTCCTACATCCAAGATTTCATAACAAAACGGCCGCCATGATGATGATGACGCCAAATACACATACCTATCACAAAAAAACATAACCAATTACATACTAGGGAAATAAAAAGCACAGTTATCAAATTTCAAACAAATGGCAAACCTTGGACAATCTAATTACAAACGGATTAATTGATAACAAAAACAAAAGAACGGTGATTATTTTCAATTAAAGAAAGATGCGTCGTTAGATACTCCTAACAGATTACTTAAGAAGTTCGCACACTTACTTAGTATGATTATCATATATATCGTCACAGTTTCATAATTTATGAACCGATTAAAGCTTAAACAAAATCACATTATATTCCCAAGTTAGACTGACCTACGAATGAGTTTCTAGCAGCAGTACCTAGAGCTCTTTGTGAAAGAATTCGTCCAGGGAAGTACTGCCACGTTACCTATTTCTGCCGCCAAAAAGTAATGTAAGCGATATTGCTTTCAGGTTTTGAAAGGTAAAGGGTGCTGGTTAAATTACAGGCACATGGGACTCGTCAAGTTATGTCTCAGGGAGACGGATGCGGTGGTAGTGCCTTTCGGATCTTAGCTATTTAAAAGCAACTGTTGAAAAAGGACTGGCGTGTCGCTTACCACCAGGCGCACGAATTATTAGTCCTGTCTCTTTTACGAATTTTGAATTTTTTTCTGATGAATATTGAACGTTTTCTGGAATATTATTATTAAGCCCAAGATATTGGCAGCTGCGTCTTTATATTATTGCCGGGTGATATATTATAAAAGTATTTGTTTTTTAATACTTATTTGTAACTCTTGGTCTTGAAAATTTTATAACTACAATCGTATTATCAGTCACAGTATGGTAGCGCTGGTTCGTGTCCAGCTGGATTAAAGGAAATTTTCGTTGTGTCCCATCTTTGTAACAAAATTATAACAAACTCGTGGAGTAATTTCACAATAATAATTGAATGTTATGACAATAAAACGTGATATTGGTTCATTGTCTTTGAGTTATTACGTACATTTCTCGTGTTTTCTTGATTCGTGATGTCACTATTATTAATTTGCTTTCTATTCTATTCTGTGGAAATTGTACGGCATATTAAATTAACTAATTACAACTAACAAATCAAAGGAAGCTGCATTAGCAATAGCAGCAGGAATCAATAGGGGAGGAGTTCATAGATCAATGGGTACACATCCAGTGCAGTCGGGCACATCATTTGGTCGGTACCTGTGGCATTCATGAGTTCTCCTTCCGTGCATACAAGCTTAAAGGTGTAACTGGCATTGCAACAGTTAAGGACAGGAGTACAACTTCTTCGCCCGTTACTTGCTATCATAAAAAAATTTGCTAATTATTATGGCCAGTTTAACATTATCATCTACCCACTTAAGGCTGATTACAGACTGACTACTTGTTTGCAGTTAATGCGTGAAGTCGTTATCATCTTCATGAAGTCGTTGGCTCGGCTTAAGTAAGGTTTAGGGTTAGTAAGGTTTTCTCCTCAGTTTAGACTGCTATGATCTTTTTTGACGCTGCCTGCTTTGTATAACTGGCTAGCTGACGAACTGATAGCGAGTCTGTTTTTTGTTTGTCTTTATGTTTTATTCTGGCATTTATGTCGACGAAGGTATAAGATATGAATTAAGGAAAACCGTTGGAATCTGATCTTTTCTTCATTTTCAAACTGTAATACGGGTTGCGGTTGGGGTATTCAGACAGATAACAAAGTAAGTAAAAACAAAATAGCAAATCTGACAATAATTTACAAAACTCTCGCTTTAACAGCGTTATTAACTGTGGTTTATAAACTCTCTCTTCAAAAGAGACCCATGCCATGCTAAAGGATATATATTTAAGCTAAGCTTGTGTTCATATAGACCCTAAAACCAATTCAAACAATTGTATAAAAATTACTATTGCACAAGGAGGCTTAAAAGGGAAAACGGAATCACTCGCAAACTTATATCATTAAGAGAGTTAATTAAGAAAAGAGGCTTTATCGAAAAGTTTTGGGAGGGAAATGGGTACCGGAAGCGCTATTTAAATTATCGCAAAAGAATTACTAAGGCGGGAAGTTTAGAATTACTCATTACGATTTGCGATTTAAGTGTAGTGACTATTTAAGTATTTGTAATTTTATGTCTGTGTCTTAATTTGTACTTTTTTGTTGTGTAAAAAAAGGGAGTCAACACACTTATCGAAACAGAATCGCATTAAGCTGATCAGAAAAAGTTTTATGTGCAAGTGATAAGAGCGAAAAAGACTTGCACATTTTGGTTACGCTCGGACCACCTCGGCGCGAAACGCACTATGTCCGGCTTATGTATTGAGTGTGGTAACACCCTAAGAGCTTTTTTCCTTAACGTGGAATTAGCTGGCTTTAATAGGTGAATAGTTATTTTCAAAATGGATGTCAAACCTGTTAATGTAGAGTACACAGTCCACACAGGATGAGTAGTAAGGCGAACAGGTTTAGGGTGAGAAAATTAACGAATTTGACAACAGGTAGGCGCGTAAGCGCGACAGGAAGAAACCTAGGTATATCCAAAATGGTGACACTGATATTGACGACCAGATGTTTGCAAAGTCGTTACTAGAGTACTGAACAATTGGCAGAGTGAGAATGAGCAATAAAATTTAGAAGGGGTATTTTAAATTTGAAATGATATGTATATTCTCGCATAGAGTATATCGCGCTTTATGTCGCTATCGCGCTTTATGTCGCTATCGCGCAAGTCGCGCCTTATCGTTTCTACTGCTAATATACCAAAGGAAGGAGTACTAATCTATGGAAGAATAGGTTTTAGAAGAATAACTGATATCTCTATCAATGTCAACGAGTCAAAATGTTAAAGACGAATTAAAAATGTTTAGAAAGTGAGATCGATGAAGTAATACGTAATTATACCGTCGAGTACAGGAAAAAGTGTATGGCTAGATTCAGATAAATTATCAGTGCAGCAGAAACTGTAGTCTGTCTGTCAAGTCTGTCTGCACAGACCCTGGAGATAATTAATAAGACTTTAAAATAGACAAATAATAATTCCAATAGTTTTCTCTGCAAACTGGTTAATTCCAGTTAGCGTCGCTAACAACTTTTAAGTCGCGTGTCGCTTCCAGCACAAATGTAGAAAGGTCCTACTCTACACGGCAGGTATTGTTCGTCGGTTCTTGAACTCGAACTCCTGGCCGACTGTGCCATTGCCGGGATAGGGGATATTCCCTCTCCTATTTAAAAATTCGAATCTGGTGATGATTGAAAGATTGGAGAGGCCAGAGTCTGAAATAGATAATAACAACACCCTGAATAACTCAGTTTTAGTTTCAAAAATATCTCACTTGGATAATATTAGACAACATCACATTCGTTGCTCTGATACCAAAGTAAGTAGCTAAAGTACTTGTGTTATGGAAATCGGAAACAACTACGGTACCACAAACACCCAGACCCGAGACAATATAGAAAAGTTAGTTTCTACATTGACCCAGCAGGATCGAACCCGGGACCTCAGAGATAGCGACACCATGAAAACCGGTGCGCAAGCCGCTCGGCCACGGAGGCTGGAGACGTCAAATAATGTATTAGATAAGTAGGAAAACAATGTAAGTTTCTCTAAGAATAAAGTACCAATTATTTTACAAATTCCAATTATAATTAAAATTTTCTTCTTAAAAACATCTCAGTCGTTTTTCATGACACGTCGCAAACTACTACTAAATTTTTCACGTTTATGTCTACACGTACGCGTTGAAAGACGAAATTTCGGACAGGCCCGGGTTTAATTACAGCCATGGGATTAGGCCGGAGACATATTTGCGTTTCCCTGGAATTAACGCAGGCCCGGGATTTCTTATGTAATTTATTCACATCGTCAAGAACGCGCTGCCAGTTTGGTGTGATGTAAAAATGATGGGTTTTTTATGAAGTCACGTGTTCGTAAATTATAATTGGCTCATTGAAG
>NW_020654684.1:1273329-1288687 GCF_003589595.1 Hyposmocoma kahamanoa
CAATGATTTGTACTTTACATATACCAATGATTTTTGTATATCAAACTAAAGAGAACACGTGTATTATACGATATACATTTTTCGAATATCTTTAATTTCGTTTGTAAAAAAAATAAATTCTGAAATAAGGCCATTGTCCCTGCCACTCGACCCGCACAATAGAGCCGATTCAGAATGGGAAAAGTTTCAATTCAAGCTGGGTTAGTATCGACTCTTAATTATTCACGTTACAATTGCCAATCACAATATTTTCCGAACCATAAGCGAGATACTGCGACTAAACTTTTTTGGAACGAGAGTCAGTTGTCGTCTTAACGACTGACCTAATAACTGCAATGGCCGCTTATTATGCTTACACTCATTCCCACCTACTTACGGAATGGACATTGTTCACAATTTTTTACCTATACGTATAAATTTGTTTTTCGAAAATATAGACTATTTTAACACACTTATTTGAATATTTCATCATTTTGTAGCTTATTTGCCTAGTCATGATTTTTTGAAAATTTTCCAAGTTATTTATTTGGTGACGTCATCAATGGCTCTACAAATGTTATCCTTTGTGGCACGGAATATTTAAAAAGTAAATTGACATCTCTCAAAATGCCAAAAACGAAACTCTAACCTATAGATGTATTAACTTAGAATAATAACGCATAGAATGACAGTTTCATATCAAACGAACGGTCACAAGTGAGGCAAAAACCAAATTCATGTAGGCGTAAGCAACTTGTAACTACGCTCGTCGGCACGCACACAAATATACAAATAATGATGCCATGGAATAACATTTCCCTCAAAAGTGGGGAAATTGTATCTTGCTTAACTCATCATTAAGTTAAAGGTGCCTACAGATTTGCCCGACATTGTCGATCAGGTGCCTACAGATGTGCTCGATTTTGTCAATCGTTACTGTCGATCGACAATGTCGATCAGGTGCCTACAGATATGCTCGGTTTTGTCGATGAAAAACGAATATAGCACTTATTTGTAAATCCAAGATCGCCATCTTTTTTCATCGACACGATTTTTCAAAATATGCTATATGGGTATCCTTTTCGAGGCATTTGAGGATGCTCATTACGAATATGGCACTCATTTCTAAATACAAGATGGCGGGCACGATTTTTCAAAAAAATGCTATATGGGTATCATTTTCGAGGTATTTGGGGATGCTCATTACGAATATGGCACTCATTTCTAAATCCAAGATGGCGGACATGAGTTTTCAAATAAATGCAATATGGGTATCATTTTCGAGGTACTTGGGGGTGCTCATTACGAATGTGGCACTCATTTCTAAATCCAAGATGGCGGGCACGATTTTTTCAAAAAAATGCTATGTGGGTATCATTTTCGAGGTATTTGGGGATGCTCAATGTGAATATGGCACTATTTGTAAATCCAAGATGGCGGGCACGATTTTTCAAATAATGGCAAGTTGGGTATTGTTTTCAAGGTATTTGGGGGTGCTCATTACGAATATTGCTTTTGTTTGAACTGTCGTGTTTGCCATCTTGGATTTAGAAATGAGTCCCATATTTGTATTGAACATTCCCAAACATCTCGAAAACGATACCCAACTTGCCATTATTCGAAAAATCGCGCCCGCCATCTTGGATTTAGAAATAAGTGCCATATTCGAAACCTAAAACCGAAAATGCCATAAGCAAACATTAAAGAAAATAACTGTTAAAATAGATTAAAAAATCGCTTAAGAATGCTCCCCTTTTAAGAAAATAAAATATTTCAATATCATATATTTCGCTTGACTTACGAAAAGAAAGACATATAATAAGCTATCAAAGTTGTACTGGTGGTGCCAACACTATAGTAGAAATGAATATATACTGTAAATTTGTTGCAATATGTGCTGCAATTCAAATAAAATTAAAATAAATAATTATTCAATAAAGCATGAACGCAGAGCCGTTAAAAGTATTATAAAATAATTAAGTGTCCCAATCACTTACAGGAGTTAACGAAAACATTTAATTTTTATTCAAGTAAATATTAGTTCAAGATGCGCAAATAAATCGAAATTACAGGCACTACTAAAATTTACGTAATATAATTATTTTGATACAGAATAGCAAAATGGGGAGAAAAAAAATTCGTTACTTTACAACACTTTCGTATCTTGTTGCCGCGAAATTATTTTTCTGTTTTAGTGAATAATTACATAAAAATATGAGTTGAAACGCATTACTTACTTGTGGAATGTGATGTTAGTGTCTATTTTATGTTTGTCTGTTCTATTTTTACACCCATTTACCGCACATTTCGTCATTTTTAGCTAAAAATTTTGGAGCTGTTCGCGGTGCAGTTTGACCTTGAGCACTAACAGCCCGCGCGCTCCTGGGAGCCCGTGTGGAAGCCTCTAACTTGCCTCACACTTTAACAGCGTGCGGGCTAGGTTTCTATGCGTTATTATTCTAAGTGTATTAAGTTAATTTTTGTTCTCTGGTATTTCTTTAAAGTAATGGGGTTTTATTGTTCTACTATTTTCGAACGCGTTTTTATTTCTTCTTGTTTTATTAAGTTATACGACCGGCGGAATCATGAACTTTATAAAAGCTAAATCTCGTTTAGCAATTTATTGCTAAAAGTCGAAAATGTAATGATTATGGAATACATTTACTTAAAATAAGCTTAATGTAGCAGAAATTAGAAGAGTAAAAATCGTTCAAATGGTGAAACATCTACATACGAGTAGATATAAAATTAAATAGCTTTTACGTGGGCCGGAAAAATGGAGCAAAGTAGTCACCACTTGGTACCCACGTGATGGAAAACGTAATAGAGGGTGTCAACATCAAAGATGGGAGGATGAGCTGAAGCTAACTGCAGGACCATGTTCAAGAAGAGTAGCTCTTGATAGAGCACTGGAAAGGTCTGGACGAGGCTCATGCCAAGAGGCACGCTGAATTAAGAGATACTTATAATCATTGACCTACCAATAAATGGACGTCGGGTTCGCGCTAAAAAGTGTCCGCACCTGTACGGCGTTAAAATCGTATACAGAGCGTCAATTGCGCAATAGTCTTCGTTTGTTCGAGTGACAGCGCGGTTGTCAATCATGCAGTACCAATATATACAGTACAAATAATAACTTGTAAAAATCACTCCAGTAAAGTGTGAAAACAGGATTTTGTATCATATTTTCACTAAACAAATATATTGTGTTATCATAGTTTTCATTTAAAAGTGTTATTTTGTACAGTTTTATAGTATTTAATTTATATATAACTGAATCGTAAATATAAATTACAAAAGCATACGAAATAATGAAATAGCTAACTGTCCTTTTCTACTCATTGCATGAGCAAAAGATGGAAAGAGACCCATTACGTCAGTTTCAAGAAGCAAACTTCTTGGTCATTTTCAATTGTTCGAACCACAAGCGATTGAAATATTTAGAACAAAGAAACTGTAGAGTTGTTTTGATTTTAATCCTATTTTGAAAATGATTTTTTTATTAAACGTTAGCAATAACTAACAAAATATTGTTGTACTCGTTTTACGGCATGGAAATACCTATCGGAAGTTAGAAAATACATTGGCCCGAAATAACATTAGCTCGAATTTTCATAATGTGTTTTTACGAAGATTACAAAACAAAAGCTAATTTTGTCTATGTAAAAAGCTTCAAAATTACTCGAAAGCGTAACGGTTTTGTTATAAATCGGAATTACGGATATTTGAGTTTACGTTTAGTTAGAATATCGGTACATTTCTTATAATACACGCTTATTTTCACATATGTAGTAATAATTATATGTATGTATCTGCCCAACTCTTTATTTATACCTTTAAGTGAATTTGTACAAAATTCGACATAATAATATATATAAAAAAATTAATTAATATTTACGAGAAAGGCTATTCCATTACTCTTGTGTTCAGGTAATTTTCAATCGAAGCTAAATATGGTGCATTGTGTTAAGTTTCCAGTAGAAGCTGAATATGGTGTTTTTGGGCACTTAAATTGTTAAGTTGTCGTATTTGTAAATTTATTAAACAACACTCTGACTTTTATACTATTACTGACGACCTGCCCCAACGACACACTTTTAGACTACGCAATAGATTGCTTCTGCCACGATCTCAGCTACACATACACAGCTCAAGTCCCCACTCGATGTCGGTGAGGATATTCAACGTGCTCCCGCCCATTACTAAAATCGAGGAAAAGTATTCACTGTTTGTAAATAAATTAAAATGACATCTTATTAATAAATGCTATTACAATTTAAATGAATAGTTTGACGACAAATAAAAACAATAATATTATAATAAATTTGAATAATAAATAAATCTCAATTATATACTATAAAGTTATGCTATTGCAATCTAATTAAATTCAAACTTTCAAGTGACATAATTCTGCTTATTATATGACGTATTACTTATTATATGACACATTTTTAATTTTATATTATTATTTGATAAACAACAATTCTAATTAATAAATGAAACTTCAGCCTACCTCTGCTCTTATTGTTATCCCTAATAAAGGGCTCATATGTGTAGCATTGTTTTAAGACATGTACCATATTATGAATGCAATAATTATGTTGAGTATTGAGTTTTACCATAATATTTTCCGAACCATTACCGAGATACTGCTACTAAATTTAGTAGTACACGTCAACGTCAGTTAGACGCCGCTGTACTATAATATACTGACGTATCACCGCTCAGAAAGTCGGTTACCCAAGTAATAATAATAATAGAGGAGTGTTTTGAAAAAACTCTTTAAAATGACTGCATGTACAATAATAGATTTATAACCCAAAGCTGACAGCTGACGGAAGATAGACCGGGGAACGCAACCCCAGTCTAATCCCTGGACTATAATTAAATGGGCCGCAATAACGTCGGACGCTTTTCATCCTTTACAACACTTTGCTGCGGAAAACTATTACGTAGCTCTTTGCATATTTACGTATGTATGAGTTTTACACATTCTAAGTTTGATGATGTCAGTGGCTCAGCGGTTAGCACTTATGTCCCAAGTAAGACCAATTTAGGCAACGAAATTTTCATGAATTGTTTTTCGTCTGTGTGAGAGTTAATTAGAGTTCCTCGAAAGTATATCATACGCTAAATTACAAAGTTATAACACAACGTAGAACCAAGTCATTATAATAAATGCCAACGACCACCTACTGAGTTCGGACACACAGCGCTGGATGGCGTTGGGATCGAGTTAAAATACGCTATCAAAATGTTTACAGCAAATAATGACATCGAACGCATTGACTTACAATTATATGGACGTCGGGTCCGCGCTAAAAAGTGCCCGAACTTATAGGGCGTTAAAATCGTATACAGAGCGTCATTCACGCTTTAGTCTTCGTTTGTTCGACTGACAGCGAAGGAAGCAAAATTAGACAGTACTGCGATGACATTACAATTTGAATTCAACGTTTTAGCTTTTTCATATTCCTTTACATGTCAACACTACGTTTAAATAGGTTGACTTGGGACATTTTTTTCGTGGTTTTTGTATTAGACCCGTCGTCCATTTATTTGTAAGTCAATGATCGAAC
Source organism: Hyposmocoma kahamanoa (assembly GCF_003589595.1). Classification (NCBI taxonomy): domain Eukaryota; kingdom Metazoa; phylum Arthropoda; class Insecta; order Lepidoptera; family Cosmopterigidae; genus Hyposmocoma; species Hyposmocoma kahamanoa. Next base: position 1,278,888 of record NW_020654684.1, read on the forward strand.
GTGAAATTTTGTATAAGTGTGGATAATCCTCAGCTAAAGGTCCTCTGCTGCCACGGCTTCCTCGCTTCCGAGTTAGCTTCGACTCGTGATACGTGATAGCTCTGTCTCTAATGTCTGCTGGGATACCTGCAAGCCACCTGCTTACCCTTGTGGCAGAGAACAAATAAGTAATGAGAACGGACACTCTCCGCCCCTCCCTAGCTTTAGATACCGCATCACGCCCCGTCCATTGACGGTCATATTACGAGAACAAGGCTGTCAGCGAGCCGTTTTCGCTCTAAGGCGGCTTTGATATTTGAATATAGTTTTCATTTTCATTACGAAATTCGGTATATACGTACGTTAACATATAACAAAATTTTACGTCACTAATTATAATGGTCGTGAATTGTGCTGTGTACGGCTGTTTATAATCTTCTAAACGAGATAAAGAGAGGGTTTCTTCCGTTTTTTGAAAGATTAAACATATAATAAAACATATGTCTGAGACTCATTCAGTTATTGTTTTCTTTAGTGCAGAGTAATATATAATACAGATTTATTACATCAATATAATAAGACGCCATAACTTCGTGAGCTAGAGAAGGGTTCTCGAATTTTCAATTTGTATTGCCGATAAAATATTACGTAGTGAATATACCTAATTACTAACTAGGTAATGATAATCTTGGATACGCAATTTCAAATACTTTGGTTACCTTATTTAAAGGTACCTGTCCAAAATATACCATTTTAAGAGCTTTTAATATATTTTTAAAATAAATCTTCAATATTATTCCAGTTAGTGAATTAATGAAAAATATAATATTGTATAGATATAAACACGTAATGAACAAGTGTAATTATTAGGATTCTATAATATAATAATATAGATAACAGACGCTCTAAACACGTAACGTAATAAATAGTACGAGCAAGTGATTTGCGCGTGTGCAGATAGCGCCTTGTTGTATGTAGTAGTAGTAGGTAAATAATTTTCGACTGTTGTATGGAGTGTCCGGGGTGTACTTGTGGGACAGGTTTCGTAGCTCCCTACGTAGCGGAATAGTCGTAACCCTCTACATTACTTGCTTCTACACGTGGCACAGTTTCGTAGCCGCGTACCCGTAGAACATCATATCATCTGTGCATTGTAAGAGTTGCTACAAATATTGTAAATAAACCCCCAGATTTCCTACCAGTCGCATTTTCATTAGCTCTACGCCCGATTCCCTTACAAAGTGACCAAATAAGAAAATTAATTTTGGAAAATTTATTTACAAAAAATAACATATTTGACACCAACCATAATAAGTCTGATGCAAATATGATATGATATGACACACTTGTATGTCATATGAAAAACGGTCATCATCTTATCAGCCGTAAGACGTCCACTGCTAAACATAGGCCTCCCCCGAAGATTTCCAGACCAGCCGACCGGACGCGACGTGCATCCATCAGTTACCCGCCGCTCTTACCAGGTCATCCGTCCATCTAGTAGCTACTTGATCGTCAGCGCGCGCGATGTTTGATACCTGTCACTTTTCTAATCAGTTGGTACATTTTTTTATTGTTTACATTACGGGCGGCGATAAGACACGTATAATATAAACACTTGAAACTCAAGAACCTATTAAGCTACCGAAAAAAGAATAACATGTGCAATATGAGCACTAAAGTAGCTTTTGTTTAGACTACAGTTATGATTGTAATACGACGACTTTATTTGTTAATTTCTGAGTACACTGAACACTTCTGAGAAATTTTCACTTTATTGAGAAACAAAACGTATATAAAAATGACAAGCATTTAAATGTTTGTCATCTTTATATCTGTATATAAGTATTTAAATACCTATCGATTAACACTAGAATCATATGAAAATAATGTGTAACTATTTTTAAAATAAGTGAATAATAGTCGCGGGTAGCGTCGAAAATCTTGAAAATTTGCGAAAATGGCGTAAAAAAACTATAAGTCGCGAGGAAGAAAATTGACGAATCCTATCACAACTCACAATATGAAGACCTAAAAAAGAATTCAATACAACCTATATTGAATAAAGTTATGTGTTTGAGTGATATTTTACTTTAAAAAATGTATTTTAATAATGAATCAGTTTAAATGTGTGCAATGATCTCCACTTTGATGACCTTTTTTCCAATAAGATTGTTATTCCAATAAGATATCAAATGTTAAAGTTTCAACTCCATCTGAAAAAGCACATCCTGACGATCATTTTGGTAGGTAATAATTACAGAAATTAATTAATAATGTCATCTATCACAATTAAAGTCTTCATCAAACACTAAACGTCAACAACCCCGCCGAAGTATTTTTCCCATTTTTTTCCGTGGGTAGGGGGCCGTCCCACTGAACGCCTTCCGGTTCGTGGACTCTATTCAAGGACCTTTCTGCCCCAACGGCCGTCAATTCTACGACCTATGCGCACTGCCCACTGCCACTTTAACTTGCTAACCCTTCGAGCTATGTGGGTGACTTTTGTTCTTCTACGGATCTCGTCATTTCTGATTCGATCTCGTAGAGAAATTTGCTCGAAACATTGTTCGCTCCGTAGCTCGTTGAGTGGCTTTCGAGCTTTTTTATGAAAAACGGTAGATTCGCTTTATTTTGTACGTAATTTTTAATTTATTTATTTATTGGAAAATGCAATTATTTGTTGACACAATCTCCAAGGCAACGACTTTAAACCCCTACGCACAAAAACACCTAAAAAAAGTACCCTACGTGTACAATATAATAATATTTTTAGGATGATGTTGGGGCTGCCTCGTTTTTGCAGTGCGTCGGGGATGTTTACAGAATATGAGACGGATGGTTTTGCTGCCATCCTCCGAAAAAAGATAGCATCCCTGATGTGCAGAGTGCGGGACAGCCCCAACAGCATCCTACAAACTGTAGCTGGTAGGATCACCTCTCCCATGTGGCAATGCTTCGTAAGGAGGGTGATTTAACCAATTGATGGTATACAAATATTTACTAACACTAGTTTATAAGCTCTTTTTCTATTATTATTATTACTAACAAAATATGGAACTTGTTGTCCGAAATAAAAGTATTTTATTGTTTATTTATTTTTTAAAAAGAAAAACGAGTTCTACGCATCCACTTCTGTCGAAAACAGATGGCAAACGCCTGGACGGAATGACTCTCATACCTTGGAATATGGGCCGGGCACTGGTGTGTGACGCCACATGCTGAACCTTGCCAAACTTGCCCCATCTCATCTCCAGCACACTAGCACGAGGGCTGGCTCCACAACTGCGCTGGCCGAAAGAATAAAAAGTAATAAGTACCAGGATCTCGGCACCGACTACCTATTTATAGCCTTTGGAGTCGAAACCCTTAGCCCGTGGGATCCCATTGCTCTTCATCTGTACAAAATTTTATCCAAAAAATTAATAGACTGTCTGGGAAACCTAAAGGCGGCTACCTTGCCCAAATGCATTAGCATAGCAATACAAAGGGGGAACGCTGCCAGCATCTTGAGCACCTAGCCGCGGGGATCCAATATTATTCATATAATTTAAAAAGACTAGTTTTACTTTCCAATATTTAAGCTTTGGTTGTCTTTTTTACCTGCCTGTATATTATTAAAATAAAAATAATTTGTTATAATTATTAATACAAAGATCAAACACTCAGAAAAAACACTCAGAAAGAATTCCTTCGGTCCGGTCGAATTCGAACCGACGTATTCTTGCATACCGTGCCAGACGCTATACCAACTAAGCCACGGAACGAACCAACGGACCTCACGAATTTTTCTATGTGCTTGCGTCGTGTCTTTGTACTTGGTCTTCCAACGACTTTTTTTATAACACTAGTTTGTTATAATTATTAATACGAAGATCGAATCGATCGAGTTCTAATAATTTAATAAAAATCGAGTAAAAATAATTTTATTATTTTTTCACATCTGAATCTCAGTGCTCAATCGCAAGATCTGAGAGGCCCTGCTACTGCGCTGTCACTCCATAACTTGCAATTCCCATGTACCTGCAATTTCACTAGCACCCTTACGCTTCAAAACCAATACGCAGTAATAACGCTCATATTCGCATAAATAGCTAAGGTAACTTGCTAGAAACTAACTCTTTTACAAGGATATCTACTTCTACTAAGTATAATGTTTTCAGAGGCATTATAATTAGAAATACAAACCCATACCATGGCCGGTGTCGTTTATTTGGCAAAAAAAAAAGTAATTTATGTTGAGATAATAAGTTGAGTAGCAAAACATTAAGAGAATTTATTAAAACGGAGAACGTCGAGCCTCTTTCATGGCACCTTTTTTTTCAAATTTTATATCGAATTTTTTCCTTTTTTGATTACGATTCCAGCCGCAAAAAGTACGGTTAAGATTGCCTTTTGTGTTTCCTTAAATCAATTTTAAGCCTATTGATAAAGCTCTTAAGGATGAATGAAAATATTAAAAGACTTTTTCTTCCGAGTGCATTAGGGCGTGTTTAAATTGGACGCTTAAAGCAAAGCTGCCGCGGCGCCACGATGGCGCTGTAATCGCGTCACTACTTATTACAATATTTAGAAGACACTATAGTGTAACACACGCTCCACTTTTGCAGTGACAATCCGACTTATCCGTAGAACAAAGATGTATTTGCAAGACTACTTGTTCTCAGGACATAGTACATTTCATTCGTGCTTCTTCGCAGGTCGACCGTTGTTCGATTTTATATTTCCGAAACGTAATAAAATACATAAATTAGCAAAACACCTTTACATAGGCCTTTGTTTGAATAACGAAATTATTCTCGTAATGTACTTATTCTCTTTTCGCTATATAATCACATCGGACTCTGTTCTTCGGATGAGTCGAATCAGTAAACTAAAAATTACTGAAGCGCTACAGACTACGGACAAATTCCTTTTAAACTGTAGTGGTGCGACTGTGGCGCAACAGCCGCGCCACTGCAGTTTAAAAAGACTGACAATAAGTAATGTAGCCACATAAAGAAAAATTTCAATTATAATCCAGATTCATTTATCTCTTTATATTACACGGTTTATGTAAATACGTTACAGGAATTAATACTTTTTTATCAGCATTGTGAGCGAATCGTGACATTGTTTTGTTAGAAAATTTCTTTAACATCGGTTCATAATGTTTTATACACAAAGGGAATTAACGAAACGTTGATGGGCGGTCGCCACTGCAAAAACTGTCTTTGCCGAGAAAGGATGTGGATATGTTTTGCTTGGATTTACATTGAAAGATATAGATAGATAAGATATAGATATATTTTATAACAGTCACTGGAGTCTCATTTCTATGTCTACTGTGAAGATTTTACACTAAGTTCCTATGTGGAATGCGAAATATTCAATTTCAATTCATTTGATCAAATCGAAGCAACAATGCTCCAACACAATCCATACAAAACATACACTTATGATGGAACCTGTTTTTGTATATGTATGCAATAAATAATATTTGTTAATATTATTAAATTTCGAATGGGTTTATAGCTCGCATACAGTTGCACCTATATTATAATGAAAAACTTTAATTATACAGTTTTTATACAGAGAATCGGAAAAGTGGACCATTTGGACAAGTAGAAAAGACAGATTGGGAAAGTAGACCTATTGGGACGAAGAACAACACAATGCAGGTATGAAGTATGCAGTTTATTGTTATAACTTGTATAGCGTTCCAAAATATGCTCTATGGCGATACAGCTACAAAGAGAGCTATGAGAATAGCCCGAGAACCTTTCCCACAAGTGGAAGTAGTAGTGTAGGCACCTAAAGGTAATTCAGCAGACTGGCTAAGTAAGACCCAGGAGATACCCATAAGTGGAGGCTCACCTGGAACAAGAAATCAGTGCAAATGAGGCTCTAGAGTAGTCATACATTTTGCAGTTGGATGCTGATAGCCATGACTGATAGCGCCACCGGAGGAAAGGGTGAGCTGAACTACGGTACATTTTTTTTTTCACTCTACACTTTGCAGTTGGCCGTTGATGGCCTTGACTGCGCCACCGGCTGAAAAGACGAGCTGAAGTCTCTTATTTACACTTCACCTAAAAAAATTAGAACTAAACTAAAAACTAAGTAGCAGGCCAGACAGAAGGCGCCAAGTGGGAACGGGCCTCTGCTCCGGGCGCTACTGGGGATAAAGTGTACGGTACAAAATGCTATATTCCATATCAATACTACCTGTGAACACTTTAATAGCGCCTTCTATTGCGACCTTATTGCCATCTAGCGGAAACGCGATGTAACAAAAATTGTCGTGTTTCATAACAGTGGAATGTTTTCACTAAAATTAAATATTTTTCTTTGGTTTTTTTTCCAACAAACCCACGATTGTAAAAAAACCTTAAACGTTGGTTTATGTAAAACAAGTACGACGAGATTTAGATTCGAAAAAGACTTCATTGTAATGTGTCGTAATCCTGAAAACCTAATAACTGAATAAATGAATGTGTTTCTGAAATCATCCTGATAATCTATTGTTGAACCACAGCATACGAGACACCAACACATACGACATAATAATAATAAGTGCGCTGGCATCGCAGCTTCGCAGTGACGCAATCTTGGATAGAAATTTCTAAATTCGTTGAAAGCTGCAGTTGGGCTAATGGGGCCGCGAAAGTGGGGCTTTGTCTTAATAAACGTTAAGAGCCGCACACCTGGGCGTCGTCGTGGAGGACGGATGTAGGGAAAAAGAGGGGACTATATGATCACAAGTTGTGAACGATCTAATGTGGTGGGACAATACAAAAGTACAGTTTGTGTTAACGTGTTGGACATTTTCGACCCGGTACAGGGGGTTTATTCTCGTTCTCCGTCCGGCATTCGTCCAAAACAATTAATAATAATAATAATAACGCACACACTCAACATAGCCCCGCATTAGGGAAACCCTGTGTCGCGGGTGCCATGAACATACATATAGACATCCACAAATTACACCCAAACTCCCGGCCCGGGAATCGAAGCTGTGACCTCTGCGTGGCAGTCCGGCATGGTAACCGTTCGGCCACGGAGGCAATTACTGTCGATAAGTAATACTCGACCAAATTAAATAACAACGCCTAATATGAAGCTTCATTCAGGTTATGCCTCTTTAAATTTCGTCGAGAATTACTTATTTGACAGTACTTGTTTTCGATGGAAAACAAGACTACAAGGGGCCTACCACAACCTCTTAAAACAATGTTACTTTGACCTTACATTGATTTTTCGTATCAAGTAAGCTTGTGATAACGTAAAGTTGTGGTAACTATGATGTTTTATTGGCAGCTTTGTGTCTATTAATTCACTCAATTCGTTCTTATGTCAAATTAAGCAATCTTAAAATAGTTACCCGGACGCAGTGGAAACAATATTATTTTCGAATCTAAATATTGATTTGTTAAAAGTTAAGTTGAACTTATTTATTTACATAAATCTCTTCAATATTTTCTTTATTTTTTTATTTAATAGTACATAGGAAATAATTTTTCGTTAAATAAAAATACGCGATGTTTATTTAGTAAAATTATGACTATGTGATGTATATGAATAGCGACATCTATATGCTCCTTGGCGACACTAGCAAACTACAATTCCGAATTCACAACGTGACTACCAAGACTCTGCTTGTTTTATTTATTTTTCTTCATGAAAACGCAGAATAATTATTGAAAACAACGTAATTTTTGAAACTTGGTTGACAGGTTTGTCATGGTACGAATATAAGTAATATTATAATAAGCTTACAAAACTTTAAGCTTACAATGAAATAAGATTGTTTTTGGAAAGGTTATATAAGGTAGGCCCCCAAGGCCAGATATCCGATGACGAAATGAATTAATTTCGATTTAATATGTTGCTAAATATAAAAATTACAAAGATTTTATATAACACAGGTTTTAATTATATTATACCCTGTAATAATAACACAAGTGTATTATTATGCTATTATACTACATTATTATGTTACAACAAAACAAGTCGTTAAAAATAAAAAAATAAGAAAGATTCGAAGGTCCCTTGGCTTAGTTGGTACATTAGTTGGTTGGTATGTCTAACACGGTTTGCTAGAAGACGTTGGTTCGAATTCAGCGAGATCGAAGGAATTTTTTCTAAGTGTTCGATCTTTAATAGTTATAATAAACCAGTTTAATAGTTATAATAATTAACTGCCTCCGTGGCCGAACGGTTACCATGCCGGACTGCCACGAAGAGGTCCTAGGTCGGGAGAAGTATTTGTATGGCCTACATTTATTTCTCTCGTGAGTTTGGGTGTAATTTGTGGTTGTCTATGTGTGTGTCCATGGCACCCGCGACACAGGGTTTCCCTAGTGCGGGGCTATGTTGAGTGTGTGCGTTATTATTATTATTATTATTATTATTAGTGGAGTAATTTAACAAAAAATTGAATGTCATGACATTAAACACCACGGTGTCGAACGTGAAAAAAAATGACATTTATTAAACTTAAATACAGATATGGTAACTCCACACAAACGTAGCAGCCTCGATTGTATATCTCGCGGTGCACTCGAGTTGCACAGCGAGGGTTGCATGCGTCATTTATTACAGAACTGAAGCATTCGTTTATGTGTTGCGTGTCTACGGCTATTTGAAATAAGTGCCTCAAATTCACAATTGACAAAACATTTCATTTCTATTTCATAATTACACTCCCATAATCGAGATACCTAAAAATATTAATATACGTAAGTACCTACTTATTGCAACAATGGTTATTTCAACAAAGCACGAGAACACTGTGATGAAAACCTTCAGTTTTTCAAATTATGTTGTACAACCTGTAGGTACAACTAAAACAATATGACAACCCTACGTTCCGCGCAAATTGTAAGCATTCACGCGCTGAACAGGCGGGAGTTGCCCTACTTGTCTTATGATATGTATACTATAAATCAAAATGTCTACAGATTTGCTCGATTTTTGACAATCGAGACATGTCAGACTAAATCGAATAAATGTGTAAACAGTAGAAGATCGAGAACGTATTTTTTGTATGTTGCTATAAATAAGTTCCATTTTAACATAACCTAACAGGTAATAGTAGCGACCGCCCAAAATCGAGCAAATATGTCAGCATCTTAAAACAATTCAACTATTAACTAAACTGGACAAATTCAAATTCAAATTCTTTATTGCGTATCATGTTGTAAGTACATTTGTAGTTTTTAAAATGTTGTTGTGAACCAAACATGCACCTGTAAGGGCACTGCAATGTCAACAATTAAATTTAATTAATTTATTTACATGCAATAAAGAATAAAAAATGGGCCATGTTAAATTAAATTGAATTACAAAATAATTAAATACAATAAAATGAGGCAAATGAAACATATTAAATAAATTATAAAACTAAATTTAACTACAAATATTATTATGAAAAATTGGTGAAATAAAACTCCAAAAATAAACATTAACAATCGTGACACAAATAAAATTCTAATTAATTATTTAAATAGTCCTGAAGTGAATAAAAACAATTTCGAATAAGGTACACTTTTAACATTTTTTTAAATTTACATTTACTTCAGCTTTAATGTTATTGGGTAACTTGTTATAAATTTTTACTAACATAGCTAAGGGGCCACTTCGAAACATTTCAATTTTACATGTGGGCTTGGCAAGCCGCGTCTGTGGTCTTAAGTTTTGTGGTCGGGAGTGGTATGGAAACAGATGGGGGTGCTTCCTAACAAAATCACAAGCCACATAGATGTACAGGGAAGGAAGAGTTGTACAGGGAAGGAAGAGTTCTCAGGACACAGGACTCAGAAGAGTTCTCAGGACACAGG
>NW_020654684.1:1288697-1296553 GCF_003589595.1 Hyposmocoma kahamanoa
GAAGAGTTCTCAGGACACAGGACTCAGAAGAGTTCTCAGGACACAGGACTCAGAAGAGTTCTCAGGATTCAGAAGAGGACTCAGATATACAAATCGAATATGTCGAAGTGTGCAATCCTGCGTTTGACTTTAAACAAAAATGGCAAAAATGGAAATAACAAAGGAAGGAACAAAAAAAAAAAACAAAAAGCAAATAAGGTTCAAGGTTCAAGAGTGATCGGGCTGCCAGGGCTTTGCCGTGGAGTTTTCGAAACACGTCATACAAAAATTCAACTTAGATGTGCATAATATATCTGAATTCAACAATCTTAAAGACTTGAAACTTGCTAGCTATTAACTAATAGCACTTACTCCTACTTTCTTTATTTCAATAGAGAGACAATAGAATTAATGCATGGAATTTCCTAGTTGTCTTTTGATTTTAGTAGTTCAGATTGTAGTAGCATGCATTAGAAGAGGTACGAGTACCAGGGTGATTGCTTTCATATCACAATGGATTTCATTTATGAAGATTTGGGAATCGCAAAGTTCATTGTTCCATTTGGGCTTAAAACAAAGCCGTCTTATACTTTAAACAATAAAACAAGACGTAGTGACGTGTTTGTACGTTTTTTGAGATGGTTTATTTTAAATGCCTGGCTACACATCTGTTTATTTTGAAGTAAAGTAAAATTAATTTTATATTTCAGTACGCTTAGCTCGTTCTAAAATCCCTGTTCAGTCTTTTCTCTTAACGCTAGCATTTGCTTCTTCTAAACTATATTTATTTGTCTCCGACGCGTAGTTGGGGAAAACAAGTTTACTCTTGGATAGAATTTCAAGTGAGTTTGAATGGAAATCTAGATTTTGAACGTTCTTTCGTTGTTTGCGATTTGTTGTTAGTTTTTGTATTTGTTGAAACATATAGCATTGCAGCTTTGCAACAGTAAGGTTTACTTATATTCTTGAATAGGTAGGTACGTTTACAAAAAATATAGCCTTAATTACCATGGTATAATAAAGCTACACATCGAAAGCCTATCACATGAAAATATCACATCATGACATTCAATAAACTTAAAAAATACAAATTGTACGGTTAATACCGCACGTTAAGTATTTTACCGCGTCAGCATTTTTATGTTTTTATGTTTAGTTATAATTTCTACACATTTGCAATCAAGGCATTGTCATAAGCAAGCGCGTATTTTATTTTGTAATCAAGTAAACGAAATAAATACCATTTTTAAGATCAGCAAGGATTGTTTATTTATCAACATTATAATCAAGATAGTTTGTGTAGCAAGAACAAGACGCGAACATTGGTCCTTCGAGCCGGATTTGAACCAGAGACCTATGGATATATACACAAATATTAAAGCGACTTCTCTGGTCAGCTGCTGGTAGCTGTAAAGGCACCTGGTCGAGCGGCAAAAAATTCGTTAAAAACCAAAAAACAAACATTTGCAACAAGCATATAGAAAAAATACATAAGGTCTCCTGAGAAAGTTATTCAACATCTCTCACTGGATGTCACTAGCAGCGACGAATGCCGTCAAATCCCATCGGCCACGATACATTTTTCTCTGTGTTCGATCCTTGTATTCCCAATCATAAGAAACAACTAGAACTAGAAAAAAATATAACATTATTTTTTTTATCAAAACAAATGACAAACATAACATTATTACGAGGAATGAAAATAAACTAGCTCTTCTGTCAGTCGTCTTCACAAAGATTCAAATTCATTTAAGGGGCAATGTATACACTTCTATAATAACATTCCGAATGATATTCAAAATTGCCATTTACGAGGTTTAAAACTTTAGTGAAACAAAACCTTTATAATTCGGTAGTAATGCGTTTGGCTCTTGCAGGTCTCGATCTAAGTAAGATGTTTAAATTAAATATTGAAATGGTAAATGTATTCAAAAGTATATTTACCAAGAGTAACCCCTAAAGTGTCTTGCTCATTCTTCACAGGGGAATCTGCCTTACGAATAAGCAGCAGTGTTTATTGAGTATGACCATTTCAAGTGTAATTTGCTTACCCACGAAACAAAGATTATTTGACTTTGACATCGCTGGGAGCATCGCCCTAAGTATGTATACCATAAAGGTGCAGTGCTGTGTTCCAGATTAATACGTAGGGAAGAGCCAAAGTAATTAGAAACATATTGAGTTCTTGGGTTTTCGCGATTTTTACACATAGGAACTGAAACTATTTTTTCGGATTTAAATCGTGTATATTTGTTTTTTCAAACAAACCGACGTTTCGGGCCCTTTAGTATTTCGTCTAATGAAAAATCCCAAACAGACATTAGACTGCAGTACTAATTAATTAATATGTTTTAGTTTATTCCAATCTATATTAATAATTAATAATAAATTGAACTTAATAAAAAATCATTCAACAAAATAATTTGTAAACCTTAATGTAGCGTAAATTGGAATGTTTTCTTTGTAAAATTAAAAATAAGGTATTTAATTAATAACTATTGTAACTATAGTGGAAAAAATAAGGTGGTTTGCACCAATATTAGACATAACTGGTTGAAGACTGTACCACCTCAGTCAGCCGTGACCATGGGACCTGTAAAGGGCCCGAAACGTCGGTTTGTTTGAAAAAACAAATATACGCGAGTTAAATCCAGAAAAATAGTTTCATTTCCTAATTAGAAACAGGTAAACAACATTTCAAAATTAAATATAAAATGGCTTTGATAAAAAAAAACAAATTGCTGCGGCGTATTTGAATCACGCATGCTGGAAAGATCTCATTTAAAAAAAAAAACTTAAACTAAAATACATATTCTCATTCACAACTTCCCCTAACAGATAAATACATCCATAAGCACTCATAAAACACATCTCACACCCAGAGAGAGACACTCTGGGACACACACAAACACATACACACACACGTACACATGCCACTAATATATGCTTTTTTTTATTTGATATTATATATTAATTGGTATACCTCCTCTTATTACAGTATGTTCCGTTCTAGACCTCAGGGAAAGGGGAAATGGCTGAAAATCAGTGTTGGGCAAGGCTTATGGAGCTGAGCCAATAAAAAGCTGAGTAATTGTCTTTTGCCACAGACCTCTATATAAGATTTTTATACATTGTTTTTGTATCGTTATTGAGGCACTAAATCTTTTTATTATTAATATTTTTTATTGTTATTATTAGAGGTACCTGAGATTTGATATAATTATGTCAAGGCCGACGACGCGTTTGAGATATGAAAAATTACTTGGTGTCCGTTTTGATGACACACCATTTGCAAATTTAAATATCTACTATCTGTGTACGTAAACTTAATAGTTTGTTTGTCCTGTATGCGTTACATTATTCATCCGATAGCGATAAATCTTCCGTGATTTGTTTTCTCCACGCCCAAATCCAAAATTTTCTCAAGTAATAAAACCATTTTAAAATATTAATATCACGCGCACTAGATGTTTTAACAAATGTATCTACAGACGAAAGGTCGGTTATTTTTCAAATGCACTTCTCGACGACGCAACGCCGGGTGTAGCTAGTCATAAATAAAACCACCATAAAATATAAATTGTACGCAAGCAAGTATTGTTCATATTAAAATTACATTTGCTGTCTATATATCATGTTTTGTTTTCAGTTATATTGAAATAACTATAATTGTAACCTGATAATTATTCCTAAGTTCTTGACATTTCATTCTCGACAGAAATTGACCGTATATTTTTCCAAATCCTTCTAGATTCTTTGCTATTTGATACTATATAAAAAATACTGTGTATTTCTCCAAATGTTCCTGAGTTTTTTTACTATTTGATACTAGACAAAAATTGACTGCGTATGTTTTTCGATTTTTAACTATTTGATACTAGACAGAAATAGACCATGTATTTTTCCAATGTTTCTGAAGTCTTTAATATTTGATACAGGACAGAAAATGACCGTGCTTTTTTCCAAAAACTAGTGATTCGGACAGACGTTGAAAAATGCATGGCCCGTGAACGAGTTCGTTTACCGGGAAAGGATCGGGACGATTCACAATAGTGCCGTTTGTACAGCAAACACCAATTTTCTCACATAAGCCATCACTTCCTAAAAGCGTATAAAAGAAGTTCAGTTTGGTTAGGACCAAGGTGTTTGCGCAAACTCATAAGTTAATAAAGTTTCAGCTACTTATTTGTTTAGGATAGTGGAGGAAACTTAAAGTTGAATTTAATTTTACAAACGTTTAAATCGGATTTACGTTCAAATAACGCATAACATTATACTATTATCTTTTGAATCAATGTATTTTTTTATGATATCAAGTGACGGGACGAACAAGTCAGGTGGAGTGGAGTCATTTGCCTGTCAGGTATAAAAAAAAAAAAAAAAAAAAAAGTCGTACGAGAAGCGACATGTTTACCTACAACAGTTGTTTCAGAGCTACAGCTCAGAATTTACAATTCTGAGGGACATTGCCACTACGCCTTTCACCCTTAGACAAAGTTTCACCAGCACCCTTCAAAACCGGAACACAATAGTAATGTTCAAATTACTGCTTCGTGGCAGAAAGAGAGATTGATGGTATTGTAGTCTAGGCTCTACTCTATGAGTAGAATCACTGGCTGAGTGAATATAGTTTTGTATGTATGTATTGTATTTAGAATGTGTTTGAAAAAATGAAATAAAAAGAAGATAACGTCTTGATAGTTCGTAATGTAACCCAAGGCAGAAATATATGTAAAAAAGTGCAATAAAACAAGTTTTGAAGATTATCCCAGTTTATATTTACAAAAGTACCTCTCGCTACGCAACACGAGCTACGCTCTAGCTTACAAATGGTGGAGGCGCCGGGTAGGCTTAGTTATATTAAATCTCTTCCCTTGCCTCAGAGATATTTCAAGAATAAAATATAAATATTTTTCACATTGCATTTCGTGCCTCCACACACACATTATTTGATTTCAAAATCGAGACTTAATCTTGTATAAAAACGAATTTTAATTACCTTGGAATCACATGTGACATCAAGGTAAGTCCTTTCGAGACCATGGACGTTGCAACAAGTCCGAAACATCGAGGTGAATAAAATACGTTATATACACGATTTAAGCTCAGATTATGAAATCAATCAATAAGGATGGTGTCAGTACTTCCATGGACAAACTCTTTCAAACCATACCTTTTGCCATACGTTGTAGTTGAAAAACAGGACGCGATACGACGCTTCGACTCTGCGCCAGTGTGAGGTGAGCCTTAGTAAATGTGTTGTAATTCATTTTATCGTATTGATGGCATTAGACATGGCTATGTTGAGTGTGTGTGCGTTATTAATAATGCTGTTATGCGATTTTTCAACAAATGTTATCGTGAACTGTTGAAAACCTGTTACTCTATTCGTAGTTTTGCATACAATATGACAATGACACCGAATGAATATTGTGTAGTTTTGCCAGATAGTTACATTTCTTACATTTTTAACTTTTGATCTTCTCGCGTATTACGCAAATAATTTTTGTTTCTAAGGTAATTTTCGTAACTTTTAAAGGGAATCGAACTATATGTGTTATTGTAAATTCTAAATAGTTTTAAGTTAGTACCACCATCTAGTTCGGTAAACAATGAGCGTAATTTGCCTAAATCAAAAAAGGCTATTAAGGTTCAATGTCATGAAAAATTTACTGTTACGTTTAGTCATTGACTTACAATTATATGGACGTCGGGTCCGCGCTAAAAAGTTTCCGAACTTATAGGGCGTTAAAATCGTATACAGAGCGTCATTCACGCTTTAGTCTTCGTTTGTTCGACTGACAGCGAAGCGAAACAAAATTAGACAGTACTGCGATGACATTACAATTGAAATTCAACGTTTTAGCTTTTTCATATTCCTTTACATGTCACTATGTTTAAATAGGTTGACTTGGGACGTTTTTTTCGTGGTTTGTGTATTAGACCCGTCGTCCATTTATTTGTAAGTCGATGCTTTTAGTCAATACATGCTTGCGACTGAATGGCAGAATACTTAAAAATGAATTTCATAGTGTTACATACTTTATGTCAGCATTAATTTTATTTCAGGTAGGTATTTATGCGTGTCTTTTTCAAAATTCTTTTTGTGCTGAAGACAACGTTGCATATAGAGACGGGTATCTTTTCGATTATATATTAAATAAATAGGAGGGTACCTCACTATACGTTTACTACAGAAATAACAAACCTTCAAACTTAAAATGACATACGTAGCGACCACCGAACATATTGAATTAGAAAGAGTATTTCATTGTGTACATAGAACGCAACAAGCTACAACATAAAACATTTTCTAACCATTTTTATGATATATTTCCTTAGTCCCACACGAGGTACATTAGTGTCGTTTCAATCGATAAAAACAAGGATTCAAACAAAGCAAGAACTCTAAAGTTAAATATGAGGATATACGATTTGGGGAAGGTCCTTCTTTGTAATTTCACAAAGATATCGACAGTGGTGATCGAAAAAGTTTAACATTAGGGTCTTTAGACATATCTCAAGTGTATATATAGGTATTCTATTATCTTGTATCTACTATGCTATGCTCTGTTCCAAACACCGTTTGGTTTCACAATGGAATAAACAAACTAGTGGAAATGGTACCAAGCGGCTTTAGTATCAAAACCGTTGTATCTGCGCAGCAGTCGAAGCTTTATGGCTGTACGCGCCGCATACGAGTGGGTTGATACGTGGTTCGTTCGTTGTGATGCTCAACCGATGGGAGAGCGCAGGACGTTTTTTTATTGTTTACATTATGAGCACTGATTTAATATACATATCATATATTCAAATCACACAATGTAGACAAATGCTCTAAAAATTTTTGTCTTTTTACAGAGCCCATACAGTACCCGAGGTTTTTCGAATTCTCCGGGGTTCTGTGCGCCGCCTTCTCCACCCCAGAAGGATACTCTGCAGCAGTCCATCCAGTAAGTGAAATGAGTAAATGTATTGGTTAGATATAGCTATGCCCATTTCTCATTGTAAGCCGCTTTAGTAACAGTAGAACTCATGTGAAGTTCCTTACCTTACTTATTTCTGCCGCCAAGCAGTAATGCTACCATTACTGCGTTCCGGTTTTGAAGGATAAGGGAGCTGGTGAAATTATAGGCGCATGGGACTTGTCAACTTATGTCTCAGGGTGCTTTGCGATTTAAAGCTCTGGGTGGCACTGCAACAGTTATGGATAGGCATGTCGCTTACCACCAGGCGTACGAATTATTCGTCCCGTCACTTGATAAAAAGAAGTCGAAAAATATCCAATGCAGTACATAAGCTTTTACAAAGACTGTATACTAATTTTCATACGCTTTTTTTTCAGCGCCGTACCTATTGAACGTTCGGCAGCAATGGACTTGGACGAAGAGCCCCCAAGAGGCATCGGTGTCTGCCTCTGGAGACAGCGTTCGCCTATCCTCACAAGGGATGGTGCAAACGTCCAGGCGTACTGTACAAATTGACGTGCAAACGTCCAGGCGTACTGTACAAATTGGCGTGCAAACGTCCAGGCGTACTGTACAAATTGACAACGAAGGCAGCGAATTCGATTTCTATTTCGACGACGTGTTTGACTGTGATGAATTCGTCGTCTCCGCTGGTACAGCTTGAGATATTCCGGACAACGATGAGCTGAATGAACCCGAGCGTAACGTTGTACCTTGAGCAATGGATGAGGCTGCCGATCATCTGAATCCCGTATCGGCTAATTTCATATAGCAGAATACCTTTGACACGTTCGGGGCTATGCCCGAAGTATTTTGGGGTCCTATCCCCGGACCCGGATTAAGAATTAAGGAGAGAAGTCGGCTGTATGGAGAGGAATATCTGGAGAAGGTCAGATCGGCAGGCCATCG
>NW_020654684.1:1296953-1303727 GCF_003589595.1 Hyposmocoma kahamanoa
TAAACAGCTAATATGAGCTTTTGGAGTTTCTTTACTCAACACTACATAGTACAATATTCAATATTTCTTATGGAAATTTACTTAAACCTAGAAATCCTATAAAAACGATTTTGTTCTATGGAACGTGACCATGGCTACAAGAGAACGCCTACTACACACTTCCACCAGTTTGATTACCCAGCGGGTTTTGTAAATATTATTTTTGTAAATATTATTATTTAAAGTCTTCTTTTCAAGTTGCTTTTAGTGTAACGCTCTTTGAAAACTAACCTAAAAGTTGGTGTATAAAATTGATTTTGTGAACTTACAATCGGCAATCTGAAAAAAGATACTCCACGTCTAAAACTATGTTAGTATAAAACATACCTATCAATTACGGAGAATTTTTTCTAGCCGCTTAAAAAACTATTTCTTATTTTTTTAAATTGTCTATGTGCGACGGCGACTTTTAGCAGCGATGCAGTCGCGCGACTGCAACGATACAAACGCGCGATTGTATCACTACACTTGGGATTTATAGGCGATTGCATCGACGTAATCGCGCGTTTGTATCGATGAAGTCGCGCGTTTGCATCGATGCAATCGCCGTGTGTAACTCTATGTCAAAGAATAAAATAATAACGAACAATTCAAACAAAGAACAGACAATTTAATAAATAATAAATACTATTTGTGTGCAAAAGATCTCGTTTAGCTGTAACCACAGCCGAGAATAGACTGTGACGTTGATTTTTAATGGATTTCAAAGCATAAAGAAAAGGATATTATATGTGTTGCAAAATTGAAATAAAAGAAATATATGACGTTTCTTCCTTAATGAAATTTAATTGAAAGAAAATTTTGCATACCTGAAGCGTAATTGTAATGAAATCCTAAACTGAAATCTTGAAAAAACCTTAAGCCGACTTAAAAATAATTGAAAAAATGCTTAGAAACATTTTTTGCTTAGAATAATATCGTTAATATTATTAAAAAAAACCGAATGCAATGAGATCTAAGCGTGGTCTTGGGGTTTCATTAACACCAGTCGACGAGTCATCAACTTAATCGTCATCAGCCCATCCCAGTCCACTGCTGGACATTGGCCTCTCCCAATGTGCAAGCTTTTCGCCCGGTCCTCAGCTTGTCGTATCCATGTACTGCCAGCAAGCCGCAGATGGTCACTACACAGAATAAGAAATGTAATTATCTACTCAAAAGTGCTCTCCCTAACGTTGCAGTACCACAATATACTGCTTTTAGAATATAATAGAAAAAGAAATAAGGCCCAAGTAACATCTTTTACCAAAATTGTGTCATATAGGTACGTATTTGGAATTAGGGTTGTTTAGGAGCAGGTCGTAGACATTGCTCCTCTTCCCTTGTCGATATGGACTCCCCTCTTTATCTGCCTTCAGCAAGCGCGGACTGTTGAAGAGACATTGCTGCAGGGTCGCCATTACCGACATGACATGAAAAGTGCACGTCTTCCGCCCCTGCAAGCCTTCCTCCATTCCATAGAACATCTACCTCTTACCACGCTTAACTTTGAGGAAACCGGGACAGTTAGGATAATTACCCGATCACGTATAATTACTGTATTATTTATATGTGTATTTGGGTTCTATGTTTACGTGTGATGGAAAATGTGAAAGAGACATTGAAAGAAGAGTGAACGCAGGGAATCAGGTGAATGGTGCCTTGCATACCTTCATGGGCAGCCAGAAAGTGTCTCAAAAGGCACGATTGGCTGTGCATGGGGGGGTGCTGGTTCCTGCACTTATGTATGGTAGTGAATGTTGGGTTTGGCAGAAAAAGCATGAAAGTAGAATTAATGCAGTAGAAATGAGAGCTTTGAGGAGTATGGCTGGAGTGACTCGGATGGATAAATTACGGAACAGTGTGATAAGAGAGCGTTGCGGCGTGGAAGAAGATATAGTGACAAAGATAGAGAAAGGGATGCTTAGATGGTTCGGACATGTAGAGAGAATGAATGAAAGAAGAGTGACGAAACAGATTTATAAGGCGAGTGTGAGCGGGCAAGTTGGTATGGGCCGACCAATGAGAACTTATCATGACCAAATTGAGGCCATCCTAAAGAAGGGCCAGGTCAAGAGTACCCTTAACCGACGAGCGTGTATGAAAGCATTGATGCGTGTTGATGAGGCGAAAGATGTGTGTCAGGACCGTAGCAAGTGGAAGACTGTTGTCTCTGCCTACCCCGATGGGAAAAAGGCGTGAAGTATATGTATGTATGTATGTACGTATAATTACGATTAAAGGCGCGTTTACGTAACGTAATTGATAAGTAAATAAATCCATAATTAATCTTGATGTTGGTTTCCTTACGTAATCGTCCTTCATAGACCTGACCGCTTCCCTGTCAGGTGCTACATTACTAACTTCACAAGTATTTGGACGACATCCTTCGTGCGAATATTTTCACTTAATAAATGATCTTGCAGGCTCGACGTTTCTAAAGTTGAAAAGTTCGAGAGGGTCAGTTCCTAAGCCGCTTTTATCTCTTGATCATGGATCGGCAGTCTAAAATTCAATTCTATTTCCTTAGCCACTGAAGTCAATGTTGATTAAAACAGGGGGTAAGAAACAATTTCGCGGCCGAACCTCTTGTGTACAAAGAGAATGGAGTTCGTTATCTATAGAATTGATCTTCTTGTCTTGTTGTTCTTTGGACTTGTTGCGTGACCCGCTATTGCCAGCTTACAATTTTTAAAATAACATGATTGGAAACGTAAAAATACTGACATTGACACAAAATTTTTAGTAACAATAATGTGTCAGGCAACTACTCACAATATTTCATGTTTTAAAAAATCCCTATACTATGAGTACCAGAGCAACGGAATTTACTTTAGGGTGCTATCCAGAACACACAGACTAAAACCAATAGGTAACTGTATTTCCGAAATTAATCTTTCCTGATCCTGCGACCACAGCGCAAGTTGTTAGACCACCAGAGCAACGGAATTTACTTAAGGATTATCCAGAACACACAGACTAGACCCAACTTCATTTCTCAAATTAGTCTTTTCTGATCCAGGCACCACAGTGTACGTTGGGCCTTGGTAGTGTTGTGTAAGGCTCTTGATAGGTCCTCGTATATACCTTCCACTTCGTTATCCAAATGTGTCGAGGTCGGCGCGTAGACAACCTTGTGCACGCCACTGGCGGTGACACACATGTCCGATAATCACTCGATTTTAAGGTCCACTGAAAATCAGTGTCGTAGTTTTTACTAGGTTGTGACATTAGCTGAGTGGATCCTTTTACATACCACAGCTACACAGGTGACAAATTGTGTTGACTATTTAAAACTTACTTTCGAGAATCCCTTCGAAACTATGGACTTGGCAATACGTTCGAAACATCGACGTAAATAAAATAAATGCCGAATTTAAAATCAAGTATTGTTTAAAATTTGATATTTGTTTCGTTGTTTCCTTTTGTTTTTTTTTTCGTTTTACTTTTGCTGTCTTTTTTCACTATTATTCTTCTTTCTTTCTTTGTATTTTTGTATTGTGGCGTTGTAATAAATGGTTTCTATTCTATTCTACTTCGTTGGCTCAGCTACCCGAAATTGAATTGGCCTCCGACACCAAGCTCTGCTAGACAGATTGTGATGTCTATAATAATGTACATCTGCATACAGTCGAAACCGATTTCATGCAGTCGACACTGGCTTCGAGCGGTTAATATCGCGCGCCTATTTCAGGAGCTCAGTGTATTTTTTGATGTCGAAATCTACGAAAATTATACTATATTCAGAACGTTTATGATTTAAAAAAAAAGGTGATTTTACTTTTTTCGAAATCCTCCAATATTCAGGTATATCCCCGACTATCTGAGTGTGGAGTGCACACATCCAGTCAACCAAATAAACACTGTAATATGAACTGTGAAATTTACGAGTAACATTGCCTTTAGTTTGAGATGCAAGTCGAGTACAAATCGCCCTTTCTTAACTACTTTTAGTTTATCATTAAATGAAAACTTGTTAAATTCGCCGTTAATTAACTTTTACGAACACGCATGATCAACACAACGGTCACCACTGTAACACATATTTGTTGAATTATGACATTATCTCACCTAAAATTCAATTATGTTCAACTAAATTAATAAAAATTAATTGCTTTTGTAAATAAGGTGATATCGGGTCACAACAAAAATAAACAAAATGAAGTCGAATAAAGCTCAAAATTACGAAAAAAAAATGGTAAAATAGGACGTGCCAAATTAATTTTGGACATACACGTCCAAAATTACATAGTACCTAATAGCACAATAATCCGACTATCACATTTAATCGTATAATACTACCTCGCGCATGCGCATTAGGGTGCGTACAGATCGTGAACGCGCTGCATGTGCGCTGCACGCGCGCTTTTGCAAAGAGGCGCATTCGCCAGATTTGTACACACCCTTACCTACAGTGAGCAATTAATATACCGATAAAAGACTGTGACTTACATTAAGAACTCATAGCTTGCTTGTTTTGTTTGTACTAGTCTTCAAGCATCGGCCTAGTCGGCACGTATTGGATTTTTTCATTGTGTCTTTCCCAAGTCCGGCAAACCGACAAGGATTTGATTTTGTATGGAAAATTATGCCTTGCCGTATATTTGTGTGCGTCATATGTAAACATAGTGCATAAAACTTATTCGTACGGAGTTCTCGGACGATATTTTACAAGATCGTAACATGGTTGCCTATTTTGTGCGTTAGCATTGCCCGTCACTACTAACTGCCAGTCTTAAATTGTACAAATACAAATGAATTAAGTTTTAATCAAAGAATACTAGAACAGCACTCGGTATTATGAGTGCTACTGTTTGCTAGGGTAGGCAGTGCCTTTTTTTTTTTGTTTTGCCTATTTGTCTATGTAAGGTGCACGCCACTGTGTGTCGCGTACATAAGCTAAAATAAATGACGTAAAATTTTCTGTAATATAGTACGTTGTGTGCTTGTAGTGTATGCTGTAGGATACTTATATGTAGCCGTAGAGCTTCTTGTGAAAGAATTCATCCAGGTAAGTACTGCCACCTTACTTATTTCTGCCGCCAAGCAGAAATGTGAGCATTGTGGTGGGTGAAATTACAGGCGCATGAGACTTGTCAAATGTCTCAGGGTGAGGGGCGCAGTAGCAGTGCCCCTCAGATCTTTGCGATGTAAAGCTCTGAGTGGCACTGCAACTGTTATGGACAGGCGTGTAGCTTACCATCACGTTTGTATAGAGTCCAATGTTTACAACAAATAAACAAAAAAAATAGAACTATTTAGTTTATAACGAAATCGACTGAATGAAGTACTGTTCTATAATGTAGTTTAATTTGTTAACGATAGTGAACAACAAACCATGTTCCGTTCAGATATATAGATATATGTGCAAATGGCAAAAACTTGATTATGAACGTTCACAGTCTGTTTGCATTATTGGAAAAAATGGAAACAGCGTCAAGGGTCGTTACTTAGCATTAGCATATTTATACTGGAGATATACTATGTTGCCTTTGATTTACGTAAATATTTACTATGATTTACCAACCGACCACTTTGTTTTTTTTATCTATTCGTGGGTTTATAACAAACATTTTATTCAAAAAACGACCTAAAAACTGTGTTCGTTGCCGCGACTTCCTCAACTACAATTTCAAACGCAGATTTTTTTTTCTGCGTCATCAAAATGAATCACATGACCCCAAGCATATGGTAGCTGTTGCACACAGTATAGGTATTCCAGTAATACCAGTTAGCTGCCTTGGACTCGGTGGAGCGTAAAGCAAAGAGACTTATTAACAATAATCCTCTTGTGGAGTCGAAGCTCCAAAATCTCGATCATCGCAGAAAAGTAGCCTGCTTGTCGGTTTTCTATCGGATACATTTCGGGGCGTGTGCGCAGGAACTTTTCAATTTGGTTCCGCCCTCACCGTTCCTCCTTCGGTCGACTAGAAGGTCCGGAGCACTCCATTCTTATGTCGTTGATATTCCACCTATTCGCACTAAGCGCTTTGCCTCCTCCTTTCTGATGCGTACGGCAAAGGAATGGAATGCTCTACCGGCATCTGTATTTCCCGAAAAGTACAATTTGGGGCTATTCAAGGCTAGAGTGAATAGGCATTTTTCAGGCAAACGCGTCCCATCGTCGGTCACATCGTCGCTTAACATCAGGTGAGATTGTGGCCAAGCGTGTGTCTATTATATATTAAAAAAAAAAAGTATTCCTCTCATCTGTCTACCATTTCTATCATCAGATCAATTCTAGGTTACCATGACATTTTATTTTCATTGGAATTATGTGCCAAATTTTATTAAAAATGGTCAAAAGATAGTGTGTGAAATTCAATAAAACGGATACATCCCCTGATTTGTCACTCTTGGTGGTCGAATATTTTCTTCAAATTTAAATAAATCCACTACTGAAGTACCTCCTTTCCAACAAAAAAAAAATCATCGATATCGGTTTCCAAATATCATAGTAAGTAGAAAACGAATGTAACCTATGAAAGTCAAATTCTTCACAAGGAAGCACTAAGATGGCGAAACTATAGATGAGTTTTTAACCGATCTAAAGAATCTCAGTCAGTCGTGCGAATTCGGTACACTCCGCGAGAGATTAATAAGTGTCAATATATACGAAAACGACTTCTGCAAGAAGATAAAAACACACTAGATGGTGCTATTGCACTTGCAAAAATTATAAAATTATAAATTAGTATTTTGTCTTAATACTTGTTGTCATGAATACTGTAACTTGTTGTCATGAATACTGTAACT
>NW_020654684.1:1303737-1350457 GCF_003589595.1 Hyposmocoma kahamanoa
AACTTGTTGTCATGAATACTGTAACTTGTTGTCATGAATACTGTAACCTGTTGTCATGAATACTGTAACTTGTTGTCATGAATACTGTAACATGTTGTCATGAATAATGTAACATATTGTCATGAATATTGTAACTTGTAGTCATACACGTGTAATGTACCTTCACAGCCGTAGGTCGCTAGTCTGCGTTTCACTAACTGTCACGATACAAGGATGTGAAGGCACACACTGACAGTAATTTATTTTTTCAGTTGTGTATAAACTTACTATTAAGTTAACACGACGTATTTTGAAATGTTTATTAAAAAAAAAAAGAAACGTTATGGGCATAGCACTGTAACACTCATGTGTGGATATCTTTATTTTATAGCATCTTGTCGATGACAAGTACTCTTGGGTTGTCTATGATGGCCGCCGCCACCGCGCTGTATTGTAGTTTACTTTTATATTAATTACAAGTGTTAGACTCGACTGAGACTTTTATTATAAAGAACCACATTTTAAAACACCCGGCACCTCTGCGTGGTAGACCAACATGGTAACCATTCGGTCACGGAGGCAATTAACGGGTCTGTCTAATACACCTGGTAACGCCACACATGAATTATTACAATTTAAATTTCCCATATAATTTCTGTTGGCTATGTTTAACTTTCGCGTCCAAACCAATATCTGCTTCTTTGGCGATACTTTGATTTCATTAGGTAGGCATAGCGTGGAATTCTTTCTCTCTTCCTTTTTGCAATGTGCCAAAATGCCTTTGAGTGAAAGGGATAGAAGACAAGAAGTCGCCACTAGTGTGCGCTGGCTTCGTATTTGCTAGGTACGGCTAGAGAAACTCGCCGCGACCACGGACATTTCTCGTTTAAAAACCCGTTTGTGTTTACGTGTACATATATACCTCCAGCGTATACGGCCCTAACGAGGATTTCAAGTACGGCACAGTTTTTTTTTCTATGTCTTTCTACTTTCTATTATTTTTATTTTCTTGATGCTATAGCCGTAAATCCGACTTTCCTTACCTTCTTCTAGAACCATGCCTTACAGTCTACACCACAATCAAATTTTAGTAGATTGCAAAACCTCCCAGCCGCACCAACATCTGTATCTTATGGTCATCAAACTTATTTAAACCGCTCTAGTCAGGAGTAAACTTGCGGCGGCTTCAATAATTTGAATTACACACGAGGTTTCGTAAGTCCTGCTTCTGGAGAAAATTCAACAAACGTTCTAAAGATTCTTATATAAGACAATTAATGGATATTATTCATTTTTATATCCTTTAAAATTTCACATTGGCGTTATGGGATTTAATTATTTGGACGTAGACGTAATTATCTAATGTCTACTCTAAAGGTCTAATGACTACTGCTGGTGGTACCTAGCGAGGAGATTCCGATTGTCAAGAATTGGAATAAGAAGCACTGTGTCTCATAGTAAATCACCGACTTTTCTTAATCTCCACTGTTTAATGTGATTCTCGTAGCTGCACCAGACTGTGATGTTTTTGCAAGTACATAGGTGGCTGTGTGTGATAAATGTTTAATGCGTTTTCAAATTTTCAATAACAACTGGCTTTATTTAACAAGAAGTTTTAATCGTGAATGTGAGCGGGTTCATATTCTAAATGAATTCATCACTACAATAGTTTTATGGTAAAAAAGTGTTAATCGATTTAACACATTGATATTATATTTTTTATCTATATTGTGTTATTTTTTATTTAAATGACAGTTAACACAACTCCCTTTACCGCAAAGAAAATGCTCCATTTACTAAAAACTGCGAGTGCTATTGGACGCCTGGAAACTGGGCGAGAGACGTCGAAAGTACAAAAAAGAAAATAAATATTGTCTGACAGAGATTATGAATACAGCGTTTCACAATTTGTGTACTCGAGAATTAAGAACGATTACGATTCTTTATAATAAACAATTACATTTTATTATAATAATTAATTCATTTTTCATTATATTCATTCATTTGTCGTTATTAACTTGAATAATCAACGCTACGTCGATCTGTCGACTCGATAAGTATCGGGGCTAAAGAGCACGTCTCTTCACTGTAGTAAAGAAAAAACAGCGTCCACGAAGTGTTGCATTTTGATATCTAGGGTTGGCCGTCAATAATTATGGAACTTCATAGACCTGCTTATGTCAAATTCATGTATCGATAAATGGTTTGACGGAGCTTACATGATTTATACAAATCATATATATATATATATATTATTTTATACAAATCAGTATTGTAGGTAGGTGATGAACGAAGGACTCAAAAAAAATACTTAAACAACTGCAAATAGTGATATTTCTAATCTTATATTATAGAAAACCTATGATAAAGTAAAATTTCACATCTTACCAAAGAACAAAGTTAAACCAAAGACGGTATTACGTAAACAACTAAAACAACTTTAAGTAGAAGTAGAGCTTCTTGTAATCTTACCTATTTCTGCCGCCATACAGTAATATCAGCATTACTGAGTTGCTGTTTTGAAGGGTAAGGGTGCTGGTGAACAGGCACATAGGACATGTCAATTTGTATCTCAGGGTGTCGGGCGTAGTGGCAGTGCCCCTCAGATATTTGTGATTTAAACATTGACTTATAATTATATGGACGTCGGGTCCGCGCTAAAAAGTGTCCGAACTTATAGGGCGTTAAAATTGTATACAGAGCGTCATTCACGCTTTAGTCTTTGTTTGTTCGACTGACAGCGAAGCAAGCAAAATTAGACAGTACTGCGATGACATTACAATTTAAATTCAACGTTTTAGCTTTCTCATATTCCTTTACATGTCACTACGTTTAAATAGGTTGACTTGGGACATTTTTTTCGTGGTTTTTGTATTAGACCCGTCGTCCATTTATTTGTAAGTCAATGGATTTAAAGCTCTGAATGGCGCTGTAACTATTAGGGACAGACGTGTCGCTTACCACCAGGCACACAAGTTGTTCGTTCTGTCACTTAGTATTATAAAAAAAGTCCTAACTGCCGCTACTCATAATCATTTGGTCAATACAGGGATACTGAAAATCTCCGTTCAATTGTTTAATTGACTCCAAATCAATTAGCCAGTAAAAGATCAAAGATTCAAACGAAACGACAGCTCGGACACATTTAATTTTAATTAAAGCCCCAAATTGAAATGGTATCATGTGACCTATAAAATAATTATCCGGCTGGTTAAAAGTTCTCATTAAATATGATCCAGTGTTCAGTGCCGTAATTCAGGTTTCATTAATTAACCAATCTCGCAAATGTATTTTATGACGAATGGGCGATAATCATAATCGCAATGTACAATACCATACAAATGTGAGTACTTCCATACATATGACATATGTATGGAAGTGTTACGCAATACAATGTAATGATCTGATCGTGTAGCACCTAAAGAAGACCAAAAGAAGTTCGTACAATTCTTCAACACAACAGGATCAGGTAGGTTCAACATATATAAGCTTTGTCTTTTGACAAATGCAATGGTAATGGCCATTGAATGGTACATTTACAGAGGAAAATGCAGGCCAAATGGTTTTCCATTCTATTTTCGGGACATTCAAAGAGGGCTTCGGTATTTTATCTGCAATCACCGGTACAGCCACATGGAGGACACATGAGGAGCTCGAAGAAGGCTTCATCAAGGGTGATGAAGGAAAAGCTGTTTGTAACGTAAAGTTACCCATATTCGAAGATGTCCTGTGCGAACCAATTGGGTTTGTTATGGAGCTTTCTATGCAGCCGTAGACGCATACCACACCTAGAGGTGCCGGTGATGATTTTATACCGATTTATCGGATATCGAAGTTATAACAGGTAAAAGAACTAATATTAATTATTATAGCTATTATGGTAACCACTCTAGCAAACCATAAAGTTTTTAATGCCAATGTCATTTAAAAAAAATAAACAACTTCAAAAATTCGTCACGACAATCGTGTGTGTTATTGTTTGGGCTGGTGATTTCGGTGTTTATTTATTGAAAACATACTGTAAGTAGCGTTTTTTAAGTTTACCCTGAATATAAATGTTTATAAACTATACTATATAAATGTTTATAAACTATACTTTAAGGAGTAATTTCATGGTAAACGTTAGAACCACTCAAACGGAATATTATCATATTTATCCAAGTACACCAAAAATTTCATTAGTGCTTTTTAACTGCAGGATTTGCGGTGTATTACTGCATTTTATTTGAGATGTTTTTGTTGGTAGTACGGAGGGTATTTATTTAGCAACGCAGAATAATATTTTTTATTTATAAAAACTTGTATTTAAACTGAATGCTTTTCTAATTTGCGAAACCAAATAGCCGCCATTTTGCGGTAGGAGGAGCGCATCGCGTGAGCGGCTTACCATTAGGCACACGACTTGTTTGTCCCGTCACTTGACATTATAACAAAAAAGATATAAGTGCTAAAAGTAAGATCTACATTAAGACAATACCTATAAAGTATTATTTTACAAACATTGTATTTTAATGGAAAATAAGTGTTTTTAGTGTGGTTTTTGGTCTCAGTCGAGTCTAAGACTTGTAATTAGTATTTAAATAAATTACAGTATAGGAACGGTGGCGGCAGCCATCATAGACTATCATCGACAAGATGGTATAAAATAAAGGCACCCACCCACAAGTGTCACAGTGCTGTTTTACTTAGCTATGACCATAACAGGCAGTTGGATAGCAACTCGATGGCTCGACAAGCCACTACACTTAACTTTTAGCAGAATACCAAACGTACAAAATCCTACCATCGACATACAACTGATATGTTTTAAAATTAGCAGACTTGCTACAACCAACATTGCTAATTAATTAAAGGTTTATATTAAATTATTTAACGGTGACTGAAATTGATGTTATAAAGGTACGAAAATTTAATAAACCCATTAACTTTGCATTTCAAAGGCTTAATTCATAATTGCCTTAGGAACGATTTTAATTCAACTTGAGTATCTTTAAAGATAAATGTTAATATTTAATTACATTTCAATTTTTTATACTGCCAATTTTATATTTCTTAATTTTTGATATTATCTATTATTCATTCCACAGCAGCAAAGAATTAGGCCACATTATAGCCCACCACGCTAGCCCAGTGCAAGTTGGGAATTTTACAGTTTTACAAAGTTTAATATTGCTACTAAACAGTGTACAGTTGACCTCGCATCTCGTCTGAAGGAAAGTGACGATGAGGTCGACGATGGAGTATACACACTTCATTAATGCCAACTCACTGTCGCATTGTAAAGACCAAAGTTATACCATTTATGGAACATTTCTCCAGGCAGGGAATTCCACTACACTGCCATTCGCCATATAAATATGTTAGTTACACACAAGGGTTGCACTAACGATGAATAGATCAAAAACCCAACTCAAGACCAAAAGCACGAAACGTAGAGTCATAGTAGATGGGCAAATAACACGGCAAATAATATAATACGTTGACGAGTATGTTTACTTGGACCAGGTAGTCTCTTTCAATAATAGGAAAAACAGGGAAGCTGGACAGCGCTTCAAAAACGCCTGGAAGAGCTACTGGTCCATGAAAGAGGTTATGAAGGAAAACTTTCTAATCAAACTTAAGCGTAGACTCGTTGACATGTGTATCCTGCCTATCCTTACCTACGGTGCGCAGAAGGTCCATGCCCAAAAGTCAAAAGTCCAAGATCAAGGTTTGCCAAAGAGCGATGGAACGCAGTATATTAGGTGTAAAGAGGATGGACAGAATCCGGAACATTACTCTGCGCTCGAAGACACGCAGAATCGACGTTGAGAAAATTACTACCAGGCTGAAATGAGACTGGACTGAACACGTCTGCCGCATGCACTCACAGAGATGGGCCTATACAGTCACTTGGTGAGTGCCAGAGAACGGCCAGCGACGACGAGGCATACCAAAAGGTCCACGCTGGGACGACTTGGATACATACGTAAAGAATTAGCCTAACATTACGTCAAACTGGGAACTGTGGAAGTTAAGAGGAGAAGCCTTTACCCAAAAATGGGACACAGTAAGCTAATAAAAAGAAATTGCATACCCGCTCACGCGATACATGCAGCCGTGGACGCATGTAGCCACAGAACATTGCGCGACTCATGCGTCTATGGAAGCGTACCACACCTAGAGGTGCCGGTGATGATTTTATACCGATTTATCAGATATGGAGGTTATAACAGGTAAAACAACTAATATTAATTGCTATTTCGGTAAGTACTCTAGCAAACCATAATTTTTTTAATGCCTGGGTCTGTCATTAAAAAAAAAAAACAACTTCAAAAATACGTCACGACAATCGTGTGAGTGTTATTGTTTGGGCTGGTGATTTCGGTGTTTATTTATTGAAAATATACCGTAAGTAGCGTTTTTTAAGTTTACCCTGAATGTAAATGTTTATAAACTATACTTTAAGGAGTAATTTTATGGCAAACGTTAGAACCACTCAAACGGAATATTATCATATTTATCCAAGTACATCAAAAATTTCATTAGTGCTTTTTAAGTGCAGGATTTGCGATGTATTACTGCATTTTATTTGAGATGTTTTTGTTAGTAGTACGGACGGAGGGTATTTATTTAGCAATGCAGAATAATAATTTTTATTTATAAAAACTTGTATTTAAACTGAATGCTTTTCTAATTTGCGAAACCAGATAGCCGCCATTTTGCGGTAGGTTTATCCTATCCTTTAAGGGCCGTGTAGGTGGGAGTAGCGCATCGCGTGAGCGGTTAAATAAATATAACTTAGAAATAAAGCCTTTACAAGGCACCACATTGATTAGAACTGTCGAACTGTCTAATCAGAAGCAATTGTTCTCCCACCAGGCTGCCACTTTTATTTGAATACCTAATTGTGAAGCTAGTGAAACTACGGACACATGAACGTGTCTCAGGGCGACATAATTGAAAGGCTGCTGGCCGGCAAAGGATGCGACAAGCTGAGGACCCGGCTAAATGGCAAAATAGAAAATTAGGGTAGACATAATGACCTGCAGTGACGATGATTCTGTATCTGGCTTCCGTAAAAAAAGTAAGGAAATAATACTAACGTGACAGCTTCCATCTTATTTTAAATTGTTTAATCGTTTAGTTTTACAATTATTACTCAAATTACTATGATTTCTTTTATATTGTAATTTGTATCTTTATTTAAGAGCACACGGCACATTTTAGATACAATCGTAAAAATATTCTCATTTTTAATTAGGTTTGGTCGTTTTGTAATTTTATTTCACCTTTAGTTTTAAATATTACTGAAGTATTTAAAAAACTCTACACCCTCTCAGGCTCTAGTTGAAAACCAGCGTTGAAGCTCTGCCCAGCTTAAGACCAAATTTCTTTAATTTATTTTTTCTTTTATTTTTAACTGTTACTATTTGACATCTTTGAAATATAATTGTGTATATGTATATAGTAAATTTAAATTTTCTTTATTTCCTTATGATAATAATGATGATACATATTATAGCAATAAAAACTTTATAGCGAATATTAATTCTCATACAAGTGGTAGCTGACTGTAAAAATGGGGTCCAGTGAAAGTGCTTACAAGAAGCGAGCAAGAAAAAAGAAAATGTACTTACAGTTGAGATTTGCACGACCACGCTATAACAGGCACATGGGACTTGTCAATTTATTTGCGATTTAAAGCTCTGAGTGGCATTGCAACTGTTATTGACAGCCATGTCGCTTAACACCAGGCCACGACTTGTTCGTCTCGTCACTTGGTATTATAAAACAAAAACTAAAAACAGACCATGAAAACCGACATACAAGTCCTCGTCAAAACGAATCATATGAGCCCTTACACCGGTAGCCGCTGTACCTACATTGTTGAAGAGTTCCAGAGAACTGGATTCATGCCATAGTTTGCCATCCTTAGATGTGGAAATATTTTATTTAAATTAGAATGGAACCACTACTTAGGTAACCCTTTTTCAACAAAAAAAAAATCATCGGTTCACAAAAGTCGGAGAAATCGAGTAAAATACACCTCACAAAAAATACACGCAAAATTGAGAACCCACTGATTTTTTGAGTCCATAATAAAGGCGCCAAAAACAACTACATTTAAATTTAGAAAGTCAATATACTGCGGTTCGTTACATACGTCATTATGGTAAATAATTAATTTCAAATTGGAATCGAATAAACCACTTAATACACATTTCTAATTACACCAAATGTGTTCTAAGGTAAAAACATAAATTTGGAATTTGTTCCCAGCGCCATCGGTACCGGGTGTCGTAAAAGGTGAAATATCTTAGGCTGTAAAGATTTCATGGCCGATTTTATTATCGCAGATTCCTTCTACTGTCTTGTCCTTCGGCTAATATATCGACGAGAAAGTGACAATAACTATCTATAAAAACTATTGTAATAAAATTCATCAACGTCAAATTCCGCTATAGGTAACCAGCATGTAAGCGTTGTGACAGTAATTTTCAGTAACAGTAAAGCTTCTTGTGAAAGAGTTCATTCTTATAAATACTGCCATCTTATATATTGCTGGCACCAAGTGGTAATGTGAAAAAGAAAAGCTAAGGGTGCTTGTGGAATTACAGGCACATGGGAGTTGTCAACTTGTGTCTCAGGTTAACGGGCGCGCAGACAGTGCCCTTCAAATCTTTGCGATTTAAATCTCAGAGTGGCACTGCAACTGCTGTGGACAGACAAAATGAACAATTGCATTGTTAATTAAATTTTTATTGAATTGATATTCAATTATTTTTTGTGAAATTACTCCACTAGTTTGTTATAATTATTAATACAAAGATCGAACACTCAGAAAAAATTCCTTCGATCCGGTCAGATTCGAACCGACGTCTTCTTGCATACCGTGCCAGACGCTATACCAACTAAGCCACGGAACGAACCAACGGACCTCACGAATTCTTCTATGTGCTTGGGTCGTGTCTTTGTACTTGGTCTTTGAACGACTTTTTAGTCGTAGCGCCATCTATGAGAAATCTATGACAGATTTATCACCCAGTTAGTACCTTTACAGCTACCAGTCCTGGCGAGAGATGTCGCTATTCACTGTATTAATTAAATTTTTATTGATCGAAATCGTCGGTCAATCCGACCGGATCGAAGGAATTTTTTCTGATTGTTTTTTCTGAGTGTTCGATCTTTGTATTAATAATTATAACAAATTGCATTGTTATTTATCAGTAGCTTCACCAACACCTTTATTCTTCAAAACCGGAACGTTCACATTATTGCTCAATTGTAGAAATAAGTACAGTGGCATAGCTTCCTTTGACAAACTCGTTCAAAAGGACCATTACTGCTATAATAATAAGTTAAAGGCTAAAAGGCTAAACAAACCGATTTCAAAGCAGGGCTTATACAATATTATGAAGAATTAATCACACTCCAAAACTGTCGCCAACAAACGTCATTCACAGAAATGGTTAAGTCCCCAAAAGTTACAAAAGACACCAGGTGTGGAACGCCTTTAAGAAAATTCTTTGAGTAACAGCAAAATCCCAATTAAAAAGCTTATGAAACAAAAGTAAAAGGCGGCAGTGTATAGACTAATTAATAACAGATAAATAACTTTAGAAAGTCATAGGGACCGCATCAACAATGTCCACAAATGACAAACTTCATTTATACTATATCCATTTATTGAACGTCTGAAATCGATGCATGTGGTCACTTTAATTGGACAGCCCATTATGTACAGTATTTTGTACTGAGACTACAAATTTGTGACATTCAATATGGATTCTTGTTTTTCAAACTATTTATTATCGTTTTAGTACGATTAGCGGCTCACCGTCTTAAAGAAAGCTATGGTGTTTCGACTACAGAGCTTCGGTCGGTGGACGTCTCTGGGTAGAAACAGGCAAGCAAGGATTTTGTGATCCATAGTGAGCATGTTAGCTACTACTATCCGTATTATTTAGGAATTTAAAGATTTAAAGATGTGATCCCGTAGAATTATGAGTATTTTTGTGAGGAATAGTTACATACTCGCCAAGTATCTACTATATCCGCTCACACGATTCATGCGTCTCTGGAAGCATACCACACCTAGAGGTGCCGGTGATGATTTTATACCGATTTATCGGATATCGACGTTATATCAGGTAAAAGAACTAATACTAATTGCTATTTCATTAACTACTCTAGCAAACCATAAAGTTTTTAATGCCTGGGTCTGTCATTTAAAAAAAATAAACAACTTCAAAAATACGTCACGACAATCGTGTGTGTTATTGTTTGGGCTGGTGATGTCGGCGTTTATTTATTGAACACATACCGTAAGTTGCGTTTTTTAAGTTTACCCTGAATATAAATGTTTATAAATTATACTTTAAGGAGTAATTTCATGGTAAACATTAGAACCACTCAAACGGAATATTATCATATTTATCCAAGTACACCAAAAATTTCATTAGTGCTTTTTAAGTGTAGGATTTGCGGTGTATTACTGCATTTTATTTGAGATGTTTTCGTTGCTAGTACGGAGGGTATTTATTTAGCAATGCAGAATAATAATTTTTATTTTTAAAAACTTGTATTTAAACTGTATCCTTTTCTAATTTGCGAAACCAAATAGCCGCCATTTTGCGGTAGGAGGAGCGCATCGCGTGGGCGGATAAAAACCAATAACATTAGTAGGTCTAAACCGCACCGAAATTCCTGTCAAACTTATGTCAGAAATGTCTAACTGACGGTAACTTCAAAAGGACCTCGTCTAGATTATGTAGTTAAAAATAATCAGTTATTTCGATAGATGTTACATTCCAATCCATTACCTCAAATGACTTTAGTCGATTTCGCAAAACAGTGACAGTGTTGAATCAATCACTTTGGGAAAGATACAATTATAGTAAAATCGAGAATATACACTGATTACTTTACGGTGTGAAAACACAATTCCAAAAAATTTTGGCGGTGGAAGAAAATCGACAAACTTACCTCAAAAATTTACAAGAAAACCGCTTACTCAATAGGTACTTTACATATTATGATTTTTTTTTATATCAGCTGAACTAAATATAATACGTAATAGTATACGATATACATTTTTCAAATGGATGTAATTTCGTTTATAAAAAAAATCTGAAATGAAGCCAATATCCCTGCTACTCCACCCAAGCAAAATGACCCGTATTAGTAGTGTAGTATAGACTCTAAATGTTGATAAAAAACCTACTCTAAAAATTACAATTCAATGATTTGACTTACTGCTTTCTGTTAGCGAAGTCCAAAGTTGTAGGCAGCACTGTAAATAATAGTCTATGTACTTTAAGCAAATGCCATGCTTCAAATTGCTTTCAGGGTATTAATAGTATGATAAGTTTACAGTCTATATTCGGCATTTGACATCTTCTGATGGCAGATGATGATAATAATATTAATATAATATAATAATATAACACTTCGCTTCGAGCGTAGGGTTGTCACACAAAGGTTTTCATGATGATATCGAAACGCTCGAAATTCGAGATATTAGTGACTTAAAGTTTTTATTAAAAATAGCATCGGGCTTTATCGACTGTCCAGAATTACTATCCTAATTATCACTGAGAGTTCCCTCTAAGTATGTTAAGAAATAATTCACTTACTACAGGCAAAATGAGTTTATGTGGCGTGCAAGCAAAAATTTTAATATTTTATGTAATAGGTAGGTACTTTTGATCTGGACCTTTTCAATACGAGTGTGATTTCGGCAATGAGAGCACTGAGTGAGCACTTCTTTGACTCTTAGTGAGACTTATAACTTCAGTGGTTTTTCTTTTTTTTCTATATGTTTTATATAATAAAGTTAGGTGAATTGTGCAACCAGATTCCTTATTAAGTTTTTATTTGTTAGGATCTTTAATTGACTCTCAGTTATTATTATTATTATTTAATTTAGTTTTAAGCTGTTGATGTGATCTTCCTTTAAATAAATAAATAACCTTGATGAAATCCAGAAGATACATACGTATTGAATTTTTTATACCAGCATCGCGAACGGATATCCGGATTATGGTACCTATCACCATTCTGGTGATGACAGGGAAGATCGTAGCTATATTGAAAGGGTTTATTTTTTTAGTAGTTTCTTTTTAAACGTAACGACGAGTTGTTTACGTTAACTTCTCGGTACTACGATTTCATAATCGTAGTACCAAAAAGTCATCTTTTACCATTAAACAAGCGTGCCTATGCGTGGTTGTGATTACGGCATCTAAAACTAGTGGTATCTTATTCAGTCTTCGCTTATATTAATTGTACTTACCTATTACATTTTCGAAATTTGTCATCAGACTTACTTGTAGCCTATATACTATGTAAAATACTTTATGTAACGCATTGACTTACAAATAAATGGACGACGGGTCTAATACAAAAACCACGAAAAAATGTCCCAAGTCAACCTATTTAAACGTAGTGACATGTAAAGGAATATGAAAAAGCTAAAACGTTGAATTTAAATTGTAATGTCATCGCAGTACTGTCTAATTTTGCTTGCTTCGCTATCAGTCGAACAAACGAAGACTAAAGCGTGAATGACGGTCTGTATACGATTTTAACGCCCTAAAAGTTCGGACACGTTTTAGCGCGGACCTGACGTCCATATAATTGTAAGTCAATGATCTAACGCCGTTGATTTTATAAATAAATAAAACTAAAAAATGGAGCAAGATTATGAAATGGAAATCAAATCCTGAACAAATCTGAATTTGAAGCACCCTTGTTGAAACTACCACAAACAAGAATAACATTTGTTTTTTTATAACATAAAGTAACGGGAAG
Organism: Hyposmocoma kahamanoa; assembly: GCF_003589595.1. NCBI lineage: Eukaryota > Metazoa > Arthropoda > Insecta > Lepidoptera > Cosmopterigidae > Hyposmocoma > Hyposmocoma kahamanoa. The sequence continues at coordinate 1,316,512 of NW_020654684.1, forward strand.
TACTAGTCGTGCGCCTGGTGGTAGGCTACACGTCTATCCGTAACAGTTGCAGTGCCACTCAGAGTTTTAATTTGCAAAGATCTGAGGGGCACTGCCACTGCGCCCGTCACCCTCAGACGGAAGTCAAAAGTCAAAGATCATTTATTCCATAGGTAAAATAAATTTACACTTGAAAACGTGACATGTAAGCTACTGCTTGTTCACTACGCTGACCTCCCTGAGCAGAACGAGCAAGAAACTCTAGGGATTGCTCTTTTCAAAATAATGTAAATGCTATGGAATACACTTTGAATCAAATTTGTGTGGATTCTGGACCCGTGTCGTCTTTCCATACATTTTTATCTAACACGTAGTCTTCAATTTTGTAATAGGTATGAGTTTTCGATCAAAAATATTTTTACTGTAGTTTTTAAACTTAGGAAATGATAAACTTAATATATTGCTCCGGAATCTTAAGTTGACAAGTCCCATGTGTCTGTAATTTCACCAGCACCCTTACCTTCAAAACCGGAACACGGTAATGCTGACATTACTGCTTGGCGGCAGAAATCGGTAAGGTGGCAATACTACTCTGGACGAACTCTTTCACAAGAAACTCTACTGCTATTAAAACTACAACACGTCTACTATTTGATCTCATGTTTTAAAAACCTTGCGACCTTTAATCCGCATAGATCTGAAGCGAAGCCCCTGCGCATGTCAACACTGAAACAAAGTTGACAAGTCCCATGTACCTGTAATTCTACAGCACCATTCCCCAATCCTGCTAAAATTTTCTTAAAACCATTCATCGTAATTTCATTGAGACTGCACTGATATCATATTGCAACCTTATAATAATAACGCATAGAAACCTAGTCCGCACACGCCCAAAGGGCCTACACGAGCGCACGGGCCTTCAGTGCTCAGGGTCAACTTGCACCGCGAACAACTCAAGAATTTTAGCTAAAAATGACGAAATGTGCGGTAAATGAGTGTAAAAATCCGTCAGACAAACATAAAATAGATACTAACATCACATTCCACAAGGAAGTAACGCGTTTCAACTTGTATTTTTATATAAACATTCACTAAAACCGAAAATTAACCTACTACTAGAAACTAGCCTACATGAATTTGATTTATGCCTCACTTGTGACAGTTCGTTTGATATGAAACTATCATTCTATGCGTTATTATTCTAAGATTGCAACTATGATAATATTTTATTATTCTGCTAAAATCTAGTTGCAATGGTAGTTGAGTCTCAATAAAGTGTCAGTGGAATTCATTCAATCACTATAACCAGAAATAAAAATGTCGACTTAAGGGCCATCCATCCCTGGCAACTCATCAGGCCTTTATATCACTTAACTCTCGTTTGCACTTAAATCACAAATTAGAAAGCTGAAATAGTATAGTGCCAACAATCGACCTGTGTGTACGTCTCCGTGTATTCCAAAAATATTGTGTACTTAGATAGATAGATAGAATACGTTTATTGACTTTCCACAAGCACACACAATAATATGAAACAACAAATAGCGAAAGAAAGAAAGAAGACAAAAAAAACGCAAAACAAACATACAAAATAACAAAAAGGTATGAAATCAAATAAATATACACAATAAACGACATATATCTACAATTAATTAAAAAGCAAGCTGTGAGTGCTGCAGCAAGCCAAACAGGCCTTAGCTCAGTGTAGGTGTTGCCCAAAAGCAACGCACTGATTTTCAGCTATCTCCTAGTGGGCAACGCGAAGTGGTGCATCAACAGCAAAAAACAATGTGTAAGTAATGTGTGTGTAAATGTATTTATTGTGATAAAGATAATATCTCTAACTATGGGGAGCTGTTCCATTCGGTAGTGTGGGAAAAACAGCAAAACATCTAATTACAAAACAAACAGAATCACATTTCATCGTTAATTAAACATCAAATGTGTAATTTTTCAATTCCCGTCCATTATAGCAAAGTTCAAGTTAAACTGGTCGATTTGAAGTGAAACAATTGACGACACCCGTCAATTGTTTCGAATTCGGGCTGGCCAATCGGAGCGCAGTTGTCACCGTATTGATATAGCAGAATAGTTTAACAAATTAAATGACAATTCGTCTCCATTTCTGGTTATAAACTCAAACTGATCAACACTACTATGGAAATTACCATGCATATCTTTAACTTAATGTTTATTTCGTCGTTTATATTTATTTATTGCACAGCAAAAAGCACAAATAAAATTTAATAAAAGGAAAACACACAAAAGGTGCTGCTTATTTCTATAAGAAATTTCTTCCTAAAGGCCTAAATACAGGATAAAATAATTACCATAACGGGCTTACGGGCACAAAAAAATAAAATTACGTAATACAGTATTAATAACATTAAACTAGATAAATACATATTTCATAATATAATACCTGTAAAATGGATAGAACAGTAGATATATAATTAACTCTCAATTTAAAAGTAGCTAACGATGTGCTTTCGTGAATAGAAATTGGAAGTGCGTTCCAAAGTCTGACCGCATGAACAGTGAAGAAGTGTGAATAAAAACCGGAATTGAAGAAAGGAAAAGATAACTGGTACCTAATGAGAGAACGACGGGGTTTGTCTTGAGACCTGAGAAAGTGAAGACGCTCTTGCAGACACTCTGGAGACGAAGGGTTATTGTAGAGAACAGAGACAATATGCAAAAACTTGGGCTTGACAAACTGTCGTTCTTAGAATGAAATGTATTTTTTGTCACATAATTAGTAGACTACGTCATCGACTAGTGATGCGCAATTGTGAATGATTTCGATATTCAATGTCAAATTAGTAACCTACTAATTTTCGTATTCGAATGATTTGAATGATCATTAATTACTAATTAGTAGTACTAATCCATAAATTCCATGGAGCATTTCTGCTCGTGATCATCTAGCCCTCTCTGACATAAGATAAATACTATAATAGTGACGGTGACAGGGAAATTTTGGTATAGACACGATGAATGAGGTGTTCCGATATAATAATCATTCGACTCGTGCATCCTTACGAATGGCATTGGCATTCGGTATTGTTAATCAATGATTGTACTTGTATTCGACTTAGGTGAATGATTTGACAATTCGAATGATTAGTATTAGTAACATTCAAAGTCGCACATCACTACCATCGACTGGCCATTAAAATACCAAAACCAAAGTAGAACACCAAAAAATTGCAATGGCAGTTGAATAGTAGTCATGAAGCTACTACACGCTACTTTTAACTTTTATCAGAATACCAAACGTATCAAATCCTACGATTGACATTATGTCGATTTATTTACAATTAGCAGATTTGGGGTCCAGAAACGCAATACTACTGCTTGGCGGTAGAAATAGGTAAATCAATCTAGCATAGCAGCAGTTTCGAATTGCTTACACGGAACACTTTTTTATTGGTAGTCGGTCGGTCAAGTTTCCACTTAATTGTAAACACTAGATAGGGTCTTTGTCTGCGCATGTTATATAAATACTATTATTCAATAACTAGTCACCAGTAGCTAGTATATGAGTGGCGCCTAATAGGACTCTCTTTTAAATCCGAGCCATTTCAAATTTCAATAATCGTTGATAGACAGCGTTTGCTGCGATTGTAAGTCCAAAATAACATTACAAGTCAATCAATTGTTTATAACGCAAATAAACTTACCCAGACAAGTCATAAAAAAAGAAACGACGAGAAACTTGAGAGTGAAAGTGTAGTAAATTTTAAAATAAAAGATTTTCAAGGCTCATTTTTAATTCTCCAGTTATCCCCGCGACTATTAAGCGCTGAAGCTCGAAAAGATATTGTCCTATAACCTTTGTAGAGGCGTTAAACAGAGTCGTTAAAACACATTTTCACGATGGTTACCGTTTTACATTTTCAAGATTAAAGTTTGGTCAGGAATAATGATATTACTCGTATAAATAAACACGGCACGGCGGTCAAAAAGAAATAAAATAATTGTTTACGATATGTGTTTTATTTTACGTGAACTGTAACTGTCACAACACTATCATGTTTTATTTTGATTGAATATCATGATGCTTTTACTTTTTTTTTAATACCCCACTTGTTTGTTATTATTATTGACACATTATTATAGAGAATAGGTCGAACAAACACAAGGAAAAATACCTTTGATCCGACTAGGTTAGAAACAACGTCGAATTGATGGAATTCTTTTTATATAACAACAATACAACACTAATATATTCTTTACCAATATTAGTAGTAGTAGTAGGAAGTACTGCCACCTTACCTATTTCTGCCGCCAAAAGCAGTATTGTGAGCACTTTACTGTGTTTCGGTTTTGAAAGGCAAGGGTGCTGGTGAAATTATAGGCGAGTGGGAATTGCCAGCTTCTGTATCAAGGCGGCAGACGCAGTTGCAGTGTCCCTAAGATCTTTGCGATTTAAGGCTTGTGTGTGTCGTTTATCACCAGGCGCACGTTTTGTTCGTCTTGTCACTTGCTATCATAAAAAAAAATGTTGCAAAATCGATAAATATACGTGTATTATATACATTAGGTTTATTATTATATGGATACATGTCTATTACAAAAACATGTATACATTATAGTACGTGTTTATTAGTAAAAAAAATAGATTAAATTCACACTTTGCTAAAAAGATCACAAAAGGCAGTACGGTCTTGCATAACTCATACTAACACGCCGTGTGTACCGTTCTGTCCTAGTTTCTCACATCTTAAATATGTGTGTGTAACATTCACAAATATTTGACATCATCATCATTACCATTATTTAAGCCGAAAACGTCCATTGCTGGACATAGGCTTCCCACAAATGATCGCCACTACGACCGGTCCTATATAGCTTGCATGCCGATCGCCTCAATGACCGGTCCTGTGTAGTTTGCATCCAGCAAAACCCGCAACTTCACTAGGTCATCGGTTCACTTTGTAGGACATCGGTCCATCTTGTGGGTGGTCTGGTCATCGGTCCATCTTGTGGGTGGTCTGGTCATCGGTCCATCTTGTGGGTGGTCTGGTCATCGGTCCATCTTATGAGTGGGCTACTTACGCTGCGTCTACCGATTACGCGGTCGCCACTAAAGAACTCTCCGGTCCCATCAGTTATCTGTTCTGCGATCAAAGTGTTCCGCACGGTGTCAATTTTGCAATTCTTTGGGCTATGTAGGTTATACTGGTTCGTATGCGGATATATTCTTTGTTTGTTTGCGGGCAATTTTGATAATTTATGGAGAAAGCAGTAGATTACTGTATATATCGTGCTGTAAAGTCCGTAGTTGGTTTTTAGGGATTCATATGGATAAACGAGATACTCCGAATTGTCATATTAACAAGTATTATTTGGGTTGTAACGAAAGTTATGCATTCTGCCGTCGCATAACCCTTTAAAGGGTTTTTGAAACTAGTCTTATTGATAAGTATAGATTAAGTAATCTGTGTATTTTGAAGAAACAAAAAAATCCGATGTTTTATTTTACAGTAAACACCGGTCCTGTCCATGGACGGGTTAATTCCAACAAGTTTCTATTTAAACTTGAAAAGAAAATAGATGGTATTGTAAGAATTACCAAACTTCGGCAGGTATTATTTTATCTTGTTTTGTTTGTTTTATAATATCAACTAACGGGACGAACAAGTCGTGCGCGTGATGGTAACCTACATGCCTGTCCATAACAATTGCAGTATCCTCAGAGCTTTAAATCCCAAAGATCTGAGGGGCATTGCAACTACGCCCGTCACCCTGAGACATAAGTTGACATGTCCCATGTGCCTGTAATTTCACCAGCAAACCTTATCCTTCAAAACTGGAACACAATAATACTGACATGACTGACAAGAAACTCTACTGCTACTAAAGCTCTGAAACTCTACTACTGCTAAGTTCTAGTTGAAGTAAGTTATTATTATTAATGGAGACCACTAGGCTTGTGCCAGTGTCAGTTTAGATGAATGTTGTCATTTTACATTGATCAAAAATGCCAACGTTTAGGTAACAAGAAGGCATTTAGTTTTAGATGAATCGTTTCGACGGAATGCTGTTGTGACGATCATACCTGAGGTAAAAAAACAATCATGGTCAACTGACTAAAGCATTATATTATTAGAGCATATAAAATCACACAAAAGGAGAATACACATAAAGAAGGAGGGATTTAAAGTTAACAGAACGAGGAATGAAGGAAGGAAGGAGGTCGTACAAGGAGAAAGTCAATTTAGGACATTCAAAGAAAATGTGATCAAGGGTATACTATATTTAAAGTAAGTTAGACTGGAAGCATCGTTTTAACGTCTAGTTCATGTTAAAGTTACATGAAGTTAAAATTAACTTGACTGAAACATGAATAAAGACGATCAAAATAGAAAATACAAAACGGCGAGATGTGTACAGTTAGTAATATGACGTCATGGCCACGAGTAGGGTTGAGTTCACGATAACGATTTATCTAATGAACCTAATGCCAAAAGCTGCGTTTTTGCGCTCTGATACGTTCTTGTCCTTTCAGTCATTCAACCGGAAACAATGATAGCTGTTTTCGATGTTAAAAACAAGTAATACGGATTTTATACATACTGGGTTGGAAGCGACAACAGTCTTCCACTAGCTACGATACTGACACACAACTTTTGCCTCATCTATCAAGTGCTTTCATACACGCCCATCGATTAAGGTTCCTCTTGACCTGGCCTTTCTTTAGGACATCTCAAATTTGATCATGGTAAGTACTCTTAAGACTTAGTCGCCCTTACCAATTTGAAATAGAAAACTACCTTGCGACTCAGACATAATAACTACACTAACGGATAACTCACGCATTTCGAACCAGTTCGTGGTGCTTAATCATGAGATTCCGCGGCGCTGACAGCCCGGTGACTCAGTACGGATGCGAACTGTCGAACTGTAGAGTACATGGAAAAATAATAAAAACAATTGAAATTACTTAAGCCTCGATTACTATCAGAATTGCCGGCGCCAAAATTCACAAATTCAATATTTTGAAACACTATGAAGTGTTCATAATGATTGATCGTAGTTTCTAATTTAATAAAAAATAACAAATTCTGGACTGTTAATATAATTTAAACTTTAGCCTGTTGGCATTTCGTTGAAAGTTCAATACCACGTGCTGCCGCCACTTAGCGGTCAATAGCTGAACAATAACGAATTCGAGATATTTACATAGTTCTCCAAAAAAGAAGCTACCATAATGCTGTGGCAAAAGGTTTACTTTCGTATTTTTTGACAAACAAAAAATAACGACAAACAGAAAATTGAAAATTTATTGAAATAAAATATTTTACTTAACGATCCATATGAAATACCACGTTACATAATATTACGAGTGCGACTATCATTTTTACACTCCGAAGTAGCTAAATAAGGCACTTTTCCACGATTTTCGAGGTTTTGCGCGAGGTAGTTAACACGACCGTAACGTACAAAGCGACAATGTGCGCACTGTTGGCACACGTGCTATGCAAACTAACTAAGCATTTCTGAGTCGTTTTCAGATAACCTACAAACATGTGTCCCTTTCAACAACTTTTATGTTATTGAAATTTTTCTTATCATTAGTGTCAATTCAACTAAAAGCCTCCTAATAACAAAAGTTCACACCGCAACACCTTCACCCTTCGCACACGTAAGAAGGGGCTCCTATCGGATCGGAGTGTACACAGTGAAGTAACCTGTGCATCTCCGTTTTAGCAAAAAATAACTTAAACTTCTTCTTCTTCTTTAAATACCTTTTCAGACTTAAATACCAACTTCAGCGCTAGTGACTAAATCGTTCTCATTCATACAAATCAATCTATCTAAATAAATATTAAGTAATAGTTTTATAAACTTTATTGTACATCAATTAGACAAAGGGAACTTTAAAATCCATGCACTTTCATAACGGTCCAGCATATTTTACATACTTGATAATTAAAAATGTATCCAAATATCATTATTGTCGCTCTCATTCTTGTCTACTTTTAAGTCAAATAGTTACTTTAAGCCAAACATTTACTTGAAATGTAACAATTAGATGATGTTAGTGGTGATGATGACGATGATTGTGATGATGATGTGAATGGTAATGATGCTGATGATAATGGTGACCATGATGATAATGTTGATGGTGGTGATAATGATATATTGTACAACAAAGTTTATATGACATTAACAAAATACTTATATAGATTCATTTATTAATTACATATAGACAGATAGATGGTCTTACACGGATGAGAAGGATTTTGATACAAGAAGTTATATTCAAATATTAGTTACATGTTAAATGTTGTTAAATGTTCTTTTGTGAACGACAAAATGTGTGTTGTAATAATAATTTCTCATTACTGTGCCGTCTTTCTCATTTATGTTTATGAGCAAAACATTCGTGTTACTGCAATCTAATTCGTGTGACCTAAAATATCGTTTTTTGTTGTATTTAACTTAAATATTTCGGTGATTTTATAATTATTGATATTGATTGAACTTATTTGTACGTTTAAGACCTTAAAACCAAAAGAAAAAGTAGGGTTTTACAAAAATCACTCAAAAATTGTCATGAAATTCGGAAAGGGAAATTCACCCTTCCACTATATTTATTGTTTTGTGGCAAAGTAGTTTTGTCAAAAATAATTAATTTCGTCAAATTAAAGTCAATAGGATTACTTGACAAGAATAAAATGCATATTGCCCGTTTCTAACATCAGAACCAGCTGTCAAAGGCAACCTAGTAATACGCTCGCTATTCTTGGTTGTTCTACTCTTGAATGATCACTGTCTGTGCAAATCGCGCGTGCAAAGTGTCAAAGGCCTCTATATAGGCGATGGAGCGAGAGCGTGCCGGGCACGTATCGAGACTAGCTCACGTTCTGCTGACTTGGCGTTGTTTACATTCTGGCGGAGAACGGCCTGCAATCTTTGTTACAGAAATATGTAAAATTTTAATATAATTGACTGAGTAGTTTTATACTTGAAATTAGATAGAAAAAGTAGAGGGCACTGTGCGCGACATAAATACTGAGCTCTTGAGTTTTTATTGATTAAAAAATTGAAAAAGTGTATTTTTAAATGAATTCAAGTGTGCATATAAAGCTCTATTCATTGTGAATATATACTTAAAAAATCTTACGGCAGTGAATGCTGTTTAAATCAAAAATACCGGAAAACTGATTAGTGCTAAATCGTTTTGAATTAAGTTCATTTGTGATTTTTTTAAACCAAAAACTATCAAAAGTGACAGATTTTGTGAAAGTGCACAAAGTGTTAGACTAATTTTAATGAGCCGAAGTAAATGATATTCCAAAACACAAGTTTGCGTCCCATTTATTTCAATTTGAAACTTGATTTTCTAGTATAGAATACAATAATATAGCAGCGGGGTGTAGGTTCCCAATTCTACTAACACCTACCCATAAAGAAAAGTGACTCGAACGACGAAAAGCTTTATATCCGACTAAAAACCTTTTATTGAATAATTAAATCACAGTGTATAGATCCGTCAGCATGCCGTGTAGCCTAAGAGCATTTGCGCACTACGTCCGATTCGTATCAGGGGGTCTACTCTCGACCTCCGTCCGAAACAATTACTGTCAAATAAGTAATATTCGACAAAATTAAAAGACAAGTATCAAGTATGAAGCTTCATTCGCATCACGCGTCTTTTCATTTGGTCAAGTATTGCTTATTTGGCAGTAATTGTTTCGGACGGAGATCGAGAGTAGACCCCCAGTTCTGAATCCGAGAATTAACGGTCCGAAATGTCACAATGATCATTTTATCTCTAAGGGTCGTATTCTAGAACTCTACTCAATGCTCAAGTCAGGATTGCTAAGGAAACACAAGCACTGGAAATACGACCCTAATGACAGGGACTTGAGTATGATTTCGTGTGCTAAAGCACCAACAACCATACTCAAATCCTGACTTGAGCATTGAGTAGTTCTAGAATACGACCCTTAGTGTATAAGCGATATTCGTAGTTTCTCGAGAAGTGGGTCCGAGTTTTCTAGATTTATGTAGTCTCGAAATTGGAACGAATACGAATTGGATGTAGTGCACCAACGCACTAATGGGTTGACCTACCCACCGCTCCTCGACTAGACACTGTGGGTTCAAATCCGGGTTCGCAAGTATAAATTTTGACAAACACCCTAACCCGTTTTATAGGTTTAGATGTTTGTTTTAATATAGAACGTCAACCATATCACACAAAATAAATGTATGATATGTTTGACGTTCTAAATTTGTTCTTTTATTATTCTTTTCACTTCATCTTGTGACTTATTCCTATGTGACGATGTGACCTCCTCCATCGTCGTCCCGCCTTTTTATCACCTTTTTTCTGGTTCTTGACCACTTATTTTCAAATTTTGAGTCTTTCGTTAATCCCTTTACCTCGTCATTCTAATGTCTAATAACCTAATGTCTGAAGCGAGCACTCCTGCTCGTCTTCATCACATATTATGATCTGTTTTTACCAGTTTCCATTTTAAATCATGTGCCTATTTAATACCATTAAAATCCTAATCCATTGATATCCATTAATAAAATACGGCCCTTTCGGGGTAAGTTTTACTGTCTGCTGTGTTTTGATATTGTATCTGTGATTTTTAATTTTTTTTTTGTTACAGCCTTTATACAATAAATTCATTTGGACCAAGTAATCTATTTTATTGCTCCCTATTGGCGGTAAGCCGCCAAGGTTGTAAACAACCTTTTCACCTGTACGTTGTATAAAATATAAATAGGCACTATTTAATTAAGCTGCGCTTATTTAACAGGTTATGGGGCCAGTCTACCTTAAATAAAATAGGTACCTTAAAGCGTGATAGTAATAAAGGTGCTATGGATTATACAAACGATTCATCGACGACACTGTCACCGGCACCAAATTCAATTATTCCTCAGCCATCGACGTCGTCAGGTTCTATAATCATTAAATCAACTTACAGACAAAATCTTTAGCACATGGGCGTTCAGCTTAGAGTGCATAGCTTATTGATCTTGTGGTCTTGATCTCTGGGATTTCTGTACAGAGCTCATTCAAATACAATCTTCAGAATAACTATGTCCTAAACCCTCGACTAAGAGAAGACCCGTGCCCAGCAGTGGGATGTGTAAACGGGTTGACGATGAAAGTGTAGACAAATTTCTTTCAAAGGAATTGTAATTTTATTTTACGTCGTTGTATTGTACAGAAAGAAAATATTTTTTTTTGTATAAAATCTGCATGATGAAATTTTTCTGCTATCATAAAATAGAAGTCAAAAGAAAAAAGAGTTTTTCAAGGAAAACAGCCTTCCGAATCAGCAATAGATACCCATAAAATTATACTTATGTTAATTTAAGATCTTATCCTAATTAATTAAAGACTTATCTTAATTAACTATAGAAAATGACTCATTATGGAAATTACCCTGGAAAGTCACAACTGATAAGAAAAGTATTTTACTGGGGTCGCAACTGGCCACTTTTTATGTGACAATTACAAACCAAATACGCGACAAATTCTAAATAAGGGAATAAACTAGGTTGTGGGTAATGCTAATTTTAAAAAAAGCTCTAGATTTCTACAGATATAAAGGGCTTACGAACGAAGTCCAATTCCGGGGTCATTTGGAGAGCAAAACCGATTTGACCTCATAAACGCTCGCTTAATAGCCCGAAGCAGCATTTCACAACTCCGAGTGGAGTATATCTCGTATCTCCAGAGATTAGAGATATAGGCCCAGGCCTGACCGCCCAAATACAAGGCGGATCCACTCGACTCCATCCAACTTGATTCGTCGGGTATTTCGTGTTGTCCGAAAATTCCAAACTCACGGACGATTTGGAGCCCATTCCCACATTCTTGATGTCTGATATACTAAGACTACGCGGGCGACATGTTGGTTTCTTCCTCGAACCTGCAAGATGAGGAATGGTCTCCATCTTGAAGAATTTCTTTTGCGCTGATGACATGAGGCTCTTCAGAAACCGAGTAAAAAGGACTCGTGAAAGGCTGGCAATGCATAGGCAGCTCCTTTAGGGTTTCAAATGTCCATAGGCAACAATGACCACCTCAAAGTCCACTGTTTTGTTTCCAACAGCACATAAACAAAAACGCCTTGTTTTTACCATAGGTAAACAGTTTGGAGTTGATTAAATCGTCCCTTACATGATAAATTGTAAAACATACCTGGCATGTTGTACGTCATAATAGTAGATAGTCTTGCCAATGAATGAAATATGAAAGAAAACTTACTGTGTGTACATTTATATGTGGGTGGTTATAATCACTAATAAACTTCGCGTGGTGGTTCTTGTTACTAATAGCCTACATGGCACTTTTGATCGTGCCCCAAATCTTAGAATCTGGAAAGGTTAAAGCCCCCGAAATTCCTAAACAATTTACCTTATACAACACGCATGAATACAGTTATTTAAATAAATATGATGATGTTTGATGCTGTTTTTGTTGATAATGTTATATTTTGTTGATAGGTGATATTTGTTAATAAAAAGGTTACAGTTAAGCATTTACTAAACTATATTTAAATTATTGTCCAAACGATGCATGTGAAGATGTTAAAATGATAATTATTTTCCGTATGCCTCTCAAATAGACACAATACAAATGACGGAAAAAACGATCCTATCTTTGACAAATACATCCTATCTTTGATAAATCAATCCATTGGAGTCGCGGAAGAACAAAAGTAACTTGTCACGTCCTACGTGTTAACAAACTTTTTTGTTTGATATAAGTAATATGGTCTCGGACGCATAAAATTTTAAATTATTGGTATGTAGATACTTTTGGTACGTAAATCAAAATTCATTAATAGCGTTGTGAAGGTTTGAAAGCTCATTTCGAAACAGTCGAGTATACCCGTAACTCAGTTCGCATATGGGCGTGATTGGCAAATAAATGGCATTTGTTCACTCGCCACTTTGATACATTGCCACTCCAATACATCGCCACGTTACTGTTTTGAATTCCCGTGAAAAACAGGTAGTATATGGAATTCATCTAAATATCGCAATATTTTGAACGGTTTTACAGGCCCGTCTATTTTTAAAAATATTACTGTGTAAAATGCGAGCGTGAATTTCGAAATTATAATTATAAATCGCAATTCGTCCACTGCATTAAATGATGATAGATGCTTAAGCAAAGTAAATAACCTTAGGAGCCCTTAAAACAGTATATTCGAACGAGAATAAATTCAGAACGTGATTTGGAATTTACGAAAATTACTATAGAAATTCAAAGTACTAAAAATATGTTACATAGTCTTTGAAAATTTCGAGAGTTTTATTAAAATTTAATTTTATAATCGTACACAACACATACATTTGACTTTTGGAGTGTTTGATGAAGTTAACTTTGCCCCATTCTGAACTTTGTAATTTATCGCTGCCAATTATATAACTTTGAGCAAATTATTATTATAATTAAGAGATCATGGTAATGGTTAGCACACACCTGTAACTGAAACCTGTGCTGTGTACAAAATCAAAAGAAGGATTTTACTCTTCAATGCAGGAAAATGTAATAAAGTTATATCTGCTTCTCTGTAAATGCCGACGACTGAACAAGTACGGATCAAATTAAATCAAAGCTGTAAATTTATAACCATAACGTGTAATAGCAGAGCAGAACAAAGAAGAAACGCAACAAAGACCAACAAATTATTGAAATAGAGTGAAATCGCACATTTAAAATTGTCATTTTATGCCAGGAATGATCCAATACTATTTTCAAAGTAGGGTTTTCCTTTAGGGTGGTCATATTCCGACATTATAAAGTACCGTAACAAGTTAAATAGTAATAAAGAGTTTATGGGGGATAAATATACGGTTGATGATCTAATATTCCCTTCTCATCTCCAATACATCAAATTGGTTGAATATTATGGTCAGATAGATCCTAAAGAACATAGATTCAATAGCAATGGGCGAACAACAAGCACAAAGCTAGAGAAATACGGTAAAAATTGCTCTGATCTCATAAATCAAGCTAACAAAGTACAAGTTGTAAAATAAAAGTTGGGTGGAGATGAAGACTAGTTTGGAGATGAAGACAAGTTTAAATTTATGAGGAATCTTCTTAGTACCTAAATCATAGGTCAGTTCTTTATCAATTTTTAATTTTCCTATGTTCCTAGGATTAGTTTCAAAACCCGTTTTAACTGTAAGGAGGTATCAGAAAAAAATAAAGGTAGTAGAAATGTTAGCATTGCTAAAAATGTAAATATAGACTGTGACCTACTAAGGCATTGGTCCTCTCTCCATTTAAGTTTGCGTACTAACATAGTTAAATATTAAGTTTTTTTTTAACACTTATGGATCTATTGCAGTCTGGAATAAACATTATTTGATTCATTTTATTTTTAGAGATAGTGATGGGAAACAAAGTTTTCGTCTTTTCAAAATACGAAGACTGAACAACAAGAAACTATTCTAGGAAATACTACGCCTTACAAGAAACTATTCTAGGAAATACTACGCCTTATTACTCAGAATTCGTACTTCTCAAGGATATAGATTCCCTTTTGATATACAGTGCAAGGAACCAAATCTTCAACAATATCATAGTCCTGCTGAATGTAACAAAGCAAAATTTCGATTCCTTACCATAGGGCGGCAGTCTCATATCTTTCTACATAAGTTTTGTTTATAGTGCCCCTCCCTATCAATCTCTTGGTTATGTGGGAAGGGTACTACGACCTGTGCAAGCGAGCCATCTAAGTCAGTCCTAACCCCGGGTTAGCACGTTTGCACGTACTTCATCCGGTTCTCTGTAAAGCTAGTGCCTTAGGTGAGCCGCCCTGGGTGCACGTACAGCACCCTCCCTATTTTCCAGATCGGTACAGGAACTGTAGGCACGCTAACTTCCCGTCGCACTCCGCATGACTAACGGTTGCCACCGCTGAGCCGCCGGCTCAACGGTTGCCTAAGCCGACTACCAAATCTCCTTGTTGATGGCAGAGCTGTAAGGCACGCTCACTTTCCGACGCCGAATGAACAGCGTCTCTCCAGTTCCCAGATTCCTACGCGGCTGGAAGGGCCGAAGATGTCTAGCTCATCCTCTACTAGCTCTCCATGCTAGTGCCTGCGACAATGTCCGGACATAGCCACCGACTTAAAGGGAAACTCATATGCCCCTCGCGTCTCCTCGCCTCAGGCCCTTAACTAGACCGCTACTAAGATGCGCTAGCTGCGCGCATGACGAACGCCCCGGTTACACACTACTGGGGCAGACGAACGTGTTCGGCCCTGCAGCTAACCACAAGCCCAGGCGAGTCCATACCAAAACCCGAGTCCGGCAGAGACGCCCGTGAGGACGTATAACTGATTTTGCCGTCGAGCCCGTAGTCTCTCCGGAAAACCCTATCTCTCGGGTCGGTAAAAAGGGACCATAGGGTAGCAGTCTTTCTTATTTTTCACGTCAGATCTCAAATCAAAATTCGAAATTTGGACTGGTTGTTGAATTCACAAAAAAGGCAATGATTTGACCTGCTGACTCTCAAGCCGAGGCCATGGGTTTGAATCTAGACTCGCACCTTTTCGGAATTTATTTGCAAAATATATTATAAAATTTACCATGAGTTTTTCGGTGAAGAAAAACATCGTGCTAAAACCTGCACGTCGAGGAAAGTTCACAACTCTCGAAAAACTGTGATGTCCCTATACGTGGGACAGATATTTTAGGCTTGTTTCAAATTTCGTTCATATTGCTTGAAGAAAAGTAATTTTCCGTTACGCATCCCATTTCACAGTTTATCTCATGCTAAGGCATGGTATTTCAACGCGAGCCTACATTTCAGGAGGTGAGGTGTGGGGGACTGCCATTCGCGTTCCGCAACCCGCGCGCTGGCAATTAATATGAATAAAATAAGAACAGGCAGAGAAAATTTGATACAGGTTCAACGTCGACAAGCGCCCGATGGTGACTGACGGAGCAGCGGGTGGAGCGGCGAAATGTTAAACCACTAGACAATTTGAAAATTGTATGATAAAAGTGAATTTAAAAACAGTGGTACTTGAAGAGCAATATCTCCATATAAAAATCATATGCAATGATTGATATGTTGTTCTTTAATAAATCGTTTGAGATTTTTATTTTGACCGGCTTGCAGCATTTTATATGTTCGAGTAAAGTACATCTTATCGTGTTAAAAATTTACACATTCTTTAGACAATATCCTTAGGCACATCGTATATTTTTTGCAAGATCGTTATTCACGAACGACCTAAAACAGGAAGTCATCAGGAACAAGACGCCACAAACTAGTTCAAAGTCCCACAACAGGCAAACGTCCACAAATCACACGCAACAAACATCATCATGGCTGTCTCCATCGATAGCACTGGGGTAACCTTTACGTCGGGAACCACAGACAAGCTTTACTGCATAAAGAACTGGATGGACTGCCATCGTCGAGGAGGAGAAATGGTGGACGGCAAGAGAGGACGAGGATGAGGACGAACCCAAGAAAATTTAGAAGAATTCACTCCCCCTCGCCGAGACGTCTTCGGGGCCAGAGGGGGAGACTGTGACAAACCTACTTTATGTAATAGACCGCTTTGAGCCAAAATGTTCACTAAGAATCCGCTAGATGGCGTTGACCCATTTGGGGTTATTTCTGGATCGCGGTGCTAAGATTTTCCCTCGAATGGTGACTATTCGGACACAATTTTGTTTATGTTGAGAATACCGAGAGCTCAGTAAGGTAACCAGGAGTTGAGTCCCTTCTTGGGAACTGCTACTCAGATCTTCTGACATTTCGTACGCTCATATAGGGTGAAATATTATTGCCCATCATATAGGGTCAAAAGCCTAATCACGCGAAACGGTTTCCAGGAGTCGAGTCCCTTCTTGGAAACAACTGCCCGGACCTTCCGCAAATAGGGTGAAATAGTATTGGCGTCATACAAGGTGAAAAATAAAATCTTTCTTCAACAACTTTGAATTTTCACTTGGCTGGAGCTGCGTAACCTCATCCCACGGTAAAGAGACTCCCTCCTTTACAATACTAAATATCTAAACCGTGTGATCTAGCAAAACAGTTTTTCCCGCTTCTCTTATGTTGACTCGCTTTAAACGCGGTCCGGTCGTTATCGAAGAGGAAAATCCTCGGAACATTCCTCTATAAGTCACTTCCAAAACTCAATTAGTAAGAAAAACAATTTGGAGGAAAGTATACCAGTTATTATGAATGATAATTGAACATCTTTATATTAATTTCTAAAGTGATCCAAGCGTAGCGTGAGTTATCAAGTAATATAAACTTTTGGAACGACAAACTCAGTCATCAAAGTTTTATAAATTCAATTACGAGTTGCTACTATAAACATTATGATTCTATTGACGCCATATTCTGACGAAAAAAAACACGTTTTTATTTTAAATTCACCAATGATCACGATAGAGTAACTGAACGTCAAAGTATCTAAAGTGAAAGTGCAAGGGTAACGAATGTGGCGAAAGGCTTTACAATCTATGAAAACCTCCTTTTTGAATATTTTTGACTCAAGGTCCAGAATATTTAAAGGAGTAGTAACACGCCTTACACATACATAGGTATTCACCCAAAGCCAATTTCGCTTTTGTATTTAGTAAATAAGTGGGAATATTACTTAAGTAAGTAAATTATTAGCAAATTATAAACAGTACATCTTTTATGTTAATAATGATGTGTCAACATAAGTAGGGTTACCATCTAGTACAGAACTTATTAGTACATTATTGCAGAAGCCGCGAAGTAAGGGATTGTTGGACGAGTATGAGTTACAAGGCCGAGCGCCACGCGAGTCAAGCTATCCCCGTTCCGCCGAGACATGTATGGTGTTTTTCTCAAACAATATGAAGAAATAATGAAAGTAAATAAATATTAATTAATATTAAAAGTAATATTTGACATTTGGCTAATACTGCCTCTTGTTTTAAATTATTACAGTATTTTCGTTATCGTTTCTCTCACTAGAACCCATTTTCGTGACAAAAAACAGAAAAGAATACCAAATCTCTTCAAATTATTTTACCGCCCTTTTCTTTTTTTTAAGCGGCACAAGCTGGTATTTTTAATTATCGCAATAATATGAGTTTTTCTTTTGCCCGTTTACAGACATAGTTCATTGTCAGTAGATAACTTAAAAGTTTAGACCAGCGTCCAATAATGGATTTTCATACTTTCTTTGCAGGCCTTGGCCGGGAAGAAGTAGCGCGGTCCATAAATGACAAACCTCCCGGGTGCGTTTTCATAAAAGTAATGCAAACATTTCCGAGCACGTTTGAGAAAATTATACTTTAACTCTTATCAATATAATTTGGTTGTAAACGAGTAACAGTATATTGTGACCTTCGTTTAATAAAGCCACATAATCATATTAGTCATAAAAATAATACCAACTACAAGAAAAAAAATTATGTATAATATGTGAAATTTAAGCATAACTCGACTGATTTCGTTCGTAGATCTTTTAACCTCTCTCCTGAAAAGTCTTTTTTTTCAAATGCGTTTGTATAGCAAAGGTGCGATATAGTTTTATTTAAAATTATATCAAGTACACACATCAAAAAAAGTTTGCGATCACTTCGAAAAACTGAAATCTTTTTTGTTACTGTAGATTATATTATGATTTTTTCTTCTTTTTAGATTCTTTATTTAAAAATAAATTAGAACATAAAACAATGACCCCGTTCAATTGTTTTTTCATATAAAAAGGCTTTCAGTCCTAGCTTACGCTCATTCAGAAATCTGATTTAGTCAATTATAAGCGATTCAAGATATTTTTCGCGGAAAGTTGTGATTGAAAAAATGCCAAGAGGATTATCAGAGGTTTTACGAGCTAGAATAGTAACTTTGAGGGAAGAAGGATACACCACGAGAGTAATAGCACGCAGACTTGCTATATCCCAATCCTGTGTCGTGGCTACGTTGCAGAGGTATCACGGAATGGGGAATTTAGCTGACCGACCCCGCAGCGGTCGCCCAACTGTTTTGACAGCTGCCCAAAAGCGCTATATTAGATTGCTGGCAGCCCGTGATCCAACAATCAACGCCACTAAAATAAAAGCAGAAGTCAGGGCCGCCTCTGGGCTTGAAATTAGCACGCATACCGTTCGCAATTGCTTGCACCAGGCTGGATTACGAGCACGGAGGTCTTGGCGAGCTCCGCTCAATTCCCGGCAACGTCAACAACGAAGATTGCAGTGGGCTAGACTTCGGCAAAATGAAGAAGGTGAGGACGAAAACATTTGGCAAAACTGTCTCTTCGTTGACGAATCCCGAATCAGCACTCATCCAGATAACCGACGTGTCCGTGTCTGGAGAAGACCAGGCGACCGTGAAAGACAAAGAACTGCCCCTGGAACAGTTCAGCAAGGCGGAAAATCGGTGTCCTTCTGGGGTGGCATTATGATTGGAGCTAGAACGCCTTTGATCCCGTATCGGGGCTTCATGACAGCAGACATGTACAAAGCAGTTGCTATTGATGATATCGTCAGACCATTCCGAGTAAACCATGGGCACCAATTTGTACTGGTCGATGATAATGCGCCCGCACATCGAGCTCAACGAGTCAATGCTGCTCTTCAAGAATACGATATCACACGATTAGACTGGCCTGCCGGCTCGCCCGACTTAAACCCAATAGAGCACGCGTGGGATGCTCTTAAACGAGCAGTATGGAACCGTGAGCCACGTCCCCAGACAGTTCCAGAGCTCAGGGAAGCCGCTATTGAAGAATGGGATAGGTTACCCCAGGAAATGCTGGATAACTTGATCCTCAGCATGCCCAGGAGGATCTTCGCACGTATTCGAGCCAGGGGAGGAGTTATTTTATATTGAATTCACACCTTTTAATAATAAATTGTTGTTTAAGTTTAATTAAACAGTCTTTTTCTTTCTATGAAATTTCTATCACTATTACATTATGATTAATGGCCCAATTTTTTAAAATAAATAATAAAAAATAGTTTTATATTTTAATTCAAACAGGGTATTCCTATTTAAAGAAAGCATACAACATAGATTTTTTCTTGATAAAGTTAAATTTAAAGAATTATAGGAGCTTATGCTATTGATCGCAAACTTTTTTTGATGTGTGTATGTATATAACCAAATCTGAGCTCAATAAAAGTTGAAAGTAAAGGTCTGTTACATTTGAATTAAAATTACAGTCAAAGAACATTCTTTGATGACAAGGAACCTCCGAAAATTTTGTTCCGCCTTCGATAAAACTTATTCTAAATTATTATTTCCCTCGAATGTACTTTTGTTCAAGATTTTAAGAGAAAGGTGAGACTCACAAAATGATCAAAATGTTCATTTATTGCCTATGTTATAACTACTGATAACATACTACAAATTATATTAATAATTGTTGGGGGCGGGCAGCAGCGCACCTTCACTTTCTTCACACCACAGTGATGAAAATAAAGCCCGCCCGCTCCCGCCGTTTCGACGCCAGATATCGATGTGTAACATTGTAAATTTGACACCAAATTATAATTAAATGCAATTATACATTATATTATTAGTAATTAAATGCAGACCTCAACGACATCATCCGCCGAGCCTTAGCCACGGTTAACGTGCCCGCTATACTCGAGGCACGCGGCATGTCGCTGATGACAAACGCCCGGACGGAATGACTGTCATCCCTTGGATGAGCCGGGCACTGGTATGGGGCGCCACGTGTGCCGACACACTCGCCCATCCCATCTCCAGCATACCAGCAAGAGGGCTGGCTCCGCAGCTGAGCTAGCGGAAAGAATCAAAAGTAATCCAGGACCTCGACTCCAACTACTTATTACAGCCTTTGGAACGAAAAGCCCCGGTGCCTGTGTACAAAACTGTGTCCAAAAATAATAGACTATATGGAAAACGTATTAGCATAGCCATACAAAGGGGGAACGCTGCCAGCATCTTTGTCACCTTGCCGTGGGGACCCAATTTTGTTCATATAATTTAATCCTAGTTTTAGTTTCTAGTATTTAAGTTTTTATTGTACCTTGCTTCAACTTATTGTCCAATAAAAACAGTTCTTTATTAAACGTTCATATTAATTATACATACCAGCACATTTAGTCAGTGTTGAACTAGTGAAAGCCCTGAAGTAATGCCGAGCTTTTTCAAAAGTCGCTGGCATTTTTCATTCATTTCCTCTTAATAAAGGTTTGTTGTGGAGGTTCGATATTGATTTTGCATTCTTGTAAATTTCGTAAACTTTTATTAAAATAGCTTTTAAAGTTTGATTTAGTCAATGTTAAACTGTTACAATTTTTGAATTTTTTTGCCTGTTTTAGCTTTTCCAGAAAATCGAAAAAAATGCCTTTGATATTTAATTTTAATTTCTTTCAATTCAATAAAGGTTGAGTAAAGTTGTCTAGTGGGTGTTAAAAGGTGTCAATTTGTCCCATACCTGCATTGACTTACATTTATATGGACGTGTCGGGTCCGCGCTAAAACGTGTCCGAACTTATAGGGCGTTAAAATCGTATACAGAGCGTCATTCACGCTCTAGTCTTCGTTTGTTCGACTGACAGCGAAGCAAGCAAAATTAGACAGTACTGCGATGACATTACAATTTAAATTCCACGTTTTAGCTTTTTCATATTCCTTGAAATGTCACTACGTTTAAATAGGTTGACTTGGGACATTTTTTCGTGGTTTTTCTATTAGACCCGTCGTCCATTTATTTGTAAGTCAATGCATACATGGCAATTATTGACAACGTCAAGTCCACAGAGTTTTTACAAAGTACTATGTTTTTAAATACTTTCTACTTCAAAAATCAATATTAGAGGGTACTAAAAACAAGTGGTATTTTTTTGCTTCTAGGTTAGAGTCAAGTTTTTTGCCAAAAGTTCAGAAACTAATATAACAGAAATCGTATCATGTGCATAGAGAAAAAAGGTGCTAGAAGTTGCATGGAGAAATGACTTGCATATGATTCATGGACTTATTTCAGAACGTTACCATGAGTCAATGACTCATTGGACAGGGAAGTTGTTAAATGTCAACGATTCTATTTTATATTCTCACATACTTCTTCCTCTAAAATGAAAATAAAAAGCAAATATAGCAATGTAATTATTTTCTTGAAATAAGAGTACAACGATACTAATGTTGAAACCCAAGAAACCATATTGGGAAAGGATTAGGAAGCATTCTCAAATATCCTTGCCAAATTACACCCAAAAATATGGACATAAAACTAAAACCAAGACTGGATTTTACACTTGAAAATTACATACTCCAACGTTGAACGTCATACACGCCGCTAACTCAAAATCAAAGAGTAAGTAAAGGTATTTTGCTAATCTAGTTTTCTTGATTTTAAGGGTAAATCTATAAGAACGGAATACGAACTACATCCACTGCCCTTTCAAAAATCTAGCCCTTTCAATCACGGTGGTAACATGGTGCTATTGCATATCGGACACATCGCACCCTTGGTGTAATAAGGCCTGCAAAACTACGACTTTTCAGAAGAAAGGTTTAAGGATACTACGAACTTAATTAAGGAAATGAAACTATTTTTCCGGATTTAAATCTCGAATATTTGTTTTTTTCAAACAAACCAACGTTTCGGTCCGTTGTCTTAAGGTCACGGTTGACTAAGGTAATTGTAATTAAACTTAGTCGATAACTTTCTCATATCGCATAGCTTCCAATCGTTTTTCTGGAAGACGTTGGTTCGAATACAGCCGGATTGAAGGAATTTTCTTGGAATTTTCTTCTTATCTTTGCATTAATAACACACACACATCATTTTTTTAAGGTGATTCCTATTATAAATTTTTTT
Organism: Hyposmocoma kahamanoa; assembly: GCF_003589595.1. NCBI lineage: Eukaryota > Metazoa > Arthropoda > Insecta > Lepidoptera > Cosmopterigidae > Hyposmocoma > Hyposmocoma kahamanoa. The sequence goes on from NW_020654684.1 coordinate 1,339,297, forward strand.
ATCACTTTCATATGTGATAAAAGGCACTGTTGCTCAAAGTATATGCTATTTTATTATACCAAGAATGCGACATTTCGTCAACTGCATAAAGTAAAATCGTACAAGAGTGTAATATACGGACTAGCTAAATTCATTAAATACGAGTATTAACCGCAAAAACAAGGCTTATTGCCAGCAAAAATTGAAATTCTTTTTATGTAAATTACACTGGCTCTTTCAATGTTTCTTCCTTCTTTAGTTTGTGCTATTTACCACGATCCTGCACTGGAGAAACGTTAGGTCTGTGTGTGTGTGTGTGTGTGATATACTGTCTCTATAATGGATCCACCGTCACATCTCCACCATTTCAAAAGGAGTAGAGCCTATTCCCACGTCCTTGATGCGTGGTATTCCAAATACAACGCGGGCATCACCTTCGTTCCTCGAACGATATGAAATGATTTCCCTCCTGAAAAAAATCCTTTGCGCTATGACGTGAGGTTTTTTTATGATACTAAATGACGGAACGAACTAATCGTGCGTGCAGTGCCCGTCGCCCTGAGACAAATTACACAAATAAGTTTAATGCAGCATGTCCCGTGGTTTAGAATTCGATTTCGTCATACGATATCGGACCATAATCACAGACGATAAGATGTACTTCGTAATCTGGGAGTTTTGACTGTTTTTTTATTTTTATTTATTTATTTATTGTAAATATATCCACATGGCCTTACAGTACAAACCAATGCCCCATGTGAACTAAACATAACAAAAATTAGATAACATATTATAACTTAAATTAAAACAGTTGATTCCCTATCATCCATCATCTCACAATATCTCAAGCATTCACCATACACAGCCGTCCTTCGCCACGCAAAAATATCACACTCCGGTGCTGATGCTAAGAGTTTATTCAATATTGTAAGGGCACTGTGAATAGGCGAGTTTCTATGTGAAACAGTACGTGCCGCCGGCACCGCCAATAGATCACGTCGCCGCGCTCTGAGTGTTATTCTGGGGACGTCTGGAACTGCTAGCTTTACCGTTTGAGCCACCAACTCAAGACAATCCGCCTCTCCGCGTAAAACCTGACAAACAGACACCAGCAAGCTGTAATTCCGTCTCACCTCCAGAGAATTATATCCGAGAGTCCCTAATAAATATTTCGTCGGATATAAGTACGGGTAATAGCCGTAAATTTTTTTATATAGAAATCTAAGGAAAGCTTTCTGGACTTTTTCTAACAATGATGTGTATTTAGCTTCATGCGGATTCCACACAAGCGACGATGTCTCAAGCTTGCTTCTGACTAAGGCATTATAGACTATTCGAATAGCACCAGTGTCACAAAAGTCTCTAACGTTACGTATTACAAAACCAAGTCTCCGAAAGCAACTAGCAGCAAGTGTCTCTATATGGCCATGAAAAGTGAGGCGCGGGTCAAAGACTACCCCCAGATCCTTTACTGAGAAGACTCGATTAATTGGCTGTGACCCAAGCATGTACTGCACATGTAAAGGAGCTCGTGCACGGCTGAATGTACAAACGAAACACTTATCAGGGTTAAAAAGGAGTTTGTTTTCCACACTCCACCGGAAAACCGCATTGACGTCGTCTTGCAACGACTCATAGTCCGCTCTCCGCTCCACACCATACACTAATTTAAGGTCGTCAGCATAAAGGAGACACCGGGCACTCTTAAGAACTAATTCTAAGTCATTGACCATTAAATTAAATAAGAGTGGACCCAATACCGAACCCTGGCTTACACCAGAACGAGTATGGTATGGAGCAGAGACGTAGCATCCATGCCGTACATACTGCTGCCGATCTCGCAAATAACTTGAGAAAAATTTTAGCATTCTAGGGGAGAAGCCTATGCCATTCAGCTTGTTTAGAAGCACTTCATTATCTACGCGATCGAACGCCTTTTTAAAGTCAAAATAGAGGACGTCAACCTGAATTCCCCTATCTAAATGTTCAGATATTATGTCAACCAAAACCAAAAGGTTTGTGTTGACAGAGCGATTTAATCTGAAGCCATGCTGTGAATCACCCAAAAAAGGTTTAATTTGTGGAGACAAGGCCCGATGTAATACCGATTCAAATAACTTAGCCAGAGTAGAAAGAACCGCTACAGGCCTGTAATTCTCAACATTGACAGTATCATTTGTCTTCGGAATTGGTCTGACTCTCGTGAGCTTCCACTGGTGCGGGTATACTCCTGATGATAGCGCCAAATTAAACATAAAATGTATTGGCACTTTAAGTTGGTCTATACAGCCTTTGACAATATATGCAGGCAGATTATCAGGGCCTACCGAACAATTAGGTTTAAGACACTTTACTGCTTTCTCTATTTCCTCCATTGATATATACGCAATGTTAACATAGTTGGCATTACAACTTTGACTGCTGTCTCTCGGAAAGTCTGGGTCCAGACGGGGAACACCAGACAAAAATACACTAGAGAAGAAATTCGAGAACGCCCTAGCCACCTCACTACCAGCATACTCCCTCCCCTCAAAAGTAACGCGGGATGCGAAACCTGACCTTGACTTCAGACTGTCCAAGTGCTGCCAGAAAGCACGTGGGTCGTCCTTTATTCTAGCCTGGATTCGATAAAGGTAACGGTCATAGGCGGACGATATATGTTTCTTCACCGCAGATCTCAATCTAGCGAACTCATTATAAATGACTTTACTTTTGGTGGCCTTCCATTCTCGATGTAAATGACCTTTGCGTTTTATGTCCTTGATTAAGTCTGCGGTGAACCAAACTGGGTAGCATCTACTGGAACCCCCCGATCTAATCTTCTTAGGTATAGACATATCAAAAATAGAATACACTATGTCATAAAAGTTTTCAACAGCACTGTTGATATGTGCTGCATCTAGAACTTCCCGCCAACTTACGTCTTTGATTAAGTGGCATAGCAATTCGTAATTACCTTTACCGAAATTCCAATCCCGTCGCAAGTCCACATTACTAGGATCAATTCGATCAGCAGGTAGCCGTCTCCTATTATAATCCACAGATACTTCTAGCGGCGGGTGATACGCATCTCGTCTTGAAACCAGTCCGACACTTTCCATTTCGTTGACTTTAGTGCCTGAAAAGCACTCTGACACCAACACCACATCTAACTTTCCACCATATGTATTCATCACTTCATTCATCTCTTTTAACCCTTTCGCGGGCGTAGGCAAAATGTTTGCCAAGGCATATTTTTAAATATAGCTCCAAGTATATTGAGTTGCTTGGTATTCTTTTACCCTATGTAGGTGACGCCATCTCTTAGAAACTCTCGTAACAAATTTGGTTTAACCAATCAAATGCTAGCGTATGATTTTGACAGATTTGTGAAGACGCGAGAAAAGTGAGGCTAGTTTTTAGGAGTTCGAATACAAATCCAAAAAAATCAAAAATTCTGCCGTAAGAAAAGTGAGTATTCAATTATTTTATTTGTATTGAATATCGAAGCTATCATATTATGATAGAAGTTTGTTGTTTTACCTAGTTGTATGATAGATATGATGCGAAATATTTGAAATTGCCACTGCCTAGAATGGTGGCAAAATAGTTGCCTATGCTTGATTGTTTATACACATAGAGATAAATAATTGCCTATGCCCATTTGATTTTTGTTTCAGATGCCGCCTCGAAAACATAAACTTAGAGTTGCAGTAACAAACAAAGAGATAATTGAATTATTAACTATACCAGATACTTCGGGATCAGAAGACAGCTTCGAAGACTACGAATCCGAGCCTGAAGATAACCAGAGCGTTTTTTTTATTTTAATATTATGGCTTTACCATATCTCTGTAATTTGTTAGTAAACTCATAAACATAATATATAAATATTAAAGTTGATTGTGATTACGATGTTGATTGTGGTTTATTATTTTATGAATAAAAAACAAGCACAACCTAACCTAAAGGTCAAACAATAGGGCATTGGCAACACTAAGTTGACACCTTCGAAGTCGGCACTGGCAACTATTTGATTACAAAATATATCCATAGGGACATAGGCAAACATGTTGCCACCCCCCTCAAAAAATATGGGGGTTATTTGGGGGATTAAAATTAATCGTCAATGTCCTAAGGGACGTTCTTAGCACCGTTTTGAAATGTTAAAAGTTAAATTAGCCGCATACTGAGTACTGCCCGCGAAAGGGTTAACCCACATACAGTCAAAAAATAACAATAATAACTTAAAATACTTTTTGGTGTATACAATGGATTTAAATTTAAGTCACCAACTACGAGCACTAATCCCTTTAGTGTTCATCGCAGATTCTACAGCATGGAACCATTGCATATATATTGTTTCTGGAGATCCCGGGGGAATGTACACTACGCACAAATTAACTGTAACACTATCCACAACAAACGATACCCATAAATCTTCCCCATTTGTAGTTTCCAAGTTGCGATGACGCTTCAGCTCAAGTCCATGCCGCGCCACCACCAGGACACCACCTCCCATCGCTCCAGTTGCCCGGTCTCGACGTAGCACTGTCCATCCACCACACGATATCTCAGAATCATTGACTGCTTCAGTTAGGAATGATTCGGTTATGGCAACTACATCACATTCAAGTGACAAGAGATTTTGTCTGAAGTAGCTCAGCTTCGTGTTAAGCCCTCTGACATTCTGATATATAAGGTTCAATGTCAGAATCGGCACTCCTTTAAGCTTGACGTTCCGTGTGGACTGATGTATTGTTTTGCGGCTTCCGAAATAACCAAGCCTTTACTCGAGCATTTTCAGGCCAGACCTCTGCAGACAGACATTTGTCGTAAAGTTCTTGTGGAACACCAATTTTGTAAGATTTATACTCTCCTTTAGTCTTGAGCTCCTCGACTGTACAGGTTTTTCCCGGACACAGAATTTGCATATATGCTCGTATCTCGTCTACCCCCGACGCCATGTTCCAAAGGTGAATGTATTTGCGGTACTCAACTGCCTTAAGTGTCGTCACATCTGGACCAGCAGTGCAACGTACCGAGGAGATCCGTTTCCTACGGTTACGAACCTCCTGCCATTCTCCCTCCACCGGCGGCACTACCACTGGGTTCACGTTATCTTGCAGGTTACTGAAGTCCCTGGGTGATCCAGCAGACACATCCGCATATGTCACTTTCTTGGAAGTACCGATATCCACACTTGTAACTGGTTTGTCTGTCTTTGGGGCAGTCAGCTCAACCTCCTGTCTCTTTTTCGTTGTTGTCACGTTTCGCTGTCATTTGTCATTTAGATAATTTCTATCACGTATCGTTAACAAAGCGAACAGGATGTTCAGATCCAGCAAAATCCTCAAAATAATTTTACAGTGTTTTTTTTTTTTCAAAAATTTAATAGGTTATTTTACTTTTTTTTATTTTCGGTCTAATTTCAAAATAAAAAATAGACCTAAAATTAAACCTGCGGAAGGTGGCCGACAGTCAAGTCGTTGGATGCGGGTGGTACAGGGTCAAGAGCACATCAAGCTTGACATTTATCACTTAAATCCAACTTTATACCGCTTACAATAAGAACGGTCCAAAGTACAAAGTGTTAAGCTTGATGTGCTCTTGACTGTACAAGACCGTTTGTGGGTGGCTTAGCAGATGTGTTTAAACAGAAAATATTCGATTGATACATGAGAAACAAACCAAGCTACAGTTTTTTTCTAGAGATAAAAGGTTATCCTTAAACAAAAATCGTATACAAAATAAATATATTATTCCACTGTTTCTCGAATTTGTAATGTTTACACAAATATAAAAGGCAAATGGGGCATCGTTGTTTTCAGCCCCCATAATGACATCATCATTGCGGTCCACGTAATCGACGGAGTGGACATTTTTATAGTATATACACTAGGGTGTTTCATTTTGTTAGGCAACAAATAAAATGTAAAATTTTCGCAGACTTTGCTTACGCCCCGAGTCTCAGTGATGTAAAAGACATAATATGCCAAATTTCAAGAAAATTGGATAATATTTAGAGGTTGCACACTAACACAAAGTAGGCAAAAAATACCATTTTTTAAATGCTCATTATTTTTATTGAGAAAACTACAAATCACGAACTTAAAATTATATTCAACTAGACGCTAAGAAATAGGTAGTGTGGTACGCAAAAGATGTGTTGTATTAATCAACTTTTTTTTATGTGATATCAAGTGACGGGATTAACAAGTCGTGCGCCTGGTGGTAAGCGACACGCCTGTCCCTGACAGTTGCAGTGCCACTCAGAGCTTTAAATCGCAAAGATCTGAGGGGCACTAACACTGCGCCCGTCACCCTGATACATAAGTCGACAAGTCCCATGTACCTGTAATTTCACTTTGAAGGATTCAATCCACTGTATTGTTCACTTTGTGACAACTTTTCTGTGATATTCTACTAACCTCAAGAAGAATTTTGTTTTTGTTATTCGTCAATGGCCGATTTATTAACTTTTTTTATCAGAAACATTCCTCTTTCTGTGATACCATTGCACCTTAATAGCGTTCACATGGCTTCTCAGAAATTCACTTCAATTATTTCGTCACGTCGAGTAGCCCAAATAATTCAAACAAAGGCTTTGTTTTCTTGTTGGGTCAGGTTTTATCATTCAAAATCGAACTTTTTACCTTCTAGTTGTTTCATTTCCTTTTTATTTTATTTTATTTTATTTTAACTATATGTTCCTTAACAATCTGAATAATACGCGACCAAACCAACCAATCTTACGTTTGTTTCTGTCAGAAGAAGTCTCTTAGCAATTGTTTTTTGAAGAGTTCAGAAGTTGTAAAATATACAAAACAATCTTTGGAGCTCATCGACTTACAATCGCCTCGTGCTAGAAATGCTGAGGCTGACAAAATACACAACTTATATCATTGTCTTCAATTCTCGTTGAGGTATGTTGCACTGTTTGTGAAGAGGACGATTTTAAGTGCATATATTGCCTTTGCCATCCTTATAGCTTGATGCATACTCCCTGAAACTCTGAAAGTGAAGTCGTTTCTAGACCAACCTCCTGGGTACTCGAGTAAGAGTAAAGTCTTTGTAGTCTTCTATGGGATGGTTACCGTTATTTAGAACGCTTGGGATTGACGACCTCCGTGGTCGAGTGGCTTGCATACCAGTTTTCATGGTGTCGTCGGATCAATAAGAAAAACTAACTTCTCTATATGGTCTCGGATCTGGGTGTTTGAGGAAGCGTCATAGTTTCCAATTTACATAAGTGATTTAGTTACCTACATTGGAGAGCGACGTATGTGGTGTTGTCTGATGTTGTCCAATCCTGTTCCTTTGAGGAATCCGAGACCCTAAAAACCTTACTACAAGGCACCTTTTTTTGTAGCCAAATTCCTACTATAGTTCTCACTTTATTAATCACAATTACCTACAAAAAATAAAAAAAATACATGAAAAGCTCATAAGTGCAAAGCACTTCAATATTCCAAATTTCAGTAGTATGAGATAAAAGTTATTAAAGTGTGCAACCCCTTAATATTATTCAATCGTCTTGAAATTCTGCATATATATTTTATACAACACTGCCTGAGACCTTGCTTACGCCCCCGTAAGCAAAGTCATATAAAAATCACATCTTTGGAAAAATGAACACCCTAAAATACACCCTTACGAACCCCTGTTACACTTACACGAATAAGAAATCAGGAAAGAATACGCAGTTATTTATTAATAAAATACTAAGAAATTCCAACACATAGTATTTTTGTATTATAAAATTTAAGCTCGCATATGCATGGATGTGGACGCATCTACAAGCAAACATTAACTTTATCAAACCCAAGAGCTTTTTTTTGACATTGATATTTTGCAGTTGGCAGCTGATGGCCTTGACTGCGCCACCGGATGAAGTGGCAAGCTGAAGGCTCATAACCCGTAAACTAAAAACTAAACTTAAAACTAAGTACGGGTCTAAGAGACGGACCTCGGCTCAGGGCGCTATCGGGGGAAGTTAATTTTGAAATTTGCGGCTCTACGACCTCGCCGGCGATGACGGTTGGTGTGTGTGGTGTAGACTCACAGTACATTTATGAACATGTAATTTAAATTAAGAAGTATTGTAATTCTTTTAATGGAAAATAGTGACAATCATAACAATAATAAGAGGAATAAAAAACAAGCTGTTCTTGATACTCATCTTCACAAAGTCACAAATGCATGAAGGAGACAAAGTATATGCTTTCAAAGTAAGACTTATATTGAAAATTTGCCATTCACGAGGTTTAAACTATAGTGAAACAAAACCGTTATAGAAAAAGTTATTATACCGCTTCTGTGTATTGTATCCTTTATATAGACACATCAAAAGAGTCCTAGGGTCGTATTCTAGAACTCTACTCAATGCTCAAGTCAGGATTGCACTGGAAACACAACCACTGGAAATATGACCCTAATGGCAGGGACTTGTGTATGATTTTCAGTGCTCACTGCAATACTCAAGTCCTGACTTGAGCATTGAGTAGAGTTCTGGAATACGACCACTAGACTCGTAGCACGTTTTATTATTTTTTTCTCACCAATGACTTTTTAACGGACTTCAAAAAAGGAAGAGGTTCTCAATTTGGCTGTATTTTTTTAAATTTTGTTTTGTGTATGTGCGCGATTACACCGGCGTATTCGCGAACCGATTTTGAAGAGTATTTTTTTGCTGGAAAGGGTCAGTTAAGGGTGACAAATTAGGAGATGAATTCCGTGCACTTTCCGGTAACCGATTTCAATAAAACCTGGCAAATAGATGTAAATCCGCTAACTTTTGAGGTAGGTTTTTTTTTGATAAATTTCATAATTTAAAAAAAACGGTGAGCGGAGAGGGTGCGTAGAAAATTGAAACGCAGACGGAAAGTGCGCAAGACGAAAAGCTATGCGGCCCTCACGTGCGTGAAAGCGCAAGTTTAGTGCCGAATCTTAAGTAAGATAGCAGTAGAACCGAAATGTTGAAAGCTTTTAAGTGCCAAAAGCATTAACAATTCAAAACATGTAAGATGACTTATACTATTGGAGTTAACAAAACAATAGCGCGTTTCAGAGAACAAGTAATGCCATCTAGTGGAGGCGCGATGAAACTATCGGCGGGTTAAGGTTTATTGTTATAGTAATTAAATGAATAATTTTAGATTTTAGATTGTTTAACTTTAAAAAAAATACCTTGGTCCCTAGACTCTTGATTTTGTATATTTTTATTTACACCTAAATATATTGGACTTTCCTATATACATTTTACTTTTTCTCTTTAGTTCCTCTAACGATAATGATCTCCACATCAGCATACGCATTCATAGACGCGGACAGATATTCATTGCGGATGTTGGAGTCGTGACAAGACCAAAAAGGTATGCTGAAACAATGTACAAACCTTTCAGAAACAGGCTGCAAGCCGGAAAAGTATCTCAGCTGTTGTTTTAACATATAACTTTGATAAAATTCCAGAACGATCAAGAAAGGCAGACTGATTGTTATCAGGACGATTTATTCTTTTGTTATAAATCATTGAAATAATATTACCAAAAAAAAAAATAGAAAGCTTTATCATGTAGATAGATTCAGTAAGAACGTACATTTTTCGCATTTTTTTCATAATATATAAAACCACCTTCTGCATCAGTAACCGCTGACGTTAAAAAATCGGCACCCGCATTAGCATCGATCGATATTTCCACACAAACTAGAAATTAAAGAAAATGAAAAATAAAAAACGATACACAACATTGTAAGAGGCGTTCTTTGCAAGTATAATGTCCAAGCATACCCGAAACGACGTCGTAACGCACCACAAACCATTTATAAGAATCTTATCAACATTTTGCGTCCAGTTACACTGAACCAGGTAAGCTGCAGGACAACCGCTAATTTGCGGGACAATTTAATTTATAAATTGCCTTTACGATATAATTTAATTTAAAACTTAAACTATGTACGTGACGAAACCCTATCGCAGACGAGATGTATGGTTTCGTTTCGGATTTTGTGATCAAATTGTTTTATTACAAGTGTAATATACCCTAGTAAATTTGATATATTACATTACGGGATAGCCCGTTTCGCTACATGAAATCTAAAAACTAACTAAGGGCTTTTCTGTGCGATTTCCAAGTGCTTTCTGTGTACCGTCGTACTGCTTCTCCATAGAGAAGTTTCAGCAACGTACTGACAAAGGACAATGATTTACAAGCCCATATTGCATATGTTTTGTCGTGTTACGACGTTGTAAGGAATAAATTACTAATAAATCATACTTTCATTTACAAAAAAAAAATGTGAATGAGTGTAGAAGAATAGGATGAGTGACTCAGAAATCTGCCTTCAAGAGTTGGGAGACCGAGGCGTAGGTGCAGGACCGGAAGGAAACGAGGTTGTTAGCGAGACAATGGTTAACGTGTAGCACCAGATGGCAGCAAGGTTGATGATGAGATAGCGTATATGAGATAGGTAAGGTACGTGAGGCGCACTATAAGTTTCCGGAATGAATAAGAAAAAAATAGTATAAATGGTCAGAAATTAATTTATTGTTTCTCAAAATATTCTCCGTTAGCCTTAATGCACTTTTTCATACGAATGAACCAATTTTGAAAACATTTATGCCACTCCTCCGTGACAATCTCTGTAACTATTTTTCTTAATATTTGGAAATAAATAAAAGTCACAAATTGCCAGGTCGGGACTGTACGTGGGATGGCTCATAAGGTCAACGTTCTTCACCTTCAAAAATTCGTTCTTCACCTTCAAAAATTCGTTTGTCTGTCTGGCCGTGTGAGAACTGGCATTATCATGGTGCAAGATGATACGGCGTTTACGGTTATTTTTTTAGAGTTTGTACAATAATAATAACTTCTAAATAACATATATAGTCATGTACCAGTCACTATTCACGGTAGAACGATTTTCCAAAGCAACGGTAGTCACGTGTCCAGTTTTATAAAAAAAAAAAGAAATCATCCTCTTGGAGGCATTTTGCACGCGCGCCACTTTGGTCGGTTTCGGCTCATCTCGCAAGACCTATACGCACAATTGCTGCTTTGTTTTGGGATCGTAACTATAAATCCATGTTTCGTCACCTGTTACTATGTCCCACACCAAATTTGACGCCCCTTCGTTGAATCTGGTAAGCATGGTATTGCACCAAGTGACGCGATGCACCAAGTGACGCGATGCACCAAGTGAC
>NW_020654684.1:1350467-1351614 GCF_003589595.1 Hyposmocoma kahamanoa
CAAGTGACGCGATGCACCAAGTGACGCGATGCACCAAGTGACGCGATCCGTTTTTAGAGCCTTAGTCAAATTGTATGGGATCCACCGGAGCATAGCTTTTTCACACCCAAATGTTTGTGGAGTACTGATTGTATTTGACTCATGCCTATGCCTAAAGATCCCCGAATCTCATGGTATGTCACATGCCTGTCTGTTTTGATTATACGGCGCACAGCATCGATGTTTTTGTTGTTCACAGCAGTGGACGGGTGACCATCACGAAATTCGTCACTAAGATTCACACGACCGCGTTTGAATTCTGCAAACCAGCTACAAATAGTCGTTTTGCATGGTGTTTTATCGCCAAAAGCAGTTTGAAGCTTGAGCTTGAGAAGTTTGAGCGAAGCTCTGCTGAGCTGTTAAATCACTTAAAATCGTAGAAAATCATACTACGAAAATTTTCTCGAGTTAAATCCATGGTGATGTAGACAACTAATTTCTAAAATGACGCCACAATGTAAAAACAAGTGACACTCAGATGAAACAAACTGTATTCTACAGCCAAAGAGTTTCATTTTCAAATGTTGTAATTACTTTTTAAATATTGTTTATGTAAGTGGCCAGTTCCGGAAACTTATAGTGCGCTCTATGTATATAAGATAGGTAACATCGAAATTCGAATAGGGAACTTTCAACTTGAAATGAGGAGGCAAAAATGTAAAGCTCTTTCTGGCAAAGGAAAAAGTAATTACTTACAGAAGAATAAGAGATCTGTCACTCGACAAACACAGATTCTAAGCGAAATTTTAAATAATACGTTATTACTACAAGGAAAAGTGGAAAGTAAAGTTCAGGCAAACTCTCAGTGCGATAGAATGAGTAGAGGTCAAGAAAACAGTCGTCAAAAATTTTAACTGGCTGTTTCTAGCCTGTGTTCGCCACGACTAACTCGAGTGTAGTCTTCGCTTGGTGAGGCTAACTGGGAGTGCAGAAGGAGGTGAAATTCTACGCACCTTATATGTTCTGCGTCTGACTCGCTGAATTCGAAAAAATAGAAGTAGGGTGTAAAAGCTTGAAAAGCGAGTATGCAATAGGCACAATTATTTATACAAACACGTGATATCGGGAACCACTGGGACAGGTAAATCTCGTGCATTGGTCAAAAGCG
>NW_020654684.1:1366614-1432011 GCF_003589595.1 Hyposmocoma kahamanoa
AGGTTTCATCAGTCCTAATATTCGGAAGAAGGAGAATCCACCTGTTTGGCAATAAGTTTTTTGAAAACCTGGAAAAGTATAGTGTAAGAGGTTCCTCTCTTCACTGTCCTTAATATTGGAAGAACTTCTTGCCGTATAAAGCTACCTTAAAATTATTTCACTGAATATCTCGACATTTACGATTAGGTACTCTTCTAAAAGATATTCATTTCCTACAAAACGTAAAAGATAATAGTTTATTTGAAATTAAAATTTTAAGTTGAAGAGAGAAATAGATTCGGCAGATTTTTTTCGCTAATGCCTTGAAAACTTCGAAAACATTTCGTAACGATAGAACATTTCAGTTAAACAAGGGCCATTTTCTTTCTCCATTTAAAATACAAAATAGTCGACGATCTTACTACGCGAGCCTAAAGATGAAGAATCGTTCAGTCAACTTGAAATAACGATTGGCCAACCTGAAATAAAGATTTCCAACAAATCCGCATTATAAACCACGTTGATTACGAAAAATGGAACAACAACCAAAGTATGGATTAATTTTACATGTTTTCATTTCATTGGTAAACATTTTATCAGCGTGAAATTATTTGAATACCTTATTTAGATGGAACGAGCCTTAAAACACTTGGCAGTATAGGCGAGTTCTTCCAGAGTCACATTGGCTTATGTTGGAATGACTTTGAAATAGTAGCTATTAGCAGAGATTGCTTAAACGTATTGACTCGAACAATGTAAAATCTCGAGATTGTTTTCCACCATTACCCGCTGAGATCAATTTACCTTAAACAATAAACCCGGTTTCATTTACAATGAACATTAATTATAAATTTATTTCGTTTAACATTAATGTTAAACGATATAAATAATGTCATTATTCGTACATAACACGACAATCCATATAGGATTTTCTGGTTACTAAACGTAAACCAGGCCTTAAGTCCTTGACTCTCACATAATAGCAAGTAAAATCAATATGGTTTGGCATCCCGCCACATTGGAGACGGGAAATATGTTTACCGTGCCTTAACCTATGTCCCATCATTGTTTTTGGGCTAAACTAGAAGCGCAGATGTGAACCGCAAACATGATTATAAACGGAACGAATTAACATGGGTTACTTGAATAAATCAATGATATACAAACGTTCTTAATTAATGTTTCTTAGTGAATAAGATATTGTGTAGATTTTGTAAATTTCTTATTATAACTATTCGTTGTGTTGTACTCATTTATTTTTTTGAAATTGATATCAATTTAAAAAAAATAAATGAGCAAAGTTATATACTGGAATGTGATTAATACCTGACAGTACCTTAGTACCATAGCAAACGGATAAGAATCTTTGAGAAACTTGAAACTAAGAATACCAAAACCTGAAGTGATTATTGATATTGAAAAACCCTAGATAAAATTCAAGACAGTCATTGAGCACACAATTTAGAATTTCTTGATTTTTTAAAACATATTGCGAACGTCCTCCAAAAAGTCTACAGCAAGAATAAAAGGACATAACATTGTGATGAGACAGATTCAACTGGAGGAGGCGAAGGAGATTTGTCAGGAGCGTAACTAGTGGAGGTTCATGATCTCTGGTTACTCCAGTAGGAGATAAACGTGATATATAACATATGGCTTTTTTGCAATACCTAGAGGTGCCGGTGATGATTTTATACCGATTTATCGGATATCGAAGTTATAACAGGTAAAAGAACTAATTCTAATTGCTATTTCGGTGACTACTCTAGCAAACCATAAAGTTTTAATGCCTTGGTCTGTCATTTAAAAAAAATAAATAACTTCAAAAATACGTCATGACAATCGTGTGTGTTATTGTTTGGGCTGGTGATGTCGGTGTTTATTTATTGAAAACATACCGTAAGTTGCGTTTTTTAAGTTTACCCTGAATATAAATGTTTATAAACTATTCTTTAAGGAGTAATTTCATGGTAAACATTAGAACTACTCAAACGGAATATTATCATATTTACCCAAGTACACCAAAAATTTCATTAGTGCCTTTTAAGTGCAGGATTTCCGGTGTATTACTGCATTTTATTTGAGATGTTTTTGTTGTAGTACGGAGGGTATTTATTTAGCAATGCAGAATAATAATTATTTTTAAAAACTTGTATTTAAACTGAATCCTTTTCTAATTTGCGAAACCAAATAGCCGCCATTTTGCGGTAGGATGAGCGCATCGCGTGAGCGGATACGCCTTTGGAGATGTTCTTTTAATACAAGTAATATGCATTACTGGCAGGTCTCTCTATAATTTTATTATATATCCGAATACATCAGTGTTACTTTACGGTGGAGAAATAAACTTTCCAAAACGTTTTTTTTTGCGTAGAATACGAGATCTTCGTATTTAAGAGCTAGGCTTTTGTCCATTTCTGTTCAGTGTTCAACATTCTATTTTCTGATACAACATGACATTAACATTCCCTTATCTGATGTAAGTAACTTCATCTCATCTTCCTCTGCATCTCTTTCTTTTGATTTTCCTTGTCTATGATATTCCATTTATGTTTGTTTTATATTCTATATTACCAGTAAATTTTATTTATTGCAAATTCCTGCAAAGCTAGCACATAATATTGTATACTTCCGAACCATTGCCAAAAAAATCGCCAACAAATATTTATACACATATCAAGAGTATAATAAAACAGTTTCTCAGTTTTACTGCGACATCTTTGCGCGTTGTGTAACTATATGGTACAGCCGACCGGGTAGAGACCAATTTGTCTTAATAAGCACTAGAGATGTCCGCTGTTACTCTACGTAACTGTTATTAATAGCATCCGTGTACCTGTTAGTTTGGCAATCAATTCCATGTTCTGTAAAGCTGTTTGTATTGAAGTGGGTGATGTTCTAACAACCGTTATGCTCGGAAGTTTAGTGTTACATCTTATATGATTTATAGTCTACGTAGACCATATCTTGGCATACCTTTAGAATTTCAAATCCTTTGACCTTTTATAGAATATGAGGAAGAAGGAAGCAAAGCGAGTTAAATTTGCAGGTATCAAGTTTGAGATAATTGATATTGTAAAATTCGATAAAGCAGGTTTAGTAATGCTCAATTTACATTATACCGTTGAACGGAATACAAGATAATTTGTGGTAATCAAAGCAAAAAGAAAGGTCAAAGAATTATGGTGGTGGAAATTTGATAATGTTTGATTTTTAGTATTTTAAATTATGAACACCCTGGCCTATGTTATAAGTAATCTTTTGTATGATATGTTTGATATTCCATATTTGTTCTGTTGTTTCTGTCTACGTCATATTGTCGTTTACTTCATATGCCAATGTATGTTACCAACAAATGTAACTGTGCCTTTAAGTTGATCTTCTGCTTGTTCAATCGATATGAGTCAAAACAACAGGCCGCGCGTTTTCTTCGCGCAATCTCGATAATTCCTACAGCTACTGTATCATATCTATTTTGTATGTTACATTTGTAAAATTTTGTTACAAAAATTCGCTCCATTGAAGAATGTGAATTGAGCCTATGTGCACAAAGACAAAAAGTATGTTTTCGTCAAGCAGTAAAGTTTCTCACAAAAATGACGTCACGAGAGTCATCTAACAGTTGCAAACGTAGCTATCACACACTAATATACCATAGTAACTCTGTAGTCATTGAACAAGAAAAGTTTCTTTACTATCGCGTTTTTTGTCTATTTGTGTTAATGGTAAGCCTGTTGACATAATTAAATATAATTAAATTTGACTTTTAGAAATGGAAAATAGACACAAACATGGCCACTTTCTCACTTGATATTAGGCCCCAAATTGTTGATTTCTACAGTATATATTTTGGTGAGTGTGACCATCCCGCCCACCTTTTACCATCGGATATCCGGACGTACGGCGGGATGTCATCGTTACTTGGTCGATATTCCCTTCAGACGCACCAAGCACTTTTTGTCATCTTGTATTAGCGCATAGTCCATAAATGGAGTTCCCAGCCTGCAAATGCGTTTCCGAATACAAATCTTTAAGGTGCGACTGAATTAAAAAAAGTGGGGAGTTATAGGAGTGAATAAAATCATGAAAACATTGGGTTTGGAAGATAGAATATATGATGAGGTCCCTCTTTTCAAATTAATTTTTCGATCAAAATATATTGAGGATTCAATTGAGGGCCTTACATCAATGTTCATGGGCAACATTAACGATGAGGTGGACATCAACCAGATTAATACAGAAGGGTTTACCATAGAAGCAATAACACCTGATCTATTATTTGAGAAGTTGCGGAAGCCAATCTTGGAGGTGCACGAGGAAACTTGTGTTTATAAAGGTAAATTAACTCCTTTTTTCTATTGCCAAAATACAATTCTTGAAGAGCATGACGACCTCTATGCAGTAGACAAAATGATGACAAAATTGTGGGGAAATGTTAATGTCTTGAAAGGGTCCTCCACATTAGGTAGTGCTTTGGAACAATTAGTAATGAAATGGATGAATACAGAAAAGGATAATAAACATTTCGGCTTTATTGATTTGGGGAAGAAAGAACAACGATTTAATTTGGGTGCTGAAATTAAAGAAGCCTTAATGATAGGGAAAAAGGGAAAGGTTTATAATGCAAACGCCGAAGGATTGATTCAACCAGAAAGAGAAAAAATCACCAGAAAAACATATCCAATCAGAAAAGCATCTTTTCGGCGAGCTCGTGTCATCATAGATCCTACCTTTGCTCGATGTCTAGCTAGAAACCTTTCCTCTCTTCATTTACGATGCACAGTCACACCTCTATCGCTTACCGTGTTAGAATTAATCAGGCAAGGTGCATTAATCGTAGCTTTTAATTTCACCTGAGTATCGAAACTGCAATACATTTTTCGAGGGCCGACGATAAGCGCTTTTTAATGTTTTTCCGATGACCGCATTTTTCTCTTCACTCGAGACAAAGAACGGTTATATTAAATTTTTACTACCGATTTTATGTTGTACTTTTTTTATTATATGTTTAGAGTTTAATACTGGCTAATTAAAAGATCATACGTAGAAAAACTGTAAAAATTCTCCATTAAAATCTTCACTCTAGTAGTATTCCGGCCATGTGCGCCTTGAAAAAAAAACAGATGGCTGTGCACCACATTTAAGAAAAATTGACTATATCATCCTTATAACATATTTGAAATTTCACTATTCGTAGAGCGAAATCCTAATTTCATCAACTGAAAAGTAGATCATGTAAAACTGCTCTACTTCAAAAGAGTGAAATAGTGTAATGGCTACGAAGGTCTACAACAAACTTCCATGTAAAATTAGGAATTGCAATGATTGTACAGAATTTAAGAAATTATAATTGAAATACATTCTACAATATTGAAGATTTCCTATAAAATTTACATTTCATATTACTATCAGGTAGTATTAATTGGACGGCATTAATATAGTATATTACAGATTAATGCATGAAAATTAAGAAAACTTTATATGCCACAAGGCGGATCATAGTGTTTCAAAATTCATTACACTAACAACTTTATAACCTGTATATCACAAAGAAATAAATGATTTAGATTTAGTTTCTTGCATTACCAATCCATAGAGAAGTAACACAATTAAAAATATCACTAGGTGAAATAGGTAAGCATAACACATTCGAAGTGAAATTGATAACTCACTGCTACCTACTCATTCGTAAGGCAGATTTTCCTGAGATGAATCAGTAAGAAACTCTAGGGATTGCAATAAACAGACATTAACATTTACTTCACAAGTTTATCATTTATAATGTTTATTTGAAAATACAGGTAGACACTATCTGTAAGTCGAGGGTCACAAATGGATAAGACTAGCGCAAATAATCATAGTGGATGACACAAACTATGGGAGGCTTATTCCCATAGAGAGTGAAGTTGAGTTATGGATAATATAATAATGATGAATAAAAGAGATACCGTTTATCTCTTACTTATACAAGCACATACCAACTAACCTAACCTAACACTATATAAAATGCAATTGTTCGATATCCTAAAGAAGGACTTAACCCCGCTGAAGGGTCCAAATTCAAGAACAGGTAATTTTCAGAAGACTTTAATATCAAAATTTTAACAATGCTTGGTGACAATAATACAGTATTCCAGACTCTTTTATGTAATGTTACACATGATAGAAAAGTAAAGCATCGTTCTTAAGCATGAATTTACATAATTGAATAATACAAAATATGTTAATTTATTGAATGTTACGATGTTTCACCACCATAATATATTTTTTGTCAAATTACTCCACTAGTTTGTTATAATTATTAAAACAAATGTTATTTAATACTTTATCTTTTTACACACCTCTCTATCTATAGTGAGTTTTTGTAATAAGTACACAAGCCTCAAATATATGCGTAACAAAATTTTATATGGACCATTACACGTTACGGTATGCTCTGGTACAATTTCTACACTTTATGACGGACATTAAAGTGATCATGATAGAAATGAGAGCGGAGAAGTGTACGTTTTTATTAGTTCTTTGTTTCATTATAAAGAGAGAACTGAATAGATACTACTATTGCTACAGCAATTCTATTCCGAGTAGCAGTAAAACGCGAAATTGGTCGTTTCTGATTTAATTTTGTTATGAAGAGAAAAGACAGAAGTGCCTGGGCGATAGACGCGATGCTTTGAAAGTGCCCGGAGCGACACTTATGACATCTTTGAGCTGCAAACTGGACGACAGAGTAGAATAGTCATAGTGTTTGTCATGTTGTTACCTACATATCTTTCGATCAATCAAGTTGAGATGTCGTTGGTGGAAATAATTTCAGCAGTTTTACAAGGACTACCAATATGGAACAGCAAATAAAAATATTATATCACTCATAATCAGAGGCGGTTCGTCCTAAGGAGCGCTGGTGCAATGAACTCCCACTCCTATCCAACCCACCAAAATAAAATTATTATATTTAATTTTTTTTTAGTAATGGATGACAAACCTCAATTACATTTTTATCTTTCGCGCGCTTCTATAATAATAATAATAACGCACACATTCAACATGGCCCCGCACTATGGAAACCCTGTGTCGCGGGTGCACGGACACACACATAGACAACCACAAATTACACCCAAACTCACGAGAGAAATAAATGTAGCCCATACAAATATTTCTCCCGACCCGGGAATCGAACCTGGGACCTCTGCGTGGCAGTCCGGCATGGTAACCGTTCGGTCACGGAAGCAGTTATGAAGCGAAATTCTTTACAAAGTTCAAACAGAATTAGTATGAGAAAATTAGCAAGATTTGCTCCACACAACGTTGCCGTACCGTGCATGCCCGATGCCACGACTAGCTGATTCTGCACTCCGCACTCGTGCTCTGTTGCCAGTTTTATATACCAAATAAACAAATCGTATTTTCTCCGCGCGCATTTTGTTGTGTTGTAAACAAATATATTATGTAAAAATCAATATTGAATTCAAAAGTTCAGCGGCGTTGTTTAAAATGGAACAATGTAATGCCAGTTTCATTTTTAATTTAAAATACGTATAGGTAAGCGACCTCCTACCGAAATCTTGCATGAGCCGCTTCTGCCCATAATATTATTTAAATGTATATTTTGTTATTTTATTTATGCCATTGTCGAGTATAATTTTTCTGCTGGTGATACTATTCGCCCATATAATTAAATTATTTTAATAAGTACTAGCAGATTCCAATTCAGGTTTGATATTTTCAAAAATACAGTTGTAACATCTGTACAATCATTCTAGCGTAATTAACTTATCAGGATTTTGTCTTTGATATTTGTAATTTCGGTTGAAACTCGCCTTTTGTTTTCTTTGTTTGTAGTACGGGTTCACGTCGTCTTTTTTCCATACTAACTCATTCTTAATAAAGGAACTACTATAAAAAAAGAGGTCACATTCTCGTCACGACACTTTACCGCCGCAAACCGAACGATCAGAACGCTGGCGTCGAGAACAAGCCAGTTTCATTGCGTCGTAGCCGCCCTAATCACTGTTGCCACCGCGCCGTCGCCGCCGGTCGCTGTCTTCCAGTTTTCAGCCTTATGGGCATGAACATTAACTATTTCTATTTTTACATCTATTCTATTATAATTCCGACAAAAAGTTCACAATGGCAACTTGACAAGTCACTTCGGGATTAAGTTGTTACTCAAAAACTCCATTATTTATTTATTCCGAAATGCAAACATGTTAAGAAAATGAAAAAAGCGAATGTCCATTCAGTCGCACCTTAAAGGGTTCTATGTGGTCGGAAACACAGTCGCAGGCAGGGAATTCCATTCCTGGACTGTGCGCATAATAAAAGATGGTGAAAAGTGCTTAGTACGCCTAAAGGGAATATCGACCAAGTAAGGATGATATCCCGCCGTCTGATGGTAAAATGAGGCGGGCGGGATGAGCTGATGGAGCGAAATATATTCTGTAGAAAACCGACAGACAGGCAACTTAGCGCCGGTGGGTTAAACTATGAAGTTTAGATTCAAGCTAATCGTCGCCTGTAAGTCTCCTGGTTGTCATCATCTTGTGAGTATTGTAAAATAAATCATCCCTTTAGTTCGACCTTTTCGACTCCTTTCTTCATTGAGTGCATAAGTTACGAACGTTATAGAGGTAGAAAGCATTAACAATTTAAAACATGTGAGATGACTTATACTATTGGAGTTAACAAAACAATAGCGCGTTTCAGAGTACAACTAATGCCATCTAGTGGAGGCGCGATGGAACTATCGGCGGGTCAAGGATTATTGTTACAGTAATTAAATAAATAATTTAGATATTTTTATTTAACTTTAAAAAAAATACTATTATTATATAATATAATAATATAATATAATTTAATTTATATTATATAATATAATTTCCTTTTTTAATATATAGTATGCCCATTATACGGACGTTGTCAAAATTGCATTACAGTTTCATTCGAGGCACAGCCTCGGGCCAGTAGTGGTTGTTTTAAATATTACTACAGTAGGTAGTACTTTACTTGGACATATGGTAATACATCCAAGTTCCTTCAGTAATCTGTTAGTACTGTTTCGATTCATTAACACGACATTCGCGTAGTTAGTTTTACTTGAAGGTTTGAAAAATCAAATTTATCTAAAAGCACAATGTAAAAGTTAACTGATATCGACGCCATATGTTCAGTTTATACGTAGTACTATTTTACAATACAATTTCAAACGTAACGTAAATTAGTTATATTTGGAATTTAATTAAATTTAGCATTACTATATTACAACTTTAATCAGATTCTGTAACTTTTTGATTAAGAAATAATTGCAATGAAATGCTTTATTTGAATTAATGTAAACTCTATTAGACACAACACAAAGTCAGTTCTTAAAAGATATTTTACCTTTCGTACAATACATAGTGAAAGCGTGTGTAATAAAGGAGAAGCTTACTTCAACAACAACTTAGCCAGAAATAAAATTTTCAACCTTGTATCTAATTGCAGAAAAAATGCTTTCGATAGAAATCTGTCGACGCTGCAACACAAAGTCAAAAAATATATATCAAATAATCGGCCTAAACTTATTTATTGTAATGTACACCAAACTGTAGACTCTTTTCCACACGTATTACAGTCCAATATCAACCGGTCTGCTACTAAAGTAACCTGATTCGTTTTATTTGCTCGTGCGTAGTTCGAGCCGCAAATGTGTCTGCAAACACCGCAGAGGAAATGAGAAATAGCCATGGCCGCCGTTGATATAGAGGTTACAGTAGAATAACTTGTTTAGGGAGTATAGAAAACGCGATGCCTCATGAACTGGGAAAGTTTGCGGTCACCAAGTTCTTCGTGTATGTGCAGCTGCTTAACTTCGTGTTCTCGTGAAGCAAACACCATAGCACGTAACTG
The DNA here is from genome assembly GCF_003589595.1 of Hyposmocoma kahamanoa. Lineage (NCBI taxonomy): Eukaryota > Metazoa > Arthropoda > Insecta > Lepidoptera > Cosmopterigidae > Hyposmocoma > Hyposmocoma kahamanoa. Next base: position 1,376,482 of record NW_020654684.1, read on the forward strand.
GAGGAGAGCTTAAAGGCGATCTAGAAGTCTGCCACCAGGACCTGGTAGCGACATATTGAGGAGAGACATGGCCAAGAGGGTGCGGGTGATAGAGAAGGAGAGTGCTGCGCTAGCCATCCTCAACCACGACAAGCTAGTTTGGAAGTATTCCTCTTTGAAAGCTGTACAGTACATGAACTTTTCATAAAATCGGAATGTCGTGCTTTAGAAATACCCGCAGTACTTGACCAAGCTCTGGCCTATGGAATGCATGGAGTGCTGCCATTGAGACAGATCCTCTACTCCCATATAGTAAGTGTGGTATGTGGTTAATCACTCCCTACTAAATGGGAGTAGACCCCGCTTTACACCCCAACTTCAACCACTCAAAATATCCGGATCTGGACGGCTGTACATCTTTTGCCAAATACCACAAACTCATTGGATACAATTTTCATGTCTGGCAGAGTCACATCTCTTCACATGCCACACTTATTGACAAATATGTGAAGAGAGTGGCGGAAGCAGAACTTGTTGCGAACTCGATTTATACCCTGACACCCGCAAAAAACTCACCTGACTAGTGTATCCTGTTAATCGCAAAACGTCACCAGTATAACCGCTCACGCGATACATGCAGCCGTAGACGCATACCACACCTAGAGGTGCCGGTGATGATTTTATACCGATTTATCGGATATCGAAGTTATAACAGGTAAAAGAACTAATATTAATTGCTATTTCGGTAACTACTCTAGCAAAACATAAAGTTTTTAATGCCTGGGTCTGTCATTTAAAAAAAAATAAACAACTTCAAAAATACGTCACGACAATCGTGTGTGTTATTGTTTGGGCTGGTGATTTCAGTGTTTATTTATTGAAAACATACCGTAAGTAGCGTTTTTTAAGTTTACCCAGAATATAAATGTTTATAAACTATACTTTAAGGAATAATTTCATGGTAAACGTTAGAACCACTCAAACGGAATATTATCATATTTATCCAAGTACACCAAAAATTTCACTAGTGCTTTTTAAGTGCAGGATTTGCGGTGTATTACTGAATTTTATTTGAGATGTTTTTGTTGGTAGTACGGAGGGTATTTATTTAGCAATGCAGAATAATAATTTTTATTTATAAAAACTTGTATTTAAACTGAATGCTTTTCTAATTTGCGAAACCAAATAGCCGCCATTTTGCGGTAGGAGGAGCGCATCGCGTGAGCGGATAAGAAGATAACAGATGCGTTAGGTATTTTTAAAGCAAAAGGTGTAAGTATGCGATCCCAAACATAAGAGCAAGCGACCTACGCTGCGCTTCGGCGGTTGATTTTAACAGGTTTTGCGAGTGGCGTGAGATGGTTCGATGCGCCGACACAGATGAGTTAACTACATTTTTCAGTGAATCTTGTGTTCTTTCTTTGCCCAACGGTTTAAGTTGTGAGTTTTAAGTAAGAAGGTCCCGGGTTTGATTTCGGTCAATTTGGGAAATGATCTTTTCTAGATTGGTTAAGTGATTCGGATTTAATTTCATTGCAGTGCTCTGGTACTCATAGTACCCGGAGGATCAATATAAAACAAGACAACGAATGAAATCAATTTGTAGATTAAGCGGAATACCAGTATAAAACAAGACAACGAATGAAATCAATTTGTAGATTAAGTTAAGAAGTTGGCTTCTGGAGAAAAGCATTTTAAAAAGACTTATTTTTCAGTAAAAGTAAATAGCGAACAAACATTTCTAGTCGACCAAAGGTAGATCACCGAAAAAGAAACTGAGCCCACCCATCTTGACTTAATTAATTAATAGATAAACAAGTGAACTAAGAATTACGTCTTGAAAATACGACGACAAACACTGTAAGGTATGTTTTGTTTGGTGTTGAGAACATAACGAAAATCACTTGGCAAGTGTGACAATGTTGTTATTCAATTGAAATAGATTACCGAATAGGTAACATTATAACAGAAATATACACAACGACGTGCGAATATTATATAACCTAATAAAATGTGGTAAAAATTCTCTCTTCTTGAAATTAATTAACACACTTACAGATAAGTTATCAAAAGTTTTATGGCTTAAATGGAATGTATACATTGGGCGCACTATAAGTTTCCGGAACTGGCCACTTACACGAACAATATTTAAAAAGTAATTACAACATTTGAAAATGGAACTCTTTGGCTGTAGAATACAGTTTGTTTCATCTGACCGTCACTTGTTTTTACATTGTGGCGACATTTTAGAAATTGGCTGTCCACATCACCATGGATTTAACTCGAGAAAATTTTCCTAGCATGATTTTCTATGATTTTAAGTGTAATTTGGCAGCTCAGCGAAGCTTAGCTCGGCTTCAAACTGCTTTTGGCGATAAAGCACCATGCAAGATGACTATATATAGCTGGTTTGCAGAATTCAAACGCGGTCGTGTGAATCTCAGTGACGAATTTCGTGAAGGTCGCCCGTCCACTGCTGTGAACAACAAAAACATCGATGCTGTGCGCCGTATGATCAACAGGCGTGTAACATTCCATGAGATTCGGGTAACTTTAGGCATAGGCATGAGTCAAATACAATCGATAGTACACAATCATTTGGGTGCGAAAAAGCTGTGCTGTCGGTGGATCCCACACAATTTGACTGAGGCTCAAAAACGAATCGCGTCGCTTGATGCAATGCCGTGCTTACCAGATTCTACGAAGGGGCCTCAAATTTGTGACGAAACATGGATTTATAGTTACGATCCCAAAACAAAGCAGCAATCAAGCGTATGGGTCTTTCAAGATGAGCCGAAACCAACGAAAGTGTCGCGCGTGCAAAGTGCCTCTAAGCGGATGATTGCTTCTTTTTTTAATAAAACTGGACACGTGGCTTCTGTTGATTTGGAGAATTGTTGTACCGTGAATGGTGATTGGCCATTTGTTTGCCGGAAGTTATTGACAAACTCCGTGAAAATAACCATAAACGCCGTATCATTTTGCACCACGATAATGCCAGTTCTCACACGGCCAGGCAGACAAATGAATTTTTGAAGGTGAACGACCTTATGAACCATCCCGCGTACAGTCTCGACCTGGCACCTTGTAACTTTTATATATATCTAAAAAGTAAGAACCAGTTACGCGGTCAACGATTTTCATCACCTGAAGAGGCTGTCGTAGAGTACGAAAAATATGTTTCAGAGATTGTCACGAAGGAGTGGCATAAATGTTTTCAAAATTGGTTCATTCGTATAAAAAAGTGCATTAACGATAAAGGACAATATTTTGAGAAACAATAAATTCATTTCTGACCATTTATAGTATTTTTTTCTTATTCATTCCGGAAGCTTATAGTGCGCCTCACGTATATTGTTCCTGACTTTTTTATAGACCGACTATTGATAACCAATACTTTTTTAGTACTCTATTTTCACGTATAACCAATCGTTTGGTCAGCGTGCACGTACATCATTGCGTTTTGTCGATGGATCACATGGAGCATGCGCACACAGCATTTTAATATTGATATATGTTTTTAATTTGTTCATCGATTTAAATGACATGAAAACTAAATACTACCCCGAACTTCTTTTAAAGTACTAATGAAATTAATTTTCAAACGTGTTTTAATTATTGTGGAAACTAGCGTGCACAAACGCACAAAAAAAGACAAAAAATATAAAAAAAACATTTGTTTTACGCCTACTAGCGGGCCTTCATAGGTAGCACTAATTTTTATTGTAAAATATTAGTAACACAGAATAAACTCCTGTCTAATTTTATTATAGGTCTATGTATAGGTGTATTTTACTTAAGACAGTTATGGAGCGTGCCATACTCACCATCAATCTTAAAGATCGTGTACTGAATTTCGTAATCCGAAGACGAACTAAGGATCAAGACGTATAAGATCGGATACCGGAGCTCAGAGCGATTGCAAGGCGTAGTGATGGCAGATGGGTTAAGACGACCACCAAACGATGACCAGGAATCGGTTACAAAAATGTGGGATACTTGCAGCAAGATGATTAATAATGTCGACAAAGTCGTGGGCCACTGATAAATGAGTCCAGTTGTAGGAAGCAAACGAGCAGACGAGCCACTTAATGGGAGATAGCCATCGTCGCCCATGTACATCAGCAACACAAATGGAGCTGCGTATGCCAGCCCTTGAGAGCCATGTTCACTTGTTTTTTAAATAACCCCTTCAGTAGCAGTAGAGTTCCTTGTGAAAGACTTCGCCCAGGGAAGTAATCTGCCACCTTACCTATTTCTGCCGCCAAGAAGTAACCTACGAACTTTTGAACTTAAGCAATTTTCCTTAAGTTCATAAGATTCAGGGTAACAGATAAGTAGTACCGTCATTTGACAAGAGTTTATATATATTCTCAATTTCTTTTCTACTGATAGTGATTTTTAAATTAGCTTACCACCAGGCGCATGACTGGTAGAGTTCATTATAAGTAATAATAATAATAATAACAACACACACACTCAACATAGCCCCGCACTAGGGAAACCCTGTGTCGCGGGTGCCATGGACACACCACATAGACAACCACAAATTACACCCAAACTCACGAGAGAAATAAATGTAGGCCATACAAATATTTCTCCCGGTCCGGGAATCGAACCCGGGGACCTCTGCGTGGCAGTACGGCATGGTAACCGTTCGGCCACGGAGGCAGTTAGGAAATGAAACAAAAAAGAAACAACATATAATTCAGCATTACATCTCGTTCAGTTACGTGTGGGATACATAAGGCTATCTCTTACATATAACTTAATTCACAACTTAAATTCGCAACCTTGGTATATTAGCCACATGTGAACAGTGAACATTCTTTTATCACATGTAAGTCTATAAAAATTATACGAACTACATGAAATCTTATGTGAAATTTTATAAACCTGTTCTATTTTCTTTTTACCATGATATTAATATTTTCTTTATGAAATTACTCCACTAGTTTGGTTTACAACTTTCCTATTTAATCATAAAAAAATGCGACTAATTTCGTTCGTAGAATTTTTAAACCCCTCTCCTGAAAATTTGTCATTTTGCAGATGTGGCATTATGATATAAAGGTGTTAATTTTACCTTTGCCAGTTTAAATACCTTTTTTGTTCCAGTTAAACTGTGTTGACTGAGATAACAACATTCGAATTGAATTATACGTTGTAGCGTCTAAAGTCCTTCGAAAACATGCGCAATCCTTTGGCATATGCGTAAATGTTTATGGCCTTAAATAACGTGCCTAACGACATATTAAGAGGGAGCAGAGGAAAAATTCTAAATCTTCGATTTGATTTTAGAGGGGTCCACTTTAAAGTTAAAAATAAAATATTGTATGAGTAACTACACGGTATATTCAAGCATAGACATTAATCAGAAACATAAAACAATAAAGTTTCCTCGATAGAAAAGATAAAAATCACGAAATGACCTCTAATTTTCAAATTTTTTCGATTTATCCTCGAAATGCTACAGGTTATTAGGACAAAAATTTGATAATTAATTATATTTATGCATGATCGACAATTGTCACTACGGATTTTTTTTAATCCCTTTAGTTTTAGAGTTATTCTGCTAAAACGAATTTGGTACTTTTAATGCGCAAAATTCAACATCTCCTGTCGCATGTCACGCAAATTTCAGGCATATATTTGTTTCACAAATTTGGGCGGAGCCAACTTTTTTGGCATGCTCCCTCTTAATGAACATTTACCTTAGTATTTATTGACCTTATTACAAAAACAGCTCCTATGTCGAAATGAAATTCGACAACATTGACACAGAAGGCTGGGTACAGAATGAGAGTTGCACACAGAACAATGGAGCGTGACACCCTCGGCATCAAACTTACGGACAGTTTCGAATTCCAAAATCCGAAGACGAACTAAGATCCAGGTCCCCAAGTTTGATCATTTTAAATAATTTCAGCCTTCAGTATGCCTTTTTTGCCTTTTTAAGGCGTTCCGAAGGCTGAGATGATTTAAGTTGTCTGCGTTACGCGAGCAGTTTTTGGTTCCATTACACTCAAAAGTCACACAATGCTCCGCGTCCAATACAATACAGCCTTCAGAATGCTGTTGGGGCTCCCTCGTCACTGCAGCGCTTCAGGGATGTTCGCCGAGGAACGCACTGATGACTTTTACGCCATTAGACGGAAACGGGTTGCGTCTCTCAGTCAAATCGGGATTTTGAAGGTATTTGCCGATAAATATGATAATTCCATCCTGAAGTTCTGGGTGGACCTAATTGTATGTAGGAAGTTAAATAAATTTTACCATTATCATTCTTATTATTATTATTATAAATTAACATAATTGTGAGCACCAAAATATTACTAATAATTCTATGAATGCAATTATCTGAAATAAATGATTATTAGTAAAAGGTCGCTCAGCGTGTAATGAAGCGAGCTATGCTTGGGGTTTCTCTGATGGACCGAGATTCGGTCCATCAGATAACAACGTCATACGTCAGAGAACTAAAGTGACCGACATAGATCGCAAAATCAGAAAGCTTAAGTGGCATGTCTGCAGGAGGTTGATCGCCGATGGAGCAGATTTGTTCTGGACACCCTGCGGCAAGATGCGGGCGGCACAAGACCGGGAAAGTTGACGTGCTTTACGGGAGGCTTATGTCCAGCAGTGGATGTGTGTAAGCTGATGAAAATGAATGAAATATTAACTTCAAGACTGGCGATAAATAGATAAAAACTAAGATATGCATAGTAATGTCCTTGTCAGGGTCAGTAAGGTAATATCGATCATTAATATCGATCATTGATTGAATGAAGGAGAAACAAATATTATAATTTCACTATAATCTCAGTGTAGTCTCAAGGGAATTACAATGACCAGTGGTTTTAACAAAATTAGCAAACTTGGCGATAGGAGATCGAATATCGAGGTTGAAATGGAACTGGGTGGGGCATTACGTTATGAGGCGTTATGATGATAAATGGAGTAAGGTGATAAACCGAGTGGTGGCTAAGAGGTGGTTATAGGAAACGTAGTAGGAGACATTGTCAGATGTGTTTTTGCTAACATGCAATTTTTTTATCAAAGAAAAAATCCGCATTTGATCTCAGTCTCTATTGTACAGTGACGATAAGTTCGACGATGGAGCATCCACATATAAACAATGCCTATTGACGCTCGCCTTGAAAAGGTTTAAGTTATGGCGTTCAGGGCAATATGAATAAATCTACAGGTTAGGAATTCCACTCCATAGCCGGTCGTCATATACATGTGGAAGCGTAACCTAAGCGAAACTCAAGCCTGCGTTTATGAGCACACCATAAGCAGTTAATTTATATATTTTGGCATGACAGGCATACCCTTTCAACATTGAGTTGCCTTTATGTGGAACATTGAGCTCAGCTTGTTGAATCCCATACGTGTTTACGCTTCAATCTCTGCATTTGTCGTGGTACACACAATGTTACGATTCGTGGATCTTTCAACTGTGGAGCGTTTGTAATTGACTTAAGAGTATTGTTTTTACATCATTGCAGAATCTCAGTGACTAGCTAGCAGTTCCTCAAAGCCTTGTAGATACTTTCTTTTCCAAAGATACGATATGATAGACTTTTCACATATTTCTTAATATAAAGTAGAACAACTAAAACGTTAATTAACGTTAAAAGTTGTCAAATATCTCTTATATACGAAAATTTTATAATATTAATGACCAAATAAGATTTTGCGCTGAAAATGGGACACTAATTGCCTTGGCATACTTTGTCACCGAACAAAATTTTAAAAGCTTTGAAAATTACAGAATAATAAGCTATCAAGCTGGTCCGACAATTCCATATTAAATGGTTGTTTGATTTTAAAAATACGGATCTTTTTATTGAACTTTATATCCAGTATTAACTCGCGAGAGGAAATTGATTCACTCGCAACAATTTCTGCAATGCGAGTTTGTGTGCATAGTGCGGGGACCAGTTACGAATATTGGTAACGATATATTGTTCGGTTTCACATCCAAATGTATATATGTCACACTGATAATTTCTTTGAACTTTGCTATTCACTTTCTCCAATGCTAATTAAGCATTATTTCTTCAGTTTCACTTTCTCAACATATTAATTTCATTATCGATATTTTAACTTGTTGACATTGATTAATAGATCTATTACTCGTATTCTTCTATAATCTATTTTTCCATAGAATATTCTAGAAATTACACTCTTGTGATATACGAAGTTTGCACACAAAGCGCTTACGCTCCTTTCCGTTCGCATTTTTAGCGCCTCAATTCAAATAATAATTGGCAGTTGCGTATTCAAACCTGACTGCTTTACGTATTTGTTGAGCCATTCGATACTTAATATGAGAGCCCGAAGGGCGTGACTTATGAGCACGAAACCTCAACATTTCGGATCCTTAAGGACCCCATACACACATCAGGGTCGTGCCCGGGACGTGGACGGGGCGTGCTAGTTTGTATGAACTGCGGGCCCGTCCCGGCACCGTACCGGCACCGGCCCGGACACGGACATGTGTGACAGAGTTCAAACAAAATATGAGCAACGATGTTTTTGAGCCCCTGACGGAGCACTGCCCGTCCACGTCATGGCATCTCTATGGTAGATACATATAGTGTCAACTGTATACTAAATAAGTATCGATGCCTTATTTAGTATCGATAAATAAAATGATGTTTTCATCACTGGGTCAAAAATATGTGGAACAAAGTCAAATCTTTGGGACACACCAAATCAAAATGTGAAAGAAGAATAATGCCTTGACGGCGGCCATGCCACTTTTGCCAGATGATGAGGTTTTACCAAGCTTTCAATATATACAATCCGAATGTGATAGCAAGACAGAAATGCGTAAGTTTTTAAAATAAGAGTCAATTTGGTTCAAAGTAAAGTACTACCAATGTCGTGGAAGCTTTTCATTCCAAAATTAATAAATTAATTAGCAAAAACACAGTAACATTAATGTATCTACTCAATGTACTGCAAAACATCCACGAATCAGATATTGTCCTCAAAAAACGAAAAGATCCATATCAGTAATAACGGCTTCGTTATAGAAGTTCAAGTGCAGCTTTCGAATAAAAAGATTTCGCTTGGCCACACAGACAAATTACGTTGAGTACATTGCATTATTTACCTACAATTCGTTCACACGCTAACATGAAATGCGCTTTTGTATTGAAAAAATCCCGCGAAACAAAAATGTTTTTGTAACTTAAAAAGAACTATTTAACTTTAAAAAGTTTAAGTATAACAAACGGGCATCAAGAAAAAAACTTACAGCTACGAATCCCGGACTTGGACATCATATTTTCGCTTCGATCCTTTAAAAAAAATCGCGGGGAATAGTAAACTTGAAGTATAAAAACATCCGAATATCCGACGGAGGCTTATATACAAGATAAAGTACTCATATAAATAACCATATATTTTCATTATAATAAAAAAATAGTAAAATTTCGTTTTATAGCAGTATTGTTTTATTCATGGTTACCACACTATCATCCGCACTACGATTTGGTAGTAACGGTAGGAACTTAAAAATACCCACCACACTACCAATGTCAAAGTCAAAGTCAAAGATTATTTATTCCATAGGTAAAATAAATTTACGCTTGAAAACGTCACATTTAAGCTACTGCTCGTTCACTACGCTGACCTCCCTGAGAAGAACGAGCAAGAAACTCTAGGGATTGCTCTTTTCAAATAAACTTAAATGCTATGGAATACACTTCGAATCAAATTTGTGTGTATTCTGGAGCCATGTCGCCTTTCCATATCTTTATCTAACACGTAGTCTTCAATTTTGTAATATGATTTTTCGATCAAAATATTTTTAATGTAGTTTTTAAACTTAGGAAATGATAAACTTAATATATGCTCCGGAATCTTATTGTAAAAACGTAGTTCCCCATAAAAGAGTTATTTACCTTGGTTAAACTCTAAGGTTAATATTATGGATATCTTCTTTCTTATTGAAATTATGTATATTTTTACGGGCATATAAAATATTTGAGTAAATGTACTGTGATGCCACAGTCATGATACCAGTCTCCTTAAACTTTTCTCTGAGAGAAACCCGAGAGCCTAGACGTTACACAGAACGAATCGCTCGTTTTTGCAATACAAATATGGTTTGAATATCTGCCGCTCCACCCCACATGAGAATCCCGCAGGACATCATACTATGGAAGTAACTAAAGTAAAATAGTCTAGCAGTACTAACATCAGTAAGCTCACGTATTCTGCGGACTGCGTATGCAGCGGAGCTTAACCTGCTGGCCAGGGAAGATATATATGGAAACCATTGAAGTTTACTATCTAAGGTCACTCCCAAGAAGACTGCTTTATTAACAAGGTCTAACTAAAAGCGACGCTCGAGATATTACCATACACCACCTGATTATAGTTCGTTGCTATGCTACTACTGCTACACTGCGACCACTGCCTCGTCAACAACCTCGCTGCCCTCCCAGCCAATAATCTCGCTGCTTTCCGGTCCTCGATCTCCAATACTCGAGGGCAGAGACCTCCAACTCCGTGTCTCCATCTTCTCACATTTTTATATACACACTACATCACTCACTCTACTACATTCCAACATTATTAGGTTTTTTCTTATGTATTGTTTTAACTTGTAATTCTCCGCCCTAGCTTTTTACTCACTCCAAAAGCTTTCTAATCCGACAACTACTGTTGGACGATTCGGACCATCACAAAAAGAGACGGCATTATGCGTTAATATAGCCTTTTTTCGATTTAAGCAACGAATAGACACGTAAAGACAAAACAATGTTGTTGAAAAAAAACTTAGGAACAATCTTACCGAAAGAAGTAAAACGAAGCAAAGTAAGAAAATTGTGCGTTCTTTTCCGTCACGTTATGCAAATGAATGAACAAATCCATTGGTTTTATAAAAGTCATAGCATAAGACATTTCCGACACAAACTAAGACCAACGACGCAACAAATGCACGATAATTGCGATGCAAATTCTACACCTTGAATGGCCGGCAAATGCACTAAAAATGTCCTTGAATAATCTTTGGACTTTGTTCCGAACGAAAATGTCGAACCTCATGTTATACAGACACATTAGAGAAATAAACGATTTTAATAGCGTAGAGAGCTCCTTGTGAAAGAGTTCGTCCAGAGACGTAATTGCCGCCATACCTATTTCGGCCGACAAGCAGTAGTGAGAGTTTTAAAGGGTATGGGTGCTGGTACAAGCGTTTGAGACTTGTCAACCTTTATGTCTCAAGGTAACGAGTGCAGTGGCAGTACCAGATCTTTGTCATTTAACGCTCTGAATGGCACTGCAACTGTTATGGATAGGCGTGTCACTTACCACCAAGCTCACGACTTTTCCAAATAAATAAACATTAGACATCACATATGTCGTGTTATGGAAATCGAAAACAACGACGGTACCACAAACACCTAGGCCCGAGAATATTATAGAAAAGTTAGTTTTTTCTACATTGACCCGACCTGACAAGGCGCGACTTGCAAGCACAGCAGAAGCTCACACCTACATGTAGTTCCCGCGTTAGTCACATCCTGTAGTGCTCAGAGATGGTGACACCATGAAAACCGGTATGCAAGCCACTCGACCACAGACTTCGTCAAAAACTAAAAACCAAACCCGAAAGAAAAAGAAAGACATTGTTTTGGAGACACAGGTACAAATATAGCCAACAGTATTAATTTAAAAGTCTCCTCATACAAATTGATCGCAGCCACATATCTTAAATTCAATAAATAACGTTAGCTTCCAACCACATTGACTAATAGTTCCACAGGCTGGCTCCAGAAAGCGCAGGTGACACAAAATTGATATATATCCAACGTCAAACTGAAAAATGGCACCGATAAATCATAAAAGATCGGCTAAGTTATTTTTTGGTATTAAACTTATTTATACATCTATTATGTTTTGTTTTTAATATATATTTAACTAAGGAAAGGAATCTTTTGTAAACATGCATGATGATCAACAATCTACAAAAAAAACCATTGAAGTTTAATTTGACCACAGAGAGAAAGGTTCAACCGATAACTAGCGGAGTTTGAATTTACTTCTCATCGCATCGATGGCATACACTAAAATGCTTGCCATCGTGCGGGAAAACACCTTTTGCGCACCCTAGTTTATGTTATAAAGTATATGTAAAAACAAGGACACCATTATAACAGATGTTTACAAGGACAAATTCAAATTTTAAGACAATATTTGGATTAAAAGCTGCGGCGTAAATTGTTGCAAATTTTCTGTTTATCCCGCGCAGAAACACAAACACACACTTCTATTAAAAACGTAAATTCAAAATTCGGAAAAGCGCTTCGCTCATCTTGTTCCTCTGACGATACGTTGACTTAGTTGACGTTGCTGAGTCATTCTTTTGTTTTGTGTTCCAAATTCATATAAAGAAAGTTTCATTGCAATTGTGAAGCAATATAAACTATTTCAAATTTGTCTTTTTATCTACGACGACGTAGAGACCGGTTTTGAAGGGTAAGGGTGCTGGTGAAATTACAGGCACATGGGACTTGTCAACTGGCGCAGTGGCAGTGCCACTCACATCTCTGCGATTTAAAGCTCTGAGTGGCACTGTAATTGTTATGGACAGGCGTGTAGCTTACCACCAGGCGCACGCCTTATTCGTCCCGTCACTTGATATTTAAAAAAAGATACACATTGTTTTGTTTAATTGTACATTTGTGTAACCACGCTAAAGCCGGTTGGAACCATGACCGTTGCATTATACGTTACCAAAAATCATAGTGGGCACGTAGTTCGCAGACTTGGCACGTAGTTCGCAGACTTTCCACGTGTGTGGTTCGCAGTGAGTCGACGATAACTTATTCTAGCAAATGGTGACTGTTTCACTCGTACAAAATTCATTTAAGTTATAATAGCACTTGTCAATTAATAATACTTTTGTAGCAGCCATATGTCCTATGCACAAACAATTCACATGAGTACCAGACTCGCGGTTTAATTAATTAAAGACCCCCGGTTTAATCCGTTTGGTAACGAGCCGGGGGTCTACCCCGACTTGTCTTAGGAGGAAGCCAGTCACACGCTAAAACTTTTAATTTTTTAGTGAAATTTCTGTAATTTGTCTCACATCTTAGGTATTCGGGTAGTTTATTGAGAATTTTTATTGCATTATAATACGAACTATTTGTGATAGATGCTTAATGTACTTTGTGGAAGGCTTAATATATTTTTATATCTAGACTGTCTTATAGAAGTGGGTACAGCACTAATTAACCCGCCATTGATCGCGTGGGGCGAATAAACGCCCGTAAAAAATTAAAATCTTTAATATTTAAAATACTATTTTTTTTACGATTTTGATTTTCTAGCTACCTTCCTAAAATATTCAAATACACAATTTTTACGCGCCGTCATTCAGTTCGCGCGCAGCGCTCACGAGTTACGGACGTGTCGTTCGCGCGCGGGCGTCCATTGACCCCACGCGACCAACGACGTAATTAAAAAGTATTGGTTCTTTATACATAAAAATGAATTCGGCACAAGAGGAACGTATTGCAAGATGGTTGCAAGAAGAAACAGATGAAGAGGTGATTGGTGGGGATGCGGATGAGGATGAGGGTGAGGAGACAGTGCCTCAAATAAGTGAGCACGAGACGGATACCGAGGAGGATGGTGATTCTGACTCTGAAACTGTTGCGGAAGATCAAAACATGACTTCAGATGGTGAGGACGACATTCCCTTGTCCTATTTTCAATCGTCGGCGTGTTATGTGGTCAAAAGAAAATTGAGAAATGGTAGAATAGAAACAGTTTACAGATGGAAGAAACAACCAACACCACCTACATGTCGTACACGCCGTCAAAACATTGTAACTCATTTGCCAGGACCTAAAAACATATGTAGCGGAGTTGATACTGCAGAAAAGGCTTGGAAATTACTGTTTTCAAATGAATGGTTACAAAAGATTGTAAATTACACCAATCTGAAAATCCAATCTCAGAAACAAAATTATCAGAGAGATCGAGATACCGCTGAAACAAATATGATCGAAATAAGAGCATTGATAGGGTTATTATATCTGATTGGTCTATATAAATCATCACATGTGCATGTTGATGATATTTTCAGCACTGATGGCACAGGATTGGACATTTGTAGAGCAGTGATGTCAGTCCAAAGATTCAAGTTTCTCATGCGGCATCTGAGATTCGACGACTTGAATACGCGTGATGAACGAAAGGCTGTTGATAAACTGGCACCTATAAGAGAATTGATAGAAGAGTTTGTCCAGGCATCCCAACAATGTTATTCAGTCGGCGAGTATGTAACTCTAGATGAAATGCTCGATCCTTTCAGAGGGAAATGTAGTTTTAGGCAATATATGCCCAATAAACCCGCAAAGTATGGGATAAAAATACAAGCGCTAGTGGATGCTCGTTTATTCTACACCATAAATTTGGAGGTTTATGTGGGAGTTCAACCAGCAGGGCCGTATGCTGTGGATAACTCTACAACCGCCGTCACAAAGCGAATGATACAACCAATATCTGGCACTGGTCGCAACGTTACCATGGACAATTGGTACACAAGTGTACCGTTGGCTGAAGATTTGTTGACACAGCACAACTTGACTGTTGTTGGTACAATAAAAAAAAACAAACCCGAAATACCTGATGACTTCAAGAAAAAGGGCCGCGAAGTTTCCTCATCTTTATTTGGATTTGGCAAGAACCACAGTACGCTTGTGTCATATTGTCCCAAAAAGAATAAAGTAGTTCTGCTACTTTCGACCATGCACGATGATGCTTCAGTAAATGAAGGAACCCCGAAAAGATTGCCAGAAATTATATCCTTTTATAATTCGACAAAAGGGGGCGTTGATGTTGTGGATCGCCTAAAACTGAATTACTCTGTAGCACGCACTTGTTACAGATGGCCATTGCGTCTATTTTTCAGTTTACTCGATATTGGAGTTGTAAACGCTCATGTAATCTTTGATGGCGTCAACCCTTCTTCTAACACCTCGCGCAGAAATTTTATAAAATCTTTGGCGTTTTCATTATTTGAAACTCAACTGAAAAGCCGAAGTACAATGAAAAACCTACCTCGTGAGCTGTCTATCACAATATCACGCTTTGTACGATCTCCACTACAAGAACACGAAGAAAATGAAGAAACTGAACCAAAGAAACGTCGCTGTGTTCACTGTCCTCGAAAGATGGACAGAAAATATTTTACAATCTGCTATAAATGCAAAAAAAATGTGTGCCCAAGGCACTGCAAAAGCATTTGCCATGATTGTGCCTGCGCGTAATTGTAACTTTTTACTTTGGTATTTTTTTATTTTTTTTTATGAATACTTATAATTTTTAAGATCTCATATTGTTGATTAGTTAACAAAGATTTAATTTAGTTAAAAAAAATGTTTAAGTTATGTTTTTTTTATGTTTAAATAATAATAATTCGAGGCTGCCATAAAAGTTGCTCAAAAGTTCCTATCTAGTTTATATGATCTCAAAGTGAAAAATAAATATTTTATATGCTATTATTTGTGTTATTTTATCTCTCTACACTCCAAATTAACAATTAAACTGTATTTGACATGTATTCATTTCTGAATTTCTTTGTAAACCTCATTTAATTTTGGGGATACCGGTTGACCCCAGGTGACCAACCCAGTTACAAAACTAAAGCGCGACCTACGGCGGGTTAATAGTTCACTGTTTTTCTAATAAATTTAGCCATTTCAAAAATATACGGACAACGGCACATCAGACTACACATTTTTAAGATATGTCAATGTGTAGCTCGATGTGCGGGCGTGTGTACATAGAAGGTAGGGTTAATATTTGTAATTTTTTTAAATGTGGTCGACAAGATTCCATCTGTTTGATATTCGTGATGATATGTACACACTTTTTCCGTAGAATAAAGAGATCATTCACCTGGGTACTGTTTTCCAATTTTAGTCAACCCGTGATCATGGAGCGTGCAACCGTTCCGAAATAACGGGAAAATAAAAAGAAGTCATGCCGTGGTAAGAAGCCTGAAATTAGTGATAATCATTTAGTAAAAAATTGTTTGTTTTGTTTAAACAAAACGTAAGATAGAAAATGATATCATTTTTAACCGACTTCAAAAAAGGAGGAGGTTCTCAATTCGACTGTATGTTCTTTTTTTTTCTATGTATGTTACGCGATAACTCCGGTATTTGTGAACCGATTTTCATGATTCTTTTTTTGTTGGAAAGGGGGTACTTCCATAGTGGTCCCATTTCATTTTGAAGAAAGTCATCCACCTCGAAGGGTGGCTGTTCACGCATGAATTCATTTTTATAAATAGCGCCTAACTTTAATTTAGGAGCAATATGTTTAATGGTTGATTTTGCTATTTCTCCAATTCAAGGCGTTTTCTCTCAATATACTTTGAGTAGTGAGAACCGATTTTTATTGTCTCCAGTGTCAAGTCCTGTATAGTGGCGAACTAGGGGATATTTCAATAAAACTTAGCAAATAGACGCAATTCCACGTACTTTTGAGGTCGGTTTTTTTAGTACTCTGTACTGAGACTATTTCGGCTCTATATGGCGTATATATTGTTTTTTCTGACAAATCGACGACGTTTCCATAGTCAAGAACACGTCAAACTGGACACTTAGAATCATTGTAATCGAACTGTAATGCCGCTCTTAACTATATGAAGTTGAATTTAAAGTTTCAAGCACTGACATATAATTTAGTTGTCATTAAAATTGCAATGCGTGGTAGGATTCTTCGTTTTAGGAAAAATTCTACGTAAAAATGAAAATTATGTGTTCACGTGCGGGTTAGGAATATAAACAAAAATGTACATACAGGCACATCAATCCATGCAACGGTTTGTCTAAAAAAACAATATACGCTATTTAGAACCGAAATTATGTCTTTCTATTTTTAAAAAAAGAAACCGCCCTCTGAAGTCGTGGAATTACATATCGCACTGCTATTACAACAGTGTTGTAACTCAAAATATGTGAAATTCAAGATTATACCATTTCTGAACGTAAAATTTGTTTCTCTACACGTCTTTAAAATTGTCGTTAGAATATTGTAAGAAACCATTAAAATATATCTACTTAACTCAGTACGAGACAAACGTTTTGTGAGCTAATTCAGGACAAAACAGTTCTTACTCAAAAATATGAAATTATTTTTTACTTTTATTTTTAAATATATTTCTCATTGGCAAGTAGGAGTTGCTTAGATATCTAATAAATTTTAAACTATACATAAATTATAATAATTTTTCACGGGAGCTGAGTAATTAGTTTTTCAGCTAGTCTGAATAAATTCACTTTTTGAGTTAATACACTAGTTTGCACCCTTAGCGGTGGAATATTTTCTTCAAATTTAAATGTGACCAATGCGAAGGTACCCTCTTTCCAACAAAAACATTAAAATCCGTTCACAAATGACGGAATAATCGCGTAATACAAAAAAATTCAGTCGAAATGAGATTCTCCTCCTCATTTTTTAAAGTCAGTTAAAAATAGTTTCATTTCTTATGCGTAACAATCGCGAAAACCTAATAACTCGATAAAACACAACATATATCAATATAAAACAACGTTGCAAATGCGTAACAAAATTATTTAAGACATTAATTACGAATTCGAGGTTGCGAGAGAAGAGTAAAACGAAAATCCTTGTAATAACAGCGCAATAACGTGTCGCAGAGACAGTGGGACAGGAAATTGGGTGACGTGACACGCGTACGGCTTTTACCAAACGCATAAAACCAACGCAGATGCGTAGTTTATGTCGTACGACTTCTGTTTGGATAAACGCGACTTTACACTGTAGGTTAAATTTAGGGCTAAAATGTCCTTACTTTACCTCAAATGGCTTTGGTTGATTGCGCATAACAGTGAAAGTGTTGAATCAATCGCTTTGAAATCAGTACAGAGTACTAAAAAAACCGACCTCAAAAGTACGTGGAATTGCGTCTATTTGCTAAGTTTTATTGAAATCGGTTACTGGAAAGTGCGCAAACCCGGATTCATACCCTAGTTCGCCAATATACGGAACTTGTCACAGGAGATAATAAAAATCGGTTAAGTATGTTGAGAGAGAAAAACGCCTTGAATTGGAGAATAGCAAAATCAACCATTAAAATAATTGCTCCTTATAATAAAATTTAAGCGCCATAAAAATGAATCTTCATGCGTGAACAGCCACCCTTAGCAAGCAAAATGAACCGTATTAGTACAGGAAAAATTTATTTTGAGCTGAGATAGTATCGACTCTTAACCCGTTTATGGACAGCACTTAACCAGACACACACGACGTGTTCGTCCCGACGGATGAGCACGTCGTGTGCCTGGTTGTACACCGCTTCAAATCGCAAAGATTTGAGGAACACTGTTCCTGATAAAGTTGTCAATTCCCATGTGCCTAAAATTTCACCAGTACCCTTACCTTTCGAAACCGGAACGCAGTAAAGGTTACATTACTGTTTGGTGGTAGAAACAGATCACAAGGATCTTTACTGCCACAAAAATTATTATATAAAATTCAATATAATAATTACGCTTTATCATTTACGACCGATTCCGTCAACATTATTGTGTCAAAGAAAGTACGGTCATGACAGTACGAGTATAGTAGTATGATCGTCGTTGTGTCCATTATCCTTGTATCCCCAATACTTGTTCGTCCCATTATTTGATATTACAAAAAAAAGACAGTCCCTATCTACCGACCCGAGAAATAGGGTTTTCCGGAGAGACCACGGGCTCGACGGCAAGACCAGGGTACGGCGGCCGTCCGGGTCAAGCCCTCCGTCAATTATACGCCTTCACGGGCGTCTCTGGTGGACCCGGACTTGAATATGAACTCGCCGGGGTTTTTGTTAGCTGCAGAGAACGGACACGTTCGCCTGCCCGGTGGTGTGTGGTCGGGGCGTTCGTCCCGCACGCAATTAGCGCATCTTAGTGGCGGTGTAGTTGAGGGCCTGAGGCGAGGAGACGCGCGGGACACGTGAGTTGCCCTTTAAATCGGTGGCTATGTCCGGATATTGTCGCAAGACACTGCCACTTGGAATTTCCGGTACTAGCCCGGAGAGCTAGTAGAGGATGAGCTAGACATCTTCCAGTCCCTCCGGCCGCGTGGGAATTTGAGAACTGGAGAGACGTCGTTCATCAGCGTCAGGAAGAGAACGTGCCTTACAGCTCCGCCACCAATGAGGAGATTTGGTAGTCGGCTTAGTGCCGCTGAGCAGCCGTCAGCGGTGGCAACCGTTACTTGTGCGGAGCGCGACGGGAAGTGAGCGTGCCTGCTGCTCCGGTGCCTATCTGGAAAATAGGGAGGATGCTGTACGTGCACCCGGGGCGGCTCACCTAATGCACTAGCCTTACAGCGAAGTGGCTGAGACACGTGCAAACGTGCTAATCCAGGGTTATGACCTGACTTGGATGGCTCGCTCGCACAGGTCATAACCAAGAGGTTGATAGAGAGGGGCACCGTAAACAAAACTTATATAGAAAGATAGGGGATTGTACCCCTAAGACAGACTGTGACTGTTGAAATCACCAATAACTATTTTAGTGGACTGGTCGTCAAAGTTCCTGATTTTGCAACTCGAATAGTTGATTTGGTGGCTTATACACAGATGGGATATACATGTTCCGATATTTATGGAAATTATTTCTATGGAATTCACAATTTGAGATCATACGGATGTTACATTTAGTCTATGTTTTGTAAAGGTGGCACTGCCATACTTTTCATGTGGTATCTCAGCTGTAAGTGTCGTACCAGGTACTTGAGGCCTAAGATTTTATTGGCCACGGTGTGTTTGTTGGACACATAAGATATCACACTGCATCCCAAAACGAACTTAGTTTTGAAAGAAGAATTGATTTATGTTCAGAAAAACCTTCGATGTTAATTGAGATAAACTTCTAAGCTGGTGTTAGAAGTAAAGGCTTTAGAACGGGCTGTTGGTCGTAAGTCGGTTGAAGCATCGTTCTTCTTCTTATCGTGACGGGTGCAGTGGCTACATTGGTTATAGTGATTACATTTGTAAAATTTACAGAAAATGAATTAAAA
The DNA here is from genome assembly GCF_003589595.1 of Hyposmocoma kahamanoa. Lineage (NCBI taxonomy): Eukaryota > Metazoa > Arthropoda > Insecta > Lepidoptera > Cosmopterigidae > Hyposmocoma > Hyposmocoma kahamanoa. The sequence continues at coordinate 1,396,543 of NW_020654684.1, forward strand.
GTTTTGTATTTAGGGCTACTGAGCACGTTTGAAGCGCTCTTAAATATGATATACTATTTCAATACGCATTACGTCGTTTATAGAAAAATTAAGAAACGCATAATACATCTCTGCTTTCCGTTTTGTAAAAATGGTTTGGTATCACAATTTACTGCGGTTAATATGGTATTTTACCGGAGGTGCGACATTATTATTATTATAATACAATAGCCTCAGTATTTCAAAGGAATGTATTATCGTGGATGGAGTACAATAAATTGTAATGGGCTGTCACGTTTTCGATAAACAAGTAAGTTCAATATAGTGTATTTTAAGATACATCCGACTGCAAAGTGCATGAACATCCCCAGTGAATAGCCATCCATTTTACTAAAAGACGAGGAATGTACATTTTGTAAATTTGTTTTATTAAAGCTTCTTGTGATCATACATGCTTTTATCACGTGTAAGTTATGAAAATAATACGAAATACATAAAACATATCATGTATACGTGAATACAATTGTCCTGTTATTTTATACAATTATGTACTAACAATTCCAAAAGAAACAATTACTATTTAGATTATATTTAAGAAGTGATGAAGGTTTTTTATTTACCATTTGAATAACTAAATCACAGTTTAGAAAGTAGTGAGAGAGGTGAGTTTGATTATTAATAGTACACTCTATGTATAATTTAGTTATTCATCAAATTTAAACGAAAATTAAGTAATTCATTTCACCTAGACGGCAGAAAACACCTACCTAACTAACCTGATTTTAAGTGTGAAAACACGTTTCATTATTATTTATTATAGAATAGGTTTTCTGGGGTACACATTATTCGTTTATTGAAGTACTAAAAAACTATGCTTTTACAGAAAAAAATTGAGGGATTTTTTACTGTCAGAAAGTTCCAGCGCGAAAACAAACTACATAACCACAAAAGGCTGTCGCTGGCGACGCACTGACATGTACGGTCTTACATCACCTTATACAAACACGTCGGCATTCACCGTACTGTCTTGGTCTGCACATATTAAATATGTGTGTATAACGTCCACAAATGTATCTCAAATAAATTATTCAATTTTGTCAGTACATCGTTGATACTTCTCTATGGAGAAGCAGTAGGTGGCAACTAGAAAGAAAGCTCTTGGAATACGCACGGTAAAGTCCGTAGTAGTTTTTTTCGAAACGGGTTCCCCCGTACTGTCCTTACTCGAATTTTAGGTTAAGCTTTTATTGTACCTTACATGTATATCATGAAAATAAAATAGATTCAGATTACATCCTTAAAGTTAATTTAGTTACTTCCATAGTATAATGTCCTACGGAATTCTCATGTGGGGCAACGCGACAGATATATAAACCATATTAGTGTTGCAAAAACAAGCGATTCGTTCTTAATACCGTTTAGGCTCTCGGGCTGCACTCAGAGAAAAGTTTAAGGTAACTGATATCATGATAGCGGCATCACAGTACATTTACTCAAATATTTTGTATGCTCGAAAAATATTCATATCGGAGCATAACCGTACAAGGAGACGTTGTGCGAAACTCCCTCGTCACTAATTGTGTCAGGAATTATTTTGACAATTGGTCTATACGTTCTTCGTTATCAATTCGTTAAGCCGGTGGTGAATAATAACGTCAATATTAGTTTGTAATTTAGAGCTAATGGGTTTGTAAGTGCACACACCACCGACAACCTGTCAAACTTCTTCTTCCCCGCCGAAAATTGACATTTACAACACCATTCGGTGTTACACGCTCAAAAATAATAATAACTACCGTCATCGATTAGCGAATAAACTAACTAAGTACTTGATATATTGATAGTGAATAATCAACTTTTTCACTAAGGCGCTGTTATATATGATTTCATTAAGAAAGAAGATATCCATAATATTAACCTTACTACAAGTCCAAACTAATGGTATCACGAATTCATTTAACAAAGGCAAACAATGCTTTTATGGGGAACTACATTTTAACAATAAGATTCCGGAGCACGATATATTAATATTATAATTTCATAAGTTTAAAACTTACATTAAAAATATTTTAATTGAAAAGTCATACTACAAAATTGAAAACTGCATGTTAGATAAAGGTGTATGAAAAGACGACGTGGGTCTAGATTCCCCGTAAATTGGTTTCAAGGTGCATTCCATAGTATTTAAATTTATTGGAAAAGAGCAATCCCTAGAGTTGTTCGTTCTTCTCAGAGAAGTCAGCACAGAGCTTTCACGCGACGTTTTCAAGTGTTATTTATTTTACCTATGTGGAATAAATTATTCTTTGGCTTTGACTTCGTTAAATATAGTCTACATATTCATCTTTGATCCTTGGTTAAGATATACTAATGATTAATAATTGCATTATCGTTTTTTTCCTTCGTATTGTGATAGTTGGCCCACTGGCATTGAAATAAATTCGTAAAATACACAAGCACGATTTTATTCTTCCAATCAGTGACGAGGCGTAAAAATTATTGTTAGTAAAGCCTGAGCAAAATAAAAAATACCTACCAACCTAAAGAATAAATGGCGCATTGGCGACACGTAAACTTATTTGCACACAAGGTACACTTCATTTCACTGGTTAACTTATTCTACACTTAGGTAAAATTAGGCACAAAATGTAGTATTTGATAATACGTGAAAAGTTTTAGGTAAACCAGTGAAAATCCAGTTATATGAACCCTGTGCCACTGCTTCCAATACAATCTATTTTTATTACACTGTTTTTAGATTTTATTTCTGCCGCCAAGCAGTAATGTTAAAATTACTGCGTTCCGGTTTTAAAGGGTAAAAGTGCTGATGAAATCACAAACACATGGGACATGTGTGTAGCTTACCATCGGGCGCTCTACTTATTCGTCCCGTCATTTGATATTATAAAAAAAAAGAAAAACATTTCATGAAATTTAATTATTTTGAAATGAAACGAGTGTATTAATTTTTAGCCAATAATTAGTCGATATCGATAGAATATTTTACCTACTGCCATCACTTGTTGTTTGAAAGCTGGCAACCAACGGTATCTATGTACTGGAGTACCTGGCAATCTTGCGCATTTAACTGTCATTTTACTCCGTCTTGAAAACACAATATACTTAGATGGCCCAGTAGTGTATTCTGCCGTCAGTTAACTAAACCGTGGCTAAGTGACAAAATATTTTTTTTAAGATATCATAAAAAACTATAATCCAGTTTTAGAATAATGAAATTGTTTATTGATATTTCAGCTATGCATCGTTAGGGTAAGTTCCGATAAGTCAAACACGTTAACTAATTTTAACTGTTTTTAAAGGAGAATTTAGTACTCTATTTTTTGCTAATTATTTGTTATTTATCACTTAGTCATGTTTAGTTAGTGGACGTCAGTATTAGTGTCCTACCTTTTGCCATTGCAAAGAACGGCTGTGTTTTGGATGAAATATCTAGCAGAATCAGCGCTATCACAAGGAAAGAGTCCAAGCTCTATATCTTTCTATGTTAGTTTTGATTATAGTGACCCTCCCTACCTACCCTGAGATACGAGAAAGGCAATATTTCCATTGTGGTCCCATTTCATTTTGAAGAAAATCATCCACCTCAAATGGTGGCTGTTCACGCATGAAGATTCATTTTTATAAATAGCGCCTAACTTTAATTTAGGAGCAATTACTTTTAGCAATTATTTAGTTGATTTTGCTATTTCTCCAATTCAAGGCGTTTTTCTTAATATACTTTGAGCAGTGTCGTAGTGAGAACCTATTTTTATTATCTCCAGTATCAAGTCCTGTATAGTGGCGAACTAGGGGATATTTCAATGAAACTTAGGAAATAGACGTAATTTCACATACTTTTGAGGTCGATTTTTTTAGTACTCTGTACTGAAAAAAAAAAAAAGCAGATAATAATAATCTAATTCTTTCTTAGTTACTTATTGTTTTCTAACGACGTTTTTTGACATGTAAAGATGTTCAGCAATAGTACAATCTTGAATTACACATATTTTGAGTTACAACACTATTGTAATAGCAGTGCGACATATAACCATTACTCAGATTGTGCTTTGAGCGTAGAAGACAAAATAATGTCATTGTCGCAGGAAGTGAGCGGCCTTGTACCGGCACCGGATAGAGGCATTAGCTCGCTATTTGTTAGTTGGTTAGATTTTATTCCCTTTGTGATATTTTTTATACTATATCAAATGACAGGATGAACAAGTCGTACCTACACCCAGAGATGGGCTTAAATGGGTTAAAACCCAATCAACCCGCTCAGGTTTTAACCCAAAGCCGGGTTTAAGCCCATTTCTGTCAAATTCGTGGGTTTTTTCTGTCAAGTTTGTTTATTTCTCACCAAAACGTAGGTACATTGAACATGATATCAAGAACAATACACAAAAACAAGAATTATACTGTGAGAGACTGCCTAAACTAGACGTGAGGTCTGTATTTCAGATCACCAGGATTCCACCCCTTGGAAAATACAAATTATCAACTTGGAGTTATGTACTGGTACATTGACAATTGCGGTAACTAAATTATCTATTTAAACTAATGTTTACAAAGGAAAAAAAACAAACTAACGAAATTTACTAAATAACAGTAATACTTAATAAATAATACTTACTAATTTTACAACATAGAAACAACATGTTTGTATGCCTAAAGTTTGGCGGGACACAGTGAAACTTAAACATTATCAACTACAAAACCAGTATGTTTACAAATAAATTATGGACAGTTCCCGATGGATGCTGTCTGGTGTTTCTCAACCACCGGGAGAATATGGATTGTATACAAACGAGACAGAAACTACTTGTAAATGAAACCACGAAATCGTTACTCGATGTTATTTGTTGCGGTACTTATTTTGAAGGTAAAAATGTTACAATTGAACACAATGGTGGTCTAAGTGATCACACCTACGTTTCAACAATATTTCTAAACTACACATAAAGGCGTACACTCAGATCTGAAAGAAAGAGGGTTTTTACAGACAAGTAACAATGATGTCCGTAAAAACCCCACTAACAAATATTAATATTGGTATAGTGTCCGAAAATACACACTTCAAAACAGTCCTAGCAGGTTATCACGCTTCCAATCACGATAAAGAAACGACTAATTTTTTGTTCTACAAAAAATAATATACACATTTTATTCAATCTTTAGCAACCGTACTCGTACAAGGCAATTAATGGAAAACAGTATTTTCACTTCAATTTCAATATGCATTTTAGAATTGTGTAAGTTTGTTAGAAAACACTCGCATCTACATTCCCAAGTGAAAACAATACGATGAAACAATAGAATATAGAATAAAGAATTCGTGTTTTCTTCCATACAACATTGCACAAAACATGTACCCCAAGTACTATTACTTACATACCATACATTACTTACGTATCGTAACTTGATATTATAAAAAAAAAAAAATTTTGAATAAAAATTACGGTTAATCCATAAAAAGTAAAGTATAATAATTTATTAATCACTTGTACTACTCAAAATTATCATTCGAACACTTAGAATAATAACGCATGGAATGATAGTTTCATATCAAACGAACTGTCACAAGTGAGGCAAAAATCAAATTCATGTAGGCTAGTTTTAGTAGTAGGTTAATTTTCGGTTTTAGTGAATATTTATATAAAAATGCAAGTTGAAACGCGTTACTTCCTTGTGGAATGTGATGTTAGCACATTTCGTCATTTTTAGCTAAAATTCTTGAGCTGTTCGCGGTGCAAGTTGACCTTGAGCACTGAAGGCCCGCCCGCTCGTGTAGGCCCATTGGGAGCGCTTCAATTTGCCTCACTAAGCGTGTGCGGACTGGGTTTCTATACGTTATTATTCTAAGTTCGAACATATAAATGATTGTCAACACAATAATTATGTCAATGTCTATGCTTCAAACGACTGAATACCTACATTCAGCATCGAGTATATAACCAGAAACAGAGACAAAATGTTATTTAATTTGTTTGGAAACTATTCAGTCGAAATCATTACGGTGACAACTGCGCTTCGATTGGCCAGCTCGAATTCGAACTTATTGATGGGTGTCGTCAATTGTTTCACTTCAAATCGACTAGTTTAACTTGAGCTTGCTATAATGGACGAAAATATAAAAATTTCATATTTAATAATTAATTACCGATGAAATGTGATTCCGTTTTTTTTTTTGTACTTAGAAATTTTGATGTTTTTCCCACAAGACAGAATGGAAGAGCCCCCATTGTTAGAGATCTATCTTACAATAAATACAGAGTATTTTTGGAATATACGGAGACGTACACACATGTTAGTTGTTGGTGCTGTAATAATTCAGCTTTCTAATCAGTGATTTCAGCGCAAACGAGTGTCGATATTTAAGAGTGATATAAGGCCGATTTGCCTAATGACTTGCCAGGGATGGATGGCGCTTATTTCGTCTCTGTTTCTGGTTATATTATACTCGACGGTATCCAGTGTAGAATAGTTTTATTGTAGATTGATGAAATATGTATTCATACATAGTAATGTAATAATTGATGCCTAGCACATAATAAATCGTATGTGACCACTAGATGGCATTGTATTGTATAGAATATTGGTGACAAATAGATGGCGCTATTCATAATTGCCTAATGTTAAATTGCAATATCAGTTTAATCCGAAGGAAAGGTTTACAACCAAATAAGTTTTATTGTAGATCGTTAAAATAATTATTCACACTTATAATTTTAAGTATTTAAATATAAAGAGTATTCATTTTTACTTAATTTTCTCGTCAGCCAATCGGCGGCCGTTTCCGCCACATCCTTGCTACTAAAAAGTAGCGTTGAGTGGAGGGACAGGGTGGCGGAATCGGCCGGTGCTCAGTCGAGTGGTGTGCAGGAGTCCGAAAGGCTAGACGAGTAAATTACTTACATAAAGTGGATGTATTACATTGTTAAGAAACATGTGATCAGTTACGGAAAATAGAGTAATATTTTCTATCGACTTGGTATTATTTCACGTCCACGGAGAGCACTGCAACACCAGCTACCCGAATTATTGAAATAATTGGTTTAATCGTCTTTAGCAGGTCTAAAAAATAACCACTAATTATTTTACTAACTTATGAATTACGAGTTCGTTATTGTATTATTAAAATGTCTAATAAGCCTGGCTAAAAGATTATGTCCCAAGCTGTTAAACCCTATTTAAATGTCACTTCATGACGTGGTTAACACGTCAACGTCATAGAGATTTTTTATTCCGTTTCGTTTGATTCAGTTCGACGACAACGCACGTTTCGTTGAACGCAGTATCCGTTTATTTTTATAATTGTAGAATTACATTTTTCAGAAATCTAGATTGAGATATTAAAAGATTTCAATTAATGGATCCTTCCTCATATAATTTTTGAAATTTGTTTGGTATAAGTTGTACCACGGTATAACAATTTGGGCAAAAAATAAACACCTCCTTTAACTCTCCTTTTTTAAAACTAAAGTACATGATGAAATACTTTATCATCTTAAAAGTATACAAAACAACAGTACATCAATAAATCAGTTAGTACAATTTCCTACAATCAAGAAATTATTACCTATAGTGTTGCCGAATTCTTGGATAATAAAGATAAATAAAGAATGTGACTAAATTTAAATTTCGGCGTGATATAAGGTTTTTTTTATAAACAAATATGAATTAAAATTTATATTGGACTACGATATTTAATATGAATATGTTAATTAATATAATTTATTACATTGGGATAGTTGCAATTACAAGCTTAATTTACTACGCATGAATGTGTAACATTAAATGCAATTAAATGTAAATAGTATTGATTTTGTTGAATATTACGATGCTTTACTATCATTATAATCAGTTTGTCAAATTACTTAAAATTGAATATTATGGTTGTAAAACTATCGTGATATTCAATAAAATCAATATTATAATCCATAAAGCGACATCTCTTGCCAATCTCTGGTAGCTGTAAAGGTTGAGTGAAGAAAAAACTTTCGTAGAATTCTCACAGGTAGCGCTACTGCAAAAAAGCCGTTAAAACAAAAAAAGATGTAACAATAAAGGAATTTGTAAGGTCTTCTGACTCGATTTATAGCTCAGTTGGGAGAGTGGTTGCCCTAGATTGGCATACAGACGCTGGTTTGACTCCTATCACATCGAAGGATTTTTTGTTTGTGTTCGATCTTCGTTTTAAAAATTAAATCAGCAGTACTTCCCTGGACGAGCTCTTTCACAAAGAGCTCGTCCCTCATGGGACGCCATATTATGGTAGTTAGCGACGTATCAATTTATAATTTAGGTATGTACTGACCACCATTCATCATTTCAGCCAAGAGACCTCCACTGCTGATCATAGGCCTACCCCAAAGAATGCCACAACGACCTGTCCTGCGCAGCTTGTATCCAGGGGACTCCCGCAGCCATCACCAGATGATTAGTCCACCTTCTGAGTGGTCTGACCACGCCGCGTTTACTGGTACGCGGTCGCCACTCGAAAACTCTTCGGCATCATAGGCCCTCTGTTCTGCGAGCAATGTGCCCTGCTCATTGCCACTCAAGTTTTACAGTTCTTAGGGCTATGTCGGTTACTTTGGTTCCCTTGCGGATATCATCATTACTCATTCGATCTCGCAACGAAACTCATATTTATTTATTGCACGTTAGTAATGGTTACTCTCACTATGGGCCTCATAAGAAGGCCTTGAGCCTTACTCAAAGGCTGCATAATTACATGCATGCGATAAATAAATAAAAGTTCTGTAACACATTTATTTCCGCTACAATCAGTAATGTGAGAGAGTGAGAGTGACAGGTGTTGGTGAAACTGTATACACGTAGTACTTGCCAACTGTATGTCCTAGAGCCCCACAGACCTTTACGATTAAAGGTATGAGTGTCACTGCAACTGTTATGGATAGGCGCGTCGTTTATTATCACAAGGCGAATGACTTGCTCGTCCCGTCACTGGAAAGAAAAGAGATATACACACATATATAACCGCTCACGCGATGCGCTCCTCCTACCGCAAAATGGCGGCTATTTGGTTTCGCAAATTAGAAAAACATTCAGTTTAAATACAAGTTTTTATAAATAAAAATTATTATTCTGCATTGCTAAATAAATACCCTCCGTACTACCAACAAAAACATTTCAAATAAAATGCAGTAATACACCGCAAATCCTGCACTTAAAAAGCACTAATTAAATTTTTGGTGTACTTGGATAAATATGATAATATTCCGTTTGAGTGGTTCTAACGTTTACCATGAAATTACTCCTTAAAGTATAGTTTATAAACATTTATATTCAGGGTAAACTTAAAAAACGCTACTTACGGTATGTTTTCAATAAACAAACACCGAAATCACTAGCCCAAACAATAACACACACGATTGTCGTGACGTATTTTTGAAGTTGTTTATTTTTTTAAATGACAGACCCAGGCATTAAAAACTTTATGGTTTGCTAGAGTAGTTACCGAAATAGCAATTAATATTAGTTCTTTTACCTGTTATAACTTCGATATCCGATAAATCGGTATAAAATCATCACCGGCACCTCTAGTGATATTTAAGAAGATTTATAAGAAGATATGAGTGATATTTAAACAGACACCTTTAATCAAAACACACATTCATCTCCAATTATTATACAACCACACAACTTCTTACTCACACATATACATCTCTCATTATAACTTAGTTACATATCATGTTATAACTACGTACCTTACATTCTAAATCCGTGTTCATTTTCAGGCAGAATCATCAGCGTCGTGGTTCGACTGAATTGCGGCATAATGCGGCAAACTGAGTCAGGCCCTTTTTGCTGACATAGTACACTCAACTCTATACCTGACACAACATAACACGCCAGACTATCTATCATACCTATATGTTCTCCGAGTGGGCTACCATCGCTATCAAATTAAGAATTAAATTATTCAAATACTTTGTGGTCAACCTTCTGATGTTTATTTTAAAGTTACTTATATGTCTAACCGATAAACATTTTGCTTGGTTTCTTTTCTTTAACCCTACACTTCGCCTTTAAGAGTATTAAAGAAATTGACGACATTATTCTCTCTTGCAGTGCCAGGTAAAGTTTCAAACTAAGCATCGCAACTATATCCTCTGAGTTATGACCCTCTCACTTCGCTCTTGGACTCGAGCCATACTATATTGATTGCCACTTCGGTATTTTCAAATCTGATATATGACGTGTGAATTTGCAACGAAAATAGTGGAAATTGGGAGATGTTTATGCCTGCCGCCTTGTTACTAATAATAGTTTTAAAGTTTTAAGTCAACTGCCACTGCAGGTATGGCTCATGCTCAAACAAATTCCTAAAGATTGTTTTAGTTTCATAATTGGTTCTGCTAAAAACCGGAAACCGAATTTTCAGAGACGCGACCTTCAGTAATAAAGAACATGCTAAGAACTAGGTTCTACCAGTAGTTAAAATCAATCTTACTGCTGTTAAAAAGCAAGAAGCCGGAAACTGAATTTTCAGATACTCGATCTAATAACGACGAACCTGATTAAGGACCGTATTCCAGAACTCTACTCAATGCTCAAGTCAGGACTTGAGCAGACTAGAGTATGATTTCAAGCACTGGAAATACGACCCTAATGGCAAGGACTTGAGTATGATTTTCAGTGCTTTAAATCATACTCAAGTCCTGACTTGAGCCTGGAGTAGAGTTCTGGAATACGACCCTAAGAATTGGTTCTACTAGGAGTCGTACGTCGAATTCAGTACTTCTACTGATTTAATAATAATAACGCACACCATCAACAAAGCTCCGCACTAAGGAAACCCTGTGTCGCGGGTGCCATGGACACACACATAGACAACCACAAATTACATCCAAACTCACGAGAGAAATAAATGTAGGCCATACAAATATTTCTCCCGACCCGAGAATCGAACCTCTGCGTGGCAGTCTGCAGGGTAACCGTTCGACCACAGAGGCAGTTAAAGAAGGTAATTGACCATTTACACCATTACGTCCCTTCGGTTACCTGTCAGAAGTCCGAAATAACATTTGCACGAATATTCATAACCTTGAAAACAATTTTACATGTAAAACTACACTACCAACACTTTTAACATACCAAACAAACCTAACTTGTAATAAGCAAAATACCTTGAAAGTATACAAGGGCTATACTGCCCAGTCTCAAAGAAGTAAACTGATTTTCTAGAAATACTTCAACCAGACTCAATGGCATTAAATACACACGTTTTAGAAAACTGAAAACATAATTCTCGGTTTATCGGTTTCAGTTTACGGCAAATGTACTTATTTCATTTTTTACATTATTTTATTATTTGATACAAAAGCCGTGGTAGCTTGAAAACTGCGGTTGTGGATTCAAAATTTACAGTCTGGGCATCAGAGTGCCGTTGAGAGATAACTTTCAAGAGATTAACATTCTTACACTAGCGTCACAGTACATTTACGAAAATGTTATTTATGCTAAGAAGTATTAGTTTATTATTATAGTATTTTTTTTAATTAAAAATAGTGACAGACATAACATTAACATGAACAATGAAAATAAACTAGCTATTCTTGACAGTCGTCTTCACAAAGTCACAAAATCGTTAGATTGGATGACAAGAATCCTTGATAGTGACCCGTTAACTCTTATTTATTTATTAAGACATCTGTGTACAATATGGTGTGGGTATGGCGTATACTTGGGGAGGCTTATGTCCAGCAGTGGACTTCAACAGGCAAATCTGCCTAGATTGATTGTGTACAATATTACTTATTACCACCAATACTTAGAGGTAAACACAACATGCGTAAAACATAACTGTATTTAACTAAAATTTAAAATAAAATTAACACTTACATTTTTGAAAAATAACTTAATAAATTAAAAATTATTTTACGAGTGCTGAGAGAAGAGTCATTTGAGTCATTTGAATTTTTGAATCAACTGAGGACAATCCACCTCGTGATGAATCATTTTTGATACAAATGATATATCCAAGAGAGTTAGGTAGTTTCAATCTAAGATGTTTGATATGAATATTGTAAATGTTATATGTATTCATACGTACATTGAAAAGAGCAACCCCTAGATTTTCTTGCTTATTATTCTCAGGGGACTCTGCCTTACGAATGAGCAATCAATCTTTGTATGAACAATAATAACAAATTAGTGGAATAAAAACATTATGATATTCAATCAAAATAAATATTAAAATATTTTAGTAACATACAATCGTTATTTACTTTTTAATTATGTTTCGTAGAGCATTACTAACATTTAAGGTCTTTTCATTTTAAAATTACAACCCTTTAATGCAACAACAAAGTGTTCTGTGTCAGTATTGACAAACAACAACAATTCAACGGATAGTTTCCTTTGCGACGAAGGACAAAAGTCAAGCTCGAGACTACGTATTGTCTGTTGAACAATACAAAAATGCTTCAAGATGTTACGGCAGAGTTTGAGACAAACAATAGCTAGTCAGAATCTCCTACGACGTAAAGTTTGAGAGATGTTTTTATTCATCTCATCGACATATGACATTTCGTTTTGAAAAAAAATTGTCCATTGGAGCACAAAGTAATATTTTGTTAAGTCCGAAATTACATTTGCCCTAAATAACGTTTGCTAGATATTCTATAATTGTGGGACATGTATACATTATAGTCAGGATAGTCTTCTTTAATCGCTCACGCGATACATGCAGCCGTAGACGCATACCACACCTAGAGGTGCCGGTGATGATTTTATACCGATTTATCGGATATCGAAGTTATAACAGGTAAAGGTACTAATATTAATTGCTATTTTGGTAACTACTCTAGCAAACCATAAAGTTTTTAATGCCTGGATCTGTCATTTAAAAAAAATAAACAACTTCAAAAATACGTCACGACAATTGTGTGTGTTATTGTTTGGGCTGGTGATGTCGATGTTTATTTATTGAAAACATACCGTAAGTAGCGTTTTTTAAGTTTACGCTGAATATAAATGTTTATAAACTATACTTTAAGGAGTAATTTCATGGTAAACGTTAGAACCACTCAAACGGAATATTATCATGTTTATCCAAGTACACCAAAAATTTCATTAGTGCTTTTTAAGTGCAGGATTTGTGGTGTATTACTGCATTTTATTTGAGATGTTTTTGTTGTAGTACGGAGGGTATTTATTTAGCAATGCAGAATAATAATTTTTATTTTTAAAAACTTGTATTTAAACTGAATGCTTTTCTAATTTGCGAAACCAAATAGCCACCATTTTGCGGTAGGAGGAGCGCATCGCGTGAGCGGATAAAGATCATCACATTGTTTTTAATGCGCACTTGAAATTAAGTCAGGGAAATCTCTTGTACTATGAGTACAAAAGCAACGAAATCAATTCCGATACACCTCAGAAATAACTTAGAAAAATTCGTTCCCAAATCTACCGGGAATCGAGCGTAATAATACTAGGCGACCGAAGTTGTCAAACATAGAAACAATGCCATAATGTAATAGATCTAAACAATCTATAACTATATGTATTTCTATGTTAGCCTCTGGTTTATTGTTATAATACCAACCAACCTTTGAATATTGTTCTATTACATATTACTCACGAAGGTTCAATAAAGATCTGTAGTTATTCATTTTCCAATTTGAAACACCTGATACACTCGCCAGCAACAAATGCGAGTCGCAAGAAAATTTGCACAGGAAGAAAAAGAATATAAAAAATGGGAAAATATTAAGAGGTATATAAAAAAAATTGCTTTGTATGTTTCAGAGGTAAGTGAAAATGGTTCGTGGCATTCCACAACAAAAATTAATTCCTTAATACCAAGTCACGAGTCGTTTTTTGAAAATGAAGGTATTTTTTAACGTATAGCATATTTTCTGATGAATAAATAGTTTTTTTCTCCATTACCGGCGGTAGTCCCGTAGGAGACCACTTGTTTCTCAATGTGAATGTTTAGTAACGAAATCTCTCGCTAATGGTGGAGGAAAAGCGAACCCAGCATAGCAATGAAGGTTCGTAACCCGCGAAAAAGATGTGGAGAAAGATATGAGAAGTCCTCAACTCTAAACCCCGTGACACCTGTTGATGATGAATAGTTTTTTTAATATTTTGACTTTTTTTTATGGTACCAAGTAACGGGACGAACAAGACATGGACCTGGTGGTAACCGACACGCCTCTCCATAACAGTTGCAGTGCCACTCAAAGCTTTAAATCACAAAGATCTGAAGGGCATTACCACTACACCCGTCACCCTGAGACAGAAGTTAACAATTCCCATGTGCTTGTAATTTCACCAGCACCCTTACCTTTCAAAACCGGAATGCAATAATGAAGAGGCAGAAGTAGGAAAGGCGGCAGTATTTTCTTGGACAAATTTTCACAAAGAGCTCTACTGCTACTCAATTGGTGCCTGATGTGGTGTTTATGTTATAACCAACGATTCCACATGAACTTTGGACAAAGTTTCAAGAAATGCAATGGATGAAAAGGCTTTAAACAACAGAAAACATCTATTAAAAGTTAAAATTTCAAAAAGGTCCAGAAACGATTGATAAAAGCGTGCATAAGGAGTATTTTGTGTAGTAGTGAAACATGTACAATGACACAGAGACGGAGAACGATGACAATAATTTGATATGTGGTGCTGGATTAAAATGGAGAGAATCAGTTGGATGGATAAAAACCAATGACGACGTATTAAGAGTAGTGCAGAAAAAGGGAGATTGAAGACGGTGGTTTTCTGTTTAAGACTGAAGACAATAGAGACCCAAAGAAAAAAGATGTTTTTGCATCTGATGCATCTTATAAGCATTATAAAAGAGGAAAGAGAGGCAGATGAAGAATAAGACGAAGTTATTTAGGTCAGATACGGGAAAAGTTGAAGTCGTGTCGTTTCAGGAAATCAAGGTTAGGATTATGAACAAAAATGATTGGAGGTTACTCCACCAATAAGAGCCTACTGAGAGCTGGAGCTTCTTAGAAAAGAAGAAGAAGTGGTGTCTGTTACGCATTGTCTACAATATTGTGTTAATCTTTAACATTTACCTTATTATAATGTAGTTAACTCAGGCGATCCGTTCACTTTGCCCGTGAGTGTATTTTCGATATTATTAGCTACTCTTTAGTTTGTTTGGGTACATCAAAGCGTAATAATACCCCATTTCTACCTCAATAGTGGCAATATTATAATACAGTGGTATGCATTATTGCCGGTTCCTCCCTTGCCTTATTATGATTATTTGCATAAATCCCGTCGATGTTTTGAATAAATGATATTACCGTAATACCGTGAGGAATACAATGTCCCAAAGATTTGTACTGTGGGTTCGTTTCTCGATAGGATCAAGCTAGTCTATGAATAAAACCAGAAAATGCCATAGCAACCGTCTCTCTGCCTTTTGGATGCATTACGTGCAATTTTTTTATTTATCTAAAGTTGATGAACGCACACACACAAAAGTCACAATCACACCTGATTTTAAGCGACGTCTATTTATTCTAGATTTAGCCCCAAATGGTAGCTTTCCGAAAACACAGATTTACAGAAACACGCCGGCAGCGAATTTCAATCTTCTATCATACGCAACATAAAAGATGAAACAAAGCGCTTCGTGCGAATGGGTAGTAAGTCAATGACATAAAGATGGAGAGTGTTCCGGCCTTTCTAGTTGACTGTAGGGGAACGGTGAGAAAGGAACTAAATTGTTAAGTTCCTGTGCGCTTTCTCCGAAATATACCGGATAGCAGCCCTTTACGCGGAGCGTGGGTGGAGACGGAGAAAACGGCCACGAAAATTGTACTTCAATGCTCCATCGTGGCCAATTATATGGCGAAACTCCTTGAAGTGCTGAGGATGCTCCAATTAGATTTCGAACTAGGGTGGCACGAGTAGCAAATTGCATCCAACACACACAAAATATGCATCTAGACGTCGAGTTGCGGACACCAGCCCGTTACACCAAGTACCAAGTAAGTCATCGATTTAGCGAACAAACTAACCGTCACGCCATATCATAATAATATATAGCATTTGTGTGATAGAAAACCGACAAACAAGCCACTTTTTTTAGTTTCTTTACTTTTCGTTTCACTGAATCCAAGGCATGAAACAAATATCAGGCAGAGCCGAGGTGATAGCAATACTCCATAAACAACCGAAGTTGAACTTGTTTTTGAATATACCTAATGGTGGCTGTTGGGTATTTGTTGTACTTGGAAAAATATTTGACGTACCTAAAGACAAACGTGTAGACACAGACAAAATATGACCGTCTACAAATGAAGCCAAATAAGGCGTTAAATAAAATGAATATGACCATAATATGTGTGCACGATAATAGCATGCCAGACACAGCACTCACAAGCTCTATATGAGGTACAGACAGAAAAATCACGGAGACAGTTTCACGTTACCCATGTTCAAGTCTCCCATGAAAGCAACGTTATCAACTCCATTTCCTTCAATAACAGAATTATTGATGAAACCTACGAGAACTTCGTTTTTCAAAGGGAACGACCAATAGACAGCACAAAGATATAATTTAGTTGGCTGACCATCGGGATTCTTAACTTTCAAGCAACCCACAGGTCATCATATCTAGATTCAAAATTAGAAAGGCGTTTAGAACACAAGTATTTGGAAACTGCTATAATAATACCAGAAATTGCTATATTGAAAATTTACACTTCTACTACGTGTCTCCTGTAGACTACATAACGATCGTCAAAAAGCTCAGAGTCATGAAAAGAATCGTTCAGACACGTCTCTTAAAAACAGTTACGGTTTTAAATCTTAAACACCTGACATTCTGGTTATAAACATTTAATGGTCTAAATACAGAAATTGAAATAACGTGTAAACTATTCATAAAATAAAAATTATGATTTAAAATTAAATGTAATTTATAATAGAAAATAAAAAAATATACGAAAGAAATCTGATTGGATAAATTACAAATTTGTCAACGCTCTTAGATAATTTTATCATTATTGAAAACTTTATCATGACATGATAAATTATTTATCATACTTGATATTTTATGTGTCCTTCTTATTGTAGCAGTCAATTAACATTTTATAACTAGATTTTTGTGCGTTGTTTAGCGTATGCAAAACAATATGTTTGTAGTGGTACTGATTTTTGTTATATGTCCTGTGATTTGCTTAAAATATAGTTGTTTTATAGCAAATAATTATTCATAGTACAAGTGATCGTTTCTCAAAATATTACTTTTGGAGTGGTCTTAGAATACACTGTATTCATTTATTCTATATGGTACAATTACATGTACACTAGCCACATTTACTTAAAATAACATTTTCAGAACAATATTTTGTGACTGCTATCCACTTACAGTTTTATACAGCTTAGGCAAAGAAAAAAAATGTAATTACACACAGCTGAAATAAGGGAATCACCGGATGAATTAAGAATAAATAGTATGATATATAAGTAAAATAACAAAAAATACGAAAATATTAAAAATTAAGCAAATTTTAAAATATATAACAAACAAACAAAAAAAAAATGCAAACGCTGCAGACTGTACGCTGTAATGTAGCATTGTTTTGATACAACCTGTATTCATATAGTGGAATTTCTCTGATCATGATTAATTATACAAAACTGCCCACACTATCTGAAGATCTAAAATAGAAATGGGCAATAACCCAAGTAAGATGTCAAAAATATAATATGTATTTTATATATTCCTTCGAAAAAGTGTGAATGGACTATCGCTTTAAGATAATGATCCTCCATCTCCTGTCACGGAGATGCCATTACGCAGCGTAATGACGTCATAAAATAAACATGGCTGACAACTATCGCTGACCGGACACACACTAGCAATGGGGAAACAGGGTAGGAGTTGGCAAGAGGGCGATAAATTTATTAGAGCAAACGAACTAGCTGATTTTGCGAATAAAAGAACAAATTCAATTTAATGCTATATAATGTTAACATACTTAGAAATGGCACGCCATGTAGTTAGTAAATTTTCTGGAATTTCCAAAATATTACGGAAACTGTATTAAAACATTCGACTCGTGCGAATTGCCGTGCATCATTATAATAGTCACCTCATTATACGCCACACTGCTACGCACGGGTCTCTTCAGTCAAGGTCTTCACACGTGAAATGTGCCTATCGTCCAATTTGAACTTCGACAGATACGTTGAATCCATGGTCAAAAATGCGGCAAGGAAGCTTGGCATTCTTTCCAGGTTATTTTACACCTGGCCAGTTTCTTCAGCTGTACAAAGTACAAGTCCAGTCATGCATGGAGTACTGCTGCCACCTTTGGGATGGCTCTGCTACATACCAACTGGCCACCTTGGATTCAATTGACAAACGTGCTAAGATGCTTATAGGTGAAGCTGTAAAGCCTTAAACACCGACGTAAAGTAGCCTGCTTATCGGTGTTCTACAGAATATATCATGGAGAGCGTGCGATGGAACTACACGATCTAATTCCGCCTTCCCCTTTCCATCACCGGGGGACTAGACGTAGGTTTAGATTTCACATGTTGTGGATATTCCAAAGATGCGCACGAAGTGTTACGCTGCCACATTTATATGGCGAACGGCTATGGAATGGAATTTCCTGCCTCTACAGGCAGGAAATTCCATATAATAAGTCTACACTTATTCCCTAAACGTTACAACTCGGTCCTTTTCAATGCGACAGATAAAAGGCATTATTTAGATGTGCTTCAACGTCGACCTCATCATCACTTTCCATCAGGTGAGATGGAGGTCAAATGCCCACATACTTTTTTTTTAATAAAGAGTTTTCCAAGGGTTGTGAACCGTTGTCACGTCAAGATGTCTTCCACCACTATTAGCGAGAGATGTTGCTAAAAAACATTCACAAAATATGTACGTGGCTTAGAAATTAAAGTCATAGGTACTTGCCGTCACAGGATTTCGAGCTATCCAGTTAAAATTGGAAAATATGGTGATGGAACCTGCACATTAAAGAAGGTTCATAACACTCGAAGAACGTGTGAAGTCACGTACTCGCAGGGTCAGCGTGGCGCACTATGGCCTAATCTTGCGTCTGAGACGAGACCCGTGCCCAGTACCGGAACGTATAAATGGGTTGATGACGATGATGTTGAGATTATTCTGACAAATACTTTAATTTGTTCAAATTACGTTTTGCAACCTGTAGATGCAACTAAAATAATGATGTGGCAACCCTACGCTCCCAGACACGTGTAGGCATTGACGCGACGAACAATCGAGAGGTGTATTAGTTGTCTTATTATACTATGGTTAAGATGACCGAGGGACCAAAGCCGTTTAGGAGGACGATTCAGAACCTTACGATAATTCAGTTGTCGACCGATTTGATTTGATATCGTACGATTTAATTTCATTTTTATTCACAATCACCGAATCGAACGTCAAATTGTCGTATTCGAAACCGAACCCAAATGACGTCACACCCGTACGATTACTCGAACTTCCCGAGCAAATGCTATAAATGATATTCAGAACACAGTTAACTAATGAAAGTTGCCGAAAGTCCTATGTTTATAATCTCAAACAGAGTACTAAAAAAACCGACCTCAAAAGTACGTGGAATTATGTCCATTTGCTAAGTTTTATTGAAATATTCCCTAGTTCGCCACTATACAGGACTTGACACTGGAGATAATAAAAATAGGTTCTCACTACGACACTACTCAAAGTATATTGAGAGAAAAACGCCTTGAATTGGAGAAATAGCAAAATCAACCATTAAAGTAATTGCTCCTAAATTAAAGTTAGGCGCTATTTATAAAAATGAATCTTCATGCGTGAGCCACCCTTCGAGGTGGATGATTTTCTTCAAAATGAAATGGGACCACTATGGAAGTACCCCCTTTCCAACAAAAAAGAATCATGAAAATCGGTTCACAAATACTGGAGTTATCACGTAACATACATATAAAAAAAAAGAACATACAGTCGAATTGAGAACCTCCTCCTTTTTTGAAGTCGGTTAACAAAGAAGGATGTAACATGGAAATCTCTTATTGTTTTAAATGAAGTCTGGCATTTCTATATTTTAGGCCTATAAAGTCATAAAAATGTATATAAAAGGATTTTGGTTTTTCTTATAATCTATTTCACCGAGTAAGAGAACAATATCCAATCAAGCGATTCGGTTAAAATATCGAAAAGTTCTGAATCGGAGCCCAGGTCTGAAATTACGGAATTCCCTACGTGTGAAGGGGAGCAACGAAATTAATTACGGGGGCACTACCCAATAGTATCATTGTACCAGTTCAGCCCTGTAAAAGGGTATATCCTGAAGTCATTACGTCAATGTTTTTCATTTCCGAATTTTCTTTGTCCGTTGAAATGCTATTTTCATAGTTCATCGTTTCAATTGACGTGTTCCATTATTTTTGAATCAAGAGTTTTATTTTAATGACTGGACAAAAATCTTTTCTGAATATAATAAATCGATCATTTACAGTGATATGATTTCGATTTAATACATAACGATTTTAAATGGGATAATTATCGAAAATCATACATTTTTTTTTTCAAATTACTAACGTTTCGGACTGACTCCAATATGTAACAATCGCAAAATCTTAAGAAGTTAAGGCGTTGAAAACCGAAAAAACCCAATACAATAATTTAAGATTTTATTACCATGGAAGAAAATTTTTATTTTATAGAATAATTTTTATTAGCAGTAGAGCTCCTTGTGAAAGAATTTATCCTGAGAAGTACAGCCACCTTACCTATTTCAGACGCCAAACAGTAATGCGAGCACTCCGTTCACGTTTCGAAATTACAGGCACATGGGACTTGTCAACTTATGTCTTAGGGTGACTGTTATGGATAGCCGTGTTGCGTACCACCAGGCGTACGATTTGTTCGCCTTATGCTAACTCGACTTGTAGTTCAGTTGGCAGAGCGACGCTACGGTACAGCATGGTCGCAGATTCAAGCCCTGTCGGGTCAAAGGAATTTTTGTTTGTTTCCGGTTTTTGTATTAATAATTATAACAAATTAATGGAGTTATTTCATCATATTCATATTTTTTTAGTGGTAAAACATCGTGGAACCAGTAATACTCGATGAGATAATTATCTTTTTTTGCACTGGTTCATCAAATGTAGCTGAATGATATGCGTCCCTTTAGGCCACTTATACTGGACCCTGGACCATTATAAATGGTAATTTTATAGGTAAGGACATAATAATTTCGACAGCAGGTTCAGCGTATAAAACCACACGCAACTTTAGCAATGGAACCACTGTCAAATCTCGATAAAGTTGAATTATAAATTTTGCTCGAGTAGATATGATAAACATTTCAGATTAAAATTTATGTTAACATTGTATAAATGGCATTATATTACATTATTATAATCTTTAAGACAAAAGCCTCGCTAATACATCATCTGCGGCTCACTGACAACAGTTTCCTAAAGATATGTCCTATACAGAAGCATTGGATGAAGGTGTTAATTGGGACGGTGTAAACAATTTGGGGCATTCCCTTGTTATGATATATCTGTCATAACCGACCTTTGTTGTGCGTCAACGCTCTCTTAAGCCGAACGTGTCCTTCAATACGTAAATCAAAAATATTTTAAGTGAATTATGGTTCAACGTTTGATAGCCAAATTCGTGTCGAACCGTTCAGTGAGCCATCAACCAACACCCGTATGTCAACGAAACGCAAGATCTGCCGAAAACATCCCTGATGTTCGTGAGAGAGTCCAAAAGAATCCGCGGCAGTGAATTACGGGCCCATCGTTGCCACAATAGAACACACTTTTTGATAATTTTTTATCATTTGCACGTGTTGCTTGACGTTGTAAATTACCATGATGATTTGTCTTTATTAACTGAAAAATAAACAATAGATTTGCAAAGTAGGTAAATCCTGTACTATGAGATTCCAAGTCTCCCTTTGCGGAACAAATTTGAATCCAGGAAACAAAACAAAAAACGCACGGGCGTGCGTGCGTGTGTGCGTGCGTGCGTGTGTCTAATCATAAGAAGCAAAACTTCAGTTTCAACATAATTAAGTGATAATAACCATTT
Organism: Hyposmocoma kahamanoa; assembly: GCF_003589595.1. Taxonomy (NCBI): domain Eukaryota; kingdom Metazoa; phylum Arthropoda; class Insecta; order Lepidoptera; family Cosmopterigidae; genus Hyposmocoma; species Hyposmocoma kahamanoa. Next base: position 1,418,597 of record NW_020654684.1, read on the forward strand.
ACTTATTGCCACCTTATTCTCTCTCGCAGTCATGTCGTAGAGGGAAATACTTGTATTTAATTTATTATACAGTCGATCACCTGAAAAATCATCGCATAAATGAAGTTCTAGTCTTGACAGCTGGGCAAACCATGTAATGACTTCACTTTATTCAAATTCCATTATCGCATATATTTTGACATTTACGTACATTTTATAATTATTGTCATTAAAATTGACCGGTATTTAGTGTGGGACGCCATCAGTCCCTGTGCTCTGCACCTGAGCTGGCGGAAAGAATAAAAAGTAATAAGTACCAGGATCTCGGGTCCAACTACCTATTTACAGCCTTTGGAGCCGAAACCTTCGGCCCGTAGAGTCCCAGTGCCCTTCATCTGTACAAAATGTTATCGAAAAAATTTATAGACTGTCTGGCAAACCCAAGGGCCAGTAGCTACCTTGCCCAACGCATTAGCATAGCAATACAAAGGGAGAACGCTGCCAGCATCTTGGACACCTTGCCGCGAGGACACAATTTTATTCATATAATTTAAAAATCCTAGTTTTACTTTCTAGTATTTAAGCTTTTATTGTCTTACTTACTTTATCTATATATTATCTTAATTAAATAACATCATGCTTACATCACTGATTGACTTATTCAATCTATGTGTGCACGTCTGTGCGATCATCATCATAATCAACCCATTTATACATCCCACAACTGGGCACGGGTCTCTTCTCTAGCGAGATTACTAAGCAGAGGCCGTGGGTTTGGATCCAAGCTCTCCCCTCTAAGGTTTTCGGGATTCATGCGCAAAATTTTTTCTGAAAATGTGAAGTACCGAATTGGGCCAGCGTGGCGGACTATGACCTAGAGGCCTGGCCTGAGAGGAGACCCGTACCCAACAGTGGGACGTATTAATGGGTTGATGTTGATTGATGTTGTTAATAGTTTAGTCTATTGAAGTACATGTGAGTAAATGCATGATATACATTCAATATGTTCGTATGCTTAATGTTTGTGAAACATAGTGAAGCAATCTCAGATTACAAAACAATAAGCAGATGGAGCGTACGCAACAAACAAATTGGACCATTCTGTATGTATATGCATGCATTATTTACGTATGTGCACGTGGTGACAGTGGTCGGCGACGTATGGGTCACCACTTGCGTTTCCCCGCTCCCCGCCCCTCATTTTTCCGCCCCGGCGGAGAGGTTACGCTTAAGCATGTTGACCCCTCAACATGACTACGCTGCTGTTGCCGCTACTAACCGATCCAGTGCTCCACAACCACAACCCAGGCATTTACCAACAAAGGGGAAATAAATGAAACGGATACTCATCTCTGGAGATGTATCATCGGTACCACCGAGAAGAGTTGAACAGTGCGACTAGGACGGTTTCAGAAAGATGGAAAGGAAGAAGTACACCAGCATAACCTTAGTGGCACCGCCTCGTCTGGCCCTAATCATTTACTGCGTCTAGCGATACCGACGACGTTGTTTTAAGTGTTTACGTCATTACTCCACAAAGTCTGCCGATATTGTGGAATATATACGGGTGAAAGCTCGGCTGCCGGACACCCACGTTGCGTCACACGTCGCAGACAATACGTGTAAATAATGATTAGTCAGTAGTATTTTTATTGTATTATTATGTATGTTAGTCCATAAGGTATGTATTTATCGGTCTTTCTTACCTGAATGCAAATAAATAAATAAAAAAAAATAAAAATAATAATTTAATTTCTATACAAAAGTCTAAATTATTCGATTCTCCTGTCACCCATGCATATTTTCATAATTTAAGGAAACTGATTTCGATATAAATTGGCAACACATACGAATTTGTGTCGAGGTTTTGTGTTCCGTTGGAATCTCAAAAAATATCAGGTAAATAAATTACAAAACAGTCAAATTGACAATAGTTCCCTGTGAATAGATAGATAGATGGATCCATCTCACTTTTTTTGTTTTTGGGGACAACTTTTACAATGTTTAAAGACACAAGACGGCATTTTTAAACATAAAATAACTAATCAATTGTCACGTGCAAACAATGCGACGCTGTACTTAGTACTGACGCGAGTTTGTATTCGCTTTTGAATTTGTATTTGCTTTGGTGGCTTCACTTTCGTGTTCGGCGCGCTCCATCTGTTTCGTAATCTGAGGAAACAATATTAATTTTTTGCGAGTTACTTGGGTGGGAGAAACCAGTATGTTAGAGTTAATGGTTATGAGTCTTTTAAATACTGTACAAGATCCGGAGTGAGTCAGGGAAGTACCCTGGGGCCAACGCTATTTTTACTCATGATTAATGAACTACCACACTATGTCCGATCCGCCAAATGTCTTCTATTCGCGGACGATTTAAAGCTCTTCACGAGGGTTAGTAAGGCGGCAGATGCTGAGGCACTCCAATGTGATATTGACGCCGTATCCGAATGGAGTCGAGTCAATAGATTGCCACTAAATGAAAATAAGTGCAAAGTGATAACTTTTACGCGTAAACGATCACCCCTTTTTACTAGATATAGTTTAAATGACGCTCCTATGGATAGAGTTAATAACATTCGCGACCTAGGTTTAATATTAGATGACAAACTGGATTTTCATACTCACGTGACTGAAATGTGCCAGAAAGCTAGCAAAACCTTGGGTTTTATTATGAGAATTGCTTCACAGTTCCAGAACAGTAGAGTAGCAAAGGTTTTGTATAATGCGTATGTACGCAGTAAACTCGAATACGGCGCTATCATTTGGGATCCTCATGAAAATAAATATAACCTTATGGTGGAAAGGCTTCAACGTAAATTTGTTCGATGGTTATATAAGAGAACTTATGGGTACTATCCGTTTCTCTACCCCTCCTTATTTGTAACTGCTATGGTCGATTTAGAAACACTTGCATTTAGGCGAAAATGGATGCTAGTACTACACTACCTATCAATCGTTCATAATAAAATCGATAGTCCAGATATTCTCGAGAAATTTAGCATTCAGGTTCTCGCATTAGTTGGGATGAGGCTGGGATAGTGACGCCGCGTAGGCGGCTGCGCTTGCTGCAGCGGCCGGCAGTGCGCACCGTTCGCGCTGCGCATGCGCCCTCCGCGCGGGCACTCACGCTCATCGGAGATATGCTCGCTGACCACTATGACATGGACTTATTTGCTGATTCCTTTGGACAAATTCTTAGGAACGCGAACATATTTTTAAATAATGACTTTTTACGTGTAGGAAATTAGATACTAAGTAGGTTAAGGTTTTGACATTTGTAAGTTAAATTGTATCTATAATTTTATTTTATTTTAATTGTATCGCAATTCTTTATCAATAATTTGTAATGTTACCTAAGCTTGTGGGTGTTTTGGATACGCTCTGTGAGCCCACTCGCAATATTGATTAAATAAATAAATAAATAAATAAATTTATTTTGTTCTAATTCAACGTCCATTACAACAAGTGTTTTCACAAATAAATGAATTATGCATTATGAGTTACTGACAATTTATTGTAGAGCTACAATGGTGTACTCTATGAGTACCAAGAACATATCAAGTAATTTTGTTAAGACAGAAAGTCTTAACACGGCTCACAAAGTGATAGGTTTAAAAGGTTTAAAATTAATTCATACTAGCTAATTTCGCAAGTACCCGGTGGTACAACAGGAAATGAAACGAGAGGTAGGACGTCCGTCATTTGCAACACTCTCCACGTAATGTGGGGCCCACGTATTTAAATATTTTGAATGTCCTCATTTTAAATAATGAATGCTGTAGATGTAGGAATTAGGGGACCCTACGCATTTAAATATAACGCAGAAACGCATTTTGTGAATTTCGAAATATTACGTTCAAGGCCGGTGTTCACAATTAAGAACACACAGGATGCTGTGTCATGATTTTTTTCAGTAATCGTTAGTTATAATGGCATCCCATCTACGTATAAGCACAGCTGTGACCATGAGACCATAAAAAATCCGAAGCATTGGTTTGTTTGCGTAGGACGGTTCTGATAAATACCAACTGGTCACCTTGAATTCAGTTGAACAGGGTGGCAAGAAACTTATAGGTAACTCGGAATTAGTAGAGGTGAAGCTGAACAGTCTTGAACGCCGCCGTAAATTGCTTATTGATATTCTATCAGAATATTATATCAATCAATTTAGATCTTTTCGATTTAAAGCTCTGAGTGTCACTGCAACTGCTGTGGACAGGCGTGTCGCTTACCATCAGGCGCACGACCTGTTCGTCTCATGATGTAATTAGCAGTATATAAATTAATGATAATACTTACGTATTCAAATAATGTTTACTTTTCATAGATAGGCCAATTACACTTTAATCATCGCATTGGTTAAACAGAATTATGCAATCATACAATGACTTGACTGTGACCAGAGACAGTGACATGGACATCTTTCATATAAAAAAAACACTAAACAGTTAATATGCACGTGCAAGTAATTATTGTGATCTTCAAATCCCTTATAATTAATAATCGCTGTATTTAATTGGCTAAGTCTACATTTTAGTGCTGAACGGATGCGTATTTATTTCTTAGATTGTTTTGTGTTAAGTTGATGGTGTATCAATTTCAACGCATAACTAAAATCGTAATACGCAGAAGGTGTATAGTAGGTAGTGTAAAGTTTTTGTTTCACTATAGTTTTAAACCGCATAAATGGCAAATTTTAAACATCAATAGGAATCTTATTATAGAAGCGTATACATTGCCCCTTATATGCATTTGTGAGTTGTGGAAACAACTGTCGAGCAAACAACCCGTTTATGTATTTTTATTTCTCGAATAAATGTTATATTATCAGTATTTTACTGAAGGCGATGAGGTGCCCAAAATCGCTTAAATATGGTGTTTTTGTGTAAGTTTTTAGGCGATAACATAGCACGTGGAACTTTGAAAATAGTACATCCTGTAACACGTATCTTGAAGTGTAGCTTAAAGTTCCTAGAATACTGCTTATTGTCATAGGTAATACAAAAACTGGATTACAGTGAGACTCTGGTGGTTATTTTTTGACATATTTTTCTCGGGCAAACCAAACTTGCTTACTTCCAAATTTGGTGTGGTTATTTAAATGGTACTTATCTTGATCCTGACACTTTATTTATTTTAAATAAAAGACAAATAACAAATGTAGGAGTAAAAAGTAACTTTCGCCTACTAAAGGTCGAGCTAAATATTTGCTTGCAAATTATGGACAGGCACTTAACAGTGTGAAAAAATATCATACACAAAAAAATACGTAAATAAGTAAATATAATGCACCAATTCGTTGAAATCAAAACGAAATACTAAAAAAAGTCAAATTTAGCCATTAGGTGAGACTAAAAAAAATATATTATTTTTGGTTGGATTAGAACCTAAAACACAAAGTATTCAAAACAAAAATGAAATCATTGTTTGCGTCCTTGATTATTTAGTAAAATTGCAACGTTGAAAACTTCTGCTGCGTAGCTTGCGTTCGTGGGATACGTGGCCAGACCTCGGTTTTGACAAGTTAATTTATATTGTATTGTAATCGGCTGTCTACCGTCGAACACGATACTTACGAGATTTGTAGGTGGACTTATGCAAACTATAACCAACCCACAATATGTCACTTTCGAGATAATTAATAATAATATAATGTACTTGGCCGAATAACTCGGTTCATGAGAAGAGTAGTCGGTTAAAATAAAGCATCACAGCTATAGATATTGTAAAGTAAAATCAACAATATATTTAAAATATTCAAAAGAGATTTATTACTAGAAATTGTAGACAATTGTAACAATTTCTAGCAATTTAGTAATTTAAAAAGAAAGTTTACATAATTAATATTTAAAATTTAACAAAGGCAAGTTATGATGTAGGAATATTTACAAGGCTTTCTGCGCGTTCAGGTAATAGTCTGTTCCTTTTTTCTTCATACACATTACCCGCTTCGGCAAATAACTGCTCGCTATACACAGCGCTTGCAGGTGCACATAAAAACACTCGTGCTAATTGTGCCAGTTTTAGATACTTTGTTTTATGCTCTGCCCACCATTGGAAAGGATTCTGCTCTCGCGACAATAAACTTTCAATTCTAGAGCAATGGGGGCTTTTAGGATCATCACGTTCCGGTTGCAATGAACCGAGTAACACGGCCGAGTACTCGGTTCGGTAAATGTTAAACCGAGTAATATTCGGTACTCGGTTACTCAGTAAAACTTGTACTCGGCGCATCTCTATTTGAGACAAACGATGTACTGTAGCAGTGAGAACGATATAGGGAAACTATTATATTATATAGCAATAAATAGAAAACATTATGTATCTTTTTATTTAGTTAACCAGAACCATGTTCTAGTTTTCGTAATGAAAACGCCAAAGATCTCCACTACTTCAGTATATGTGACATGGACCCGTTTAGCATATTTTAAAAAAGACATTATATGAAGTTATAAGAAGCAGCAAGGTTCTTTTTAGCTATTAAAAAGTTACTTATTTAGGGTTGGTACCCTGAAGGGCTTTTATTTTCTCCGATTTGGCTTGGTATGTTGCCAGGATCTTTTGTGAGCGGGTAAAGGACACGTCTGGTGTTCCACCTAAATACATAACTCAATTTCACTCGAGATGTGGGTTGTTTCTTGTTTGCATAACATGTCCAGTTCTTATATGCTTTGATATTTTTTCATTTGATAGCATGTGTGTATTTTAAGTACAGCGCCATACACTAATGTAAGAATGTTAAATTTCTTTAAAATTCTCTGTCGAACTATTTTGTAACTAGCTTCGCATATCTTTTTTTTAGTTCCTATAAAATAAAAAAAATGCCGTGGTCGCCTAATGGTTTGACCGTGGGTGGATTTGAATTCGAGCTCGCACCTCGTGAGTTTTTCGGAATTTGTGTGCGAATTTTCATTTGAAATTTACCACGAGCTTTTCGGTGAGGGAAAATATCGTGATGGAACCTGCACGTCGAAACAGGTTCATAACCCCAGGAAATCTATGAAGTCTCCAACCCAACAACTAAACCCTCACCTAAGAGGAGTTTCGTGGTCAGCAGTGGAACGTATAAATGAGTTGATGACGAATGAAAGAATGAATGAATGAACGAATGAATGAACGAATGAATGAACGAATTGATGAACGAATGGATGAACGAATGGATGAACGAATGGGTGAACGAATGGGTGAACGAATGGATGAACGAATGGATGAACGAATGAATAAATAATGAAATATTCTTTAATGCACATTAAAATTACAATGACAACACAACAGTAACGAAAGTATCGCAGAGTAAGCTAATTTACAACACGCGGTCTTATTGCTAAGCCGGCAGTTTCTTCCAGCCAACCTTAGGATAGAAATTTAAGAGTTGGAAAGGGGGGTGCAACCAAAGAATATCTTGTAATGAAAGTGTTTAATAAACAATGCTTCAAATGGTAAAAATGGCTAGAATGATAGAATATCAACGCTACAGAAAGACCGCCATCTTTAATTTACACGGTTGACATGCAGGACTATAACGATAAAACTAAATTCGATTACAATTTTATAGCTATGCACAAAGGACTCATTGAATTCCTAAATGCTCTCATTATTTACAGCAGTACCATCGGACCAATAAATAATTAGTCACCGGCCCAGACTGATGAATAGGCTGATAGAAAACCGGGATTGTCCAATTTGTTACTGATCCTAGCTGTTTAGCCATATTGTTTACTTAATTAATGGTTTTATTATGCTATCCGGCCTAGGTTTTGGTGAAACAATTTGTATTAAAATGAGCTTTCGAACTAAAGTAGCGTAATAAATCTCCAGCTTGTATCTCTTTCTTGATGTCAGATCCATCATCATATCAGCCGGACATATTTTCATTAGGTGCACCTAGTACTAGATACAATAGAATGATTTTAAAATCGTGACTTTGATACACAAAAAAAGGTATAATCTATTATAAATTTGTAATTTTATAACAATAGAGTTTTTTCTAGAAACTTCAGAGAAAATTCGAATATAATTACCTTTTTATAATTTTGTAAACGTACACGCAATCGCCGATCGAAATCAGACAAGCGTAAAGATAGTATCTCGCGGCTGCATCGAATGTCTGCTACAAAATTATTCTGTTATTATTTTACGGAAATTTTAACAGTGGAAACGTCCGAAATGCTCGTGTTGTGTCGATTCAAACATTTTTATCTGCTCTGTTTATTTTACATTGTGGCTGCCGACGACAAGGGTGAGTTGGAGTCATTATTTACGAAACTAATAAATTTTAAAGGAACATTATCTGATCGAACATTACTATGACGCTGTTGACAATGTGTTTCATAATTATCTCCGTTTTCACCAATATGACGCGCTTACCGATTAATATTACAGCAAAAGAATTTATTAGAGTAAATAGGTGACTTTAAAGTCCTTTTGGCTAGTCTTGCACAGCGGTATCAGCTTGAGCTGGTTGGAAAATGTTTATGTCCAGCCAATAAGGGCGAAGCTAGATGTATGGAGGTTCAAGGATGCTAGCTTAGCCCGACGTAGCTGCCGTGTACGAGAGAGAGTCAAAGTATCCGAAAAGTACAATTTGGGGCTATTCAAGGCTAGAGTGAATAGGCATTTTTTCGCTTAACATCAGGTGAGATTATGGCCAACCGTGTGTCTATTATATATTAAAAAAAAGAAAAAAACGCATTAGACTTCCATTTCATGAGGTTGATGATGAAGCACACCTATTAATTCACTCTCGCCTTTAAAATGCCCAAGTTATTGCGTTCAGGGAATAAATCTACAGGTAGGGAACTTCCCTAATAAACTAATCTCAAACGAGGAAATCCCCATGAGTACCAGAAGCAAAGGAATTCACTCTGAGGCATTTGGGGTACAACTCAAAATACATAGATCAGAACCAATTAAAGAAAAGTAAGTTTATGCTCGTAATTGGTCTTACCGATAATATAAACCGGGATCTCCTCATCCAGAGCCCATACCGCAGACTATAAATGAGCCAGTATGGACAAATCCGAAACCATAGAAGGTACTAGGAATGTTTTTTAAAAACTAAATTTGAGCAACTTCTGCTGTCTCAATTATTTTTCTTCCGATACGTGTAAGTCATTCATTAGCATTAAAAAAAATGTCAATTTTATTCATTTTGTATGAAAAAATATTTTATGAAATTAGACCCAATTCTACTGTTCCGATTTTTTCGTCCCGTACAATGAAATGTTCTCTTCATAAAACGGAGTAGATAAGCGCAAAAAAATTTTGACCAATTTTTTTTTTAATTGACAACTAAGCCTTGACCAAAAAAATTACTATGCCAAAATTGTTTTCTGAATAATCTCAGTACAGAGTACTAAAAAAACCGTGGAATTGCATCTATTTGCCAAGTTTTATTGAAATCGGTTACTGGAAAGTGCGCAAACCCGGATTCATCTCCTAGTTCGCCACAGGAGTGAACAAGATGTACGCCTGGAGGTAAGCGATACGCCTATCCATACAAAGTACAAACACATCGAAAAATTCCTTCAGTTTGACGGAACCCGAATCAGTGTCTGTTGCTATGCCGGGGCCACTATTTAATGTCTTATTTATTTTTTTATTAGAAAACAAGTTCACAAAAATAGTTCACACCGCCCTGGTGCAGACAGCTAGAAACTGTATGGTTCAAGAGAATGCCACTGATACCGACCTGGAACATTTGAGAGGAGAACCACCATACCCTGAGAAAGCATCCTGTATCCTCAAGTGCCTATTCGAGAAGGTAACTTTTTACTGTTCCATGCAATATTGTCAAAGGGCATTATGCCTGAATGCCAGCAATTTAATATACACTACCCTCTTACCTATCTCTTTGATCCTTCGTTTTTATTGCTGAGAAAATATAATATCTTCTCGTGGAGGGAAATTTCAGATTTTCCTACTTTTAGCCAACGGTTGATTTATTGTTTTATAAAATGGTTATGTGCCTACATTCATTTCTTGAATGACATTCGGTGTAATTTGTAGTTGTGTACATAAAAACCAAATCCAAAAGCCAAAGCTAAAGCCTCGCGATCATATGCAATTTGAGCTGTGAAACTGAATTGACATTTGTAAACAAAGAAACCATGACCGAAACTAGTTAATGTGATTCGTAAATAGTTTCTCTGATAATAAGAAAACGACACATAGTAATATTAGCTAAGATTTATCCATTTGCAAAACACATCACGTAAACAACAAATCGAACTTAGTTACACCACGTTTGGAGTGACATCTGGCTCCGACATGTATTTTATAATAAATAAGAAGCTTTGACAACCATCTATATTACCTAGCTATTATAATAAGTATCTATGACATTTACATTTTTATTGTGTGCGTAGGTAGGCGTGGTGAAAAGCAATAAATACAGTAAGACCGGCTTCATGACAGCAGTGACCCCAATGGTGTTCATGAACAAGAAAAAATTGGAGCACATGAAGAAAGTTTCAGAAAGTTGCGAGAAGGAGGTTTGTAACTCTTGTTATATTATTCCTCTTCGTCATCTCAACCAGTTGAAAGTCGGACGCTTCTCCAGACGTATTCTGTGACGTTTGCTCACAAGAAATGCCGGAAATTTTCACCGGGTCCATCATCAATGAATAGAAATAGACGAAACTGCGAGATTAGAAATAAGGTGTTAGAAAAAACACTTGATATTTTATGTAAAAACCTAGTCGATAATGAGAACGACGAGTTTAAGCTACATTAATGCAATTTACTCACATTGAAAAATTGCTGAAAAATAGTGAAACTTTCCGAACAGGAAATCTCAGCGCCTCTCCCTCTACAGCGTCGAGCTATTTGAAATTTCCACGCGTAGAAATAGCTACTTTCGATTATAAATTAGAAAACTACAGATAATTTCAAGGTTTAATTAATTAAGGTCCATATTTATCAAACAAATGTTTCTGTGTTTGTTTCGCTTCGTAGGCAGTACATTTAGAAAAATACTAAACTTACTCTACGGCAAAAAGCCGTTAAAAACCAGAAACAAAGATCTGCAATAAGGATATACAAAAATTCGTAATTTCGTTCGTCTGCTAGATTGTTCCGTGACTTAGTAAGCATAGCGTCTGCCACGGTTAGTTGGAAGACGTTGGTTGGAATCCAGCCGGATCAAAGGGTATTTTTCTAAGTGTCCGGTCTTTTAATTATTACAAACTAGTGGAGTAATTTCACAAAAATAATTGGATATCATGGTGATCAAACATCGTAACATTCAATAACCTTAAAAAATATTAAAACTGTTATGCAATTTTAGATCAACCATCACGAGCAATCTCCATGCCAACTTGGAAATGAAGTGGTGACCTGTATCTACAAATATGCACCGGAACTACATTTCAACAAGTCTTCGTCGCGAAAATAAACACAACACACCTCAAACACAAAGTATATAAGCATATTGAAATTTAATGCATATTGATGTATATTTTTAATTGTCAACATTTTATTTGTTATTATTAACATAATATAACATAGACCACTGCACAACCCAGCCTCAGTAATAAAGTGACCAAATTCAAAATATAAATTTTATGAAACCGATAACAAAGAGTTTAAAAATATGTAAGTAACGTAACACCAGCCTTAAATGTCGTTTGGTTAGCGTCAAATATGACAAATTCCTGTTTGATACGAAAAACGGTAGCTTTTTTTGTTTCAATTTGTATAGTCGTCCTTATCGATTTCAATAACAGCGATTCCTTGAAATTAGTTCCTAGCGTGTTCCCTAATTTAGCACACCACACCGAATGTTATTTTTTTTATGATACCAACGGCGGTACGAAAGAGTCGTGCGTCTGGATGGTAAGCAACACGCCTGTTCATAACAGTTCCAGTGCCACTCAGAACTACAATTCACAAAGCTCTGAGGGACACCGCCACTGCGCCCCGTCACTCTGAGACATAAGTTGACAAGTCCCATGCACGTGCCTGTAATATTACACACAGCATATCGATTAACTGTCAGTTCATAGCACTGAACATTCAAAACCTTTACATACATACATGTCATCATGCCTGTGTCCAACCGGAGTAGGCAGAGACCATGTATATATCTGCTAGGCTCCTGAAAAACCTCCTTCGCTTTCTCTACTCCCATCAGTCACTGCACACACGCCTCTGTATTCTCAAACGACAACAACAAGGACAACTATAGTGGTCGAGTGGCTTGCACACCGATTTTCGTGGTGTTGCCATCTCTAAAGTCCCAGGTTCGATTCCCGGCCGGGTCAATGTTGAAACGAATATTTACTATATTGTCGCGGTCCTGAGTGTTTCTGGGATTAACGTTGTTTCCAATTTCCATAACACACGTGCTTTAGTTAATTACTTTCGAATCAGAGCAACTTATGTGATGTTCCAATATTTATTATTTATTATTCTTGGTATTTTTAACCCTGTCTTTTTTTAAGGACATCCCCAGTAGGTAAAGATAGGTATGTACGTTCTACCTCTCCCCCGCCACCATCCACATTCGCTCTATAAACGTTGATATAGGACCAAATACAGGACCAACCCATAGAAGCATCCACATCTTTCGTACCACAACACTCTGTTACTACATTATTCGGTATTCATTGAAAATGTTTACAATAAAATTCATGGTTTTTTGTTTATGTAAAAAAGAAAACAAAACGTGTTTCATGACATTTGTTATTATTTGTTTTATATTATAACGAGCAAAATATGTTTATATAAACAAGCAAAGTTAACTTTTCCGAGTTGGCGGCTGGCAACGTGTATGTACACAAGGTTATTTGTTTATTTTGCAAAGGGAAGTGCGAAACGCCGCATCCAAATCCTGCTAGGCGTGTCTCTGCCAAATAGTAAATCTTTTTTTTTTATTATAAAGCTTCACTTTATTGTTCGGAGTTCCGTTTTTATTTCGATCCTAGCGACAGTCGCAAAATATGCGACTACGATACGCTTATAACTTCCCATTGTAATGATAAATATATTGCGTAGTTGCTCTGAATTGTATATACAACATATTCAAACAGAACAATCGGGTTCTTAGGTTTTTGCGATAGCGTTACATTGGAGTAGATACTTTTTTTAAATCGAGAATGTTTGTGTTTTCAAACAAAACCGACGTTCCGGACTAAAGAGGTCGACTTGGTCTTTTCACTCAGCCGTGAACATGGCATCAGTGTTGAGGTTTTCTTATTGTTATTATTAATTTAAACAAACACGTTTGTTTCTTTTGACTGTCCGCTAATATTAATTTATTCGGATAACGTATTTCTAATAGGAAATGGCAGAGATATTTATTTACACCGTCTACCATTTTTACCACAGCTTCGTACGAAAATGAAAAAAGTTACCATAAACAAATTAGAGCCATTGACAAATCGTTCATTCTCGGACTAGTGTTCACTACCTAATTTTCGTGGTAGTTTTTA
>NW_020654684.1:1437011-1454021 GCF_003589595.1 Hyposmocoma kahamanoa
ATTAACAATTCTAACACTAGGTACTTTTAAATAGTTAATTTTGTTTGCCTAAAATATGAAATTCTCTTGTATATCAAAAGTGTTTTTCTTATTATGCGTTACCTCACGCTATGCCTGAACAACAAGAAGCTATAAATAGAGCCTTCTCCCAGTCTTCTTTCGTCATATTGGTACATGATTTATTACACGTAGTTTTAGGGTTTCTGCTAAAAGTTTTTCTAATCCGGCTTGAACGAATTTGCTGTACTGTGTTGTTGAAATGATACCGTGTCCTCTTTGTGAATATCGTGCCTAAGATATTTCCAGGAATATTTTTCGTACCCAAATCACGGATGTACGCATTGCAGAGGCACATTTGCTGGTTCAGTTATTATTTTATATCACCCGTGACAGTGTTTCGTATTTTTTGTCAAAAACTTCACTGCGATACAGGATTTGTTTATTGGTTTTTATTTATCAAATTTTGTTACTCAATATACTATACATCGCGTTTTACAATGGGAGGTTCTCTTTTGATAAGGTTCGTGGTAATGAATGACATAAAATGAAGCTATCTAAACACGGAAGAAAAAAAAACCATTGTCTTAAATCTCGATTACTAGCGCCAAAACTCACACATTCATAGGACTTAGACATCAGTCATAGGACTGTTAATAATATAATTTAAACTTTACTCAGTTAGTATATAATTGAAGAAATTCATTAATTATTTTTTAGTTATTATTGCTAGTGACGATATTTTGATTTCATATTGAAATTTCAATCAATGCGCTGCCATCTAGCTGTCAATGATTAAATAAGAACGAATTCTAGACGTTTACTTAGTTCTCCAAAAAAGAAGGGACCTTATTGCGACGCTGTGAAATTTATTTTCGTTTCTTGTAACAAAAAATTATAAAATATGATAAAATTTAAAATTTTATAAAACAAAATAAGACTTAACGATAACATGAAACATTACCATGGACAATGTTACAAGTAGTAAAATAAGGTATTTTTCTACGATTTTCGAGGTTTTGCGCCAAATAATTGACACAACCATAACCTACAAAGTTGAGCTCAAGTAAGTATAACTCCACGTACTGTTGGCACACGTTCTACTGTGTTTTTAAATGCACTATGATTTTCATAAGAAAAATTTTCTTCATATCGATTATAGCCTCTTCCAAACTCTTCAATAAAACGCCGTATGGAATCTTCTATTCTAGCCATCACTTTATAATTTTGAACTAATATTCAGATTCATGCGTCTCTGGAAGCATACCACACTTAGAGGTGCCGGTGATGATTTTATACAGATTTATCGGATATCGAAGTTATAACAGGTAAAAGAACTAATACTAATTACTATTTCGGTAGCAAACCATACAGTTTTTAATGCCTGGGTCTGTCATTTAAAAAAAATAAACAACTTCAAAAATACGTCACGACAATCGTGTGTGTTATTGTTTGGGCTGGTGATATCGGTGTTTATTTATTGAAAACATACCGTAAGTTGCGTTTTTTAAGTTTACCCTGAATATAAATGTTTTTTAAACTATACTTTAAGGAGTAATTTCATGGTAAACATTAGAACCACTCAAACGGAATATTATCATATTTACCCAAGTACACCAAAAATTTCATTAGTGCTTTTTAAGTGCAGGATTTGCGGTGTATTACTGCATTTTATTTAAGATGTTTTTGTTGTAGTACGGAGGGTATTTATTTAGTAATGCAGAACAATAATTTTTATTTTTAAAAACTTGTATTTAAACTGAATCCTTTTCTAATTTGCGAAACCAAATAGCCGCCATTTTGCGGTAGGATGAGCGCAGCGCGTGAGCGGATAATACTTATTCAAGATGTAAAATTCCTACCAAGAAAATGCCTGTACTAATTCTTTACCAATCTGACTCGAACATTTGTTGAAAAACGATTACGTAAATTTCTCTTTTACATTATGACGTTGCCGTCTAAATCCCTTCTTTTTATGTCCCGCCATTTTTTTTCGTAAGTTGTTGAAAATTTCAGACCAATCACAATCAACTCTGACGCGGAATCTACATGGTGATATTTTGGAAACTTATTATTATTTTATTTATTTATTGAGGTGCACCAGCAATTGTTACATCGATACATGAACATTTTACACTGGTAAGGGTATTTAGCTAGATGTACAACTATTTATAGAGGAAACACAGATTGCATTCAATTCACAGACAGGTGGATGCCGCAAGTGTACGTGCCCAAAGTATGTGAAAATCACTTACTTGCCGCTGCTACATTTCAGAACGCCCTCGACCGTTATCGTAGATAAACACCAGTCGAAAACGCGAAAAATGCATAATTGTGCCATTATAAACTGCAAAAGCACCATAACTGTGGGTAAAGGGGGACGTTTCCTTCCACGTGCAAGTGATTTTGTAATCAGAAGATGCATAATTTATTTTATAAACAATTATTTTGGTTTTGTACGAGTTTCGAGAAAACAAATATGCAATCAAGTGTATATGTCACGATTTGAAATACATTGCGGCTTTTACTTGGTGCGATATATTTGTGATCCTTTGTTAACACGCCGTGAATATCGAACGAACGTACTTTTGTATAATGCATTCAATTTCGTGGTACGTCCGCTTGTACATTTCTTTGGCCAAATTTAAATTTAGTGATGTATACGTTAGGCATCACTGTTCTCGATTCTGATCGATTTTGAAAACAAAGGGACGAAAATTATTATGACCTTAGCAATATTATAAAAATATTATATAACACTTTTGTTATAACGTTTAGTAACGTTTCGTTTGTTTTTTAGTTTTGTAGTATCAGTAGTATCTGTAATTTCGATAATTTTTGCAGCACGTTGCCTCGAATGTTCGAATATAGTGAGCAAATAATTACATACATCGCCAGATATGTAGTACGAGTAATACAAAAAATATATAATGCAAAGGATTAACAGTGCGCTGTCTTTACAAAAACCTGGAGTTGGTCATATGTATGACTTCGTTGCTTTCGAGGACGAAGGTGGTCTAGTTTATTCCACCTAAGATGCTATCCAAATATGCAGAGTAGCAGAGTTAGAAATCCGAGAAATAATAAACAAATCACAAAAATTTCACTCGAAGCCGTCAATAAGTAAACCTCCTCTGATTAATAAGATTTTACTATATTTTGTCAGCAGTATCATTTTCATTTGTCCTGACATTCATCAATTTGATCAATTACCAACAGAAAACCATCTAGTAAAATTAATTAAGGCAGCCGCAAGTTCATATATTGACGTGCGTATTCATTGTTTAAGTTAATCGTTAAGATTTTCTATTACAAAAAGATATATTATAAGCTCATTTTATTGGAAGGACAATAATTTCAATATTTAAAGTCTTAATTTTTTAAGTATTCAACATTTTTTAAAAACAAGTAAAATAAAGAACTTAACTATCTTATTCTACGATATTATTATTACGACTACTTGTAATCAACAAATACTTGAACAAAACTTATTATATTTAGAATCGATTAACTGAATGAAATACGCGTCGTGTCTTACGCGTATTCCGTTCAATCAATCGATTTAGAGCGAGCGGAAGGAGGTTTTCATCACTAAATGGCTCTTGTGACGTCACAGTGAGTACAAAAAATGTGGCACGCTTGGTTTTCATACAAATTGCTGTACTTGCGGCGTCTATCTAGATATGTATATGTCTTTGATTCAATTACATATAGACAACGAGAAAAGAGCAACCTGAATATGACGATAAAATGATAATTAGGATGTAAGTGTTAAGTGTAGCATAATTTTTTTGCAATTAGTGCTAAAAATACTGCTAGTTTACTTCATAAGGATTGCCTAGCAGAAACCGGTTGTACTCCCTTCCATTTGGAAACCCTTTATAGTATTAAATAATTAATGAAAATAATTTTTCGATTTAACACTTATTAGACTTATTCTTACGTGATTAGGTTCATTAGTATAAACGTTGAAACTCTCTCCTGAAAAGTTGTCATTATGCAGATATGGCCTTTATACCAAGAGTGCAAACTTATGGCAAGGCTTTCCGGGAACAAAACTATAATTCCTAAATAACCTGTATTGATTTTTGGGATAGTAATGATGAGGAGATTTGAGAGGCAGCGCCGAGCCATCTCAGTGAAGAGCAATATGCCAGCGCGGCGTTTTGCGCGCTGCTCAGACCGGGTGAAAATAACTCAGTTTCGGGAATACTGTCAAGCGTTTTATGCGAGTCAGCTGTGGTACAATTACACTAAACGATCGTTAAACACGTTACAACAACGCATTTCGAGCCATGTTACGTCTGCCATGTCTGTCTGGCATGTTGGCCCTGAACAATATGGACGATTTTTCCGCCCTATTATGAAAGCGTCAATGGTCTACAGAGGTCATTTATAGAGAGACTAAATAAATCTTGGAATGAACTCGTGCAAATTTGTTTTTAAGATGAAACTTCAATTTAATTTTATTTAGTGTTATTCATTTTTTATGACCGTATAATGAATATGTAATAATGTAATGAAAATGTAATGTAATGGGATTCATGCATAAATAAATAACTGAATCATTATAATTATTGTGTATTACGTTGAAAGGTACAACAATAGCCCTGTTACATTTTGTCTGTGGCTCTCTGTGTGTTAAAAATGTGGTGGTGGTTGTTAAGCAAAAACTTAAAAGTATAAAAATATAAAACACTTCTTTATTAAATAAATACAAATAGAACATATATAAAACAGTTATTTCTCTTCACTGTGCCCATAAATCCGAACATATTGTAAGGACTTCGCATTAACGGGTAACTAAACAACATCAAACGATATACCTACGTTCAACTGAAGAAAGAGAGCGGGTCTTCGACATTAGTCCACTGCGCAAAAGATTTCCCTCTTCATGAGAGACGCAGGGTGGGTTACGTCAGGTTTGACTGTGTCCTTAGCAGGGTCTCCTCCTTGGACCTGGAA
Source organism: Hyposmocoma kahamanoa (assembly GCF_003589595.1). Lineage (NCBI taxonomy): Eukaryota > Metazoa > Arthropoda > Insecta > Lepidoptera > Cosmopterigidae > Hyposmocoma > Hyposmocoma kahamanoa. The sequence continues at coordinate 1,441,974 of NW_020654684.1, forward strand.
GCGAGTTTTAGTCGGCAGACCTTGTCCGCCTCTCAGGGTGGCTGAATATCTCTGAAAGCGAGATGGGGCATGGGAAAGTCGCACCGCTCACTGTTGAAGTTGCGGAAGAATGCGAAAGCGCTGCCATGACTCCGACAATCATAGCGAGGAGAGAAAACACCGTCTGATTTTACTCGATAGGAGTCCAATATAAGCCACCCTACATCTCTAATGAATCGATTTATTAACCCGTCACGTTTCCTAGAGACGCATGGTGTCCTTAACTTCCTTCTTAATAAAGCTTATTACAAAAGAATAGAATACTCTAGGGCCATAATATGATCTATTTTTCATAAAATATGTAGCAGGAGAATCTCCTGTGGAAGTCTTCATCCAGAGAAGTACTGCCATCTTACCTATTTCTGCCGCCAACAAATAAAAGTAAAAGTACTCAATTACTTAACGGTTAAGATTTCTGAATCCAAATTTTCTATTACACCATACCGATAGAACAGCAGTCGCATAGATAATCGTCTAACTTTTTTAATTCCAAAGTTCAATCGTGATGTTCCCAAATTACTTTCCTCCATTTAGTATTCGTTAAAACCGTGAAATTTTACAAAGCTTTTTTCGGTTACGTTTTAATCGTTTCAATTTGGTATTTATGTTATTCATACGAAATATTTCAATTGTAATTTCCTGGTGGTATTAGTAATATCATAGAAATAACATTTTTAAAACTTGGGTATTGATAGATAATTGCATATTTTGATTGAATTGTATTATTAAATGAAAATATTACGAAAATAGGAAGTACTATATTGGATTAAACTTAAACATTTACGAATGTTTACATTTTGCGCAATTTAATAAAATATACTTCGATAACTATGTTGATATTCATAAAATTTGTTGGAACAACAAAATGATACTACGAGTCATTTGTTTCTATCACACGTGTCCAAACGTGTTAAATGTCATCATCATCGTCATCAACCCATTTATACTTTTCACTGCTGGGCACGAGTCTCCTCTCAGGCGAGGGCTTAGGCCATAGTCGACCACGCTGGTCCAATGCGTGTTGGGAACTTTTCAGAGGGTTGTGAACATTCTTCGACGTGCAGGTTTCGTTTCATGTTAAATGTCAATCTGACAAAAAGTCACATACCAAATCTCAAAGATATTTCATGTTTATTTAGTTTTCTCATTGTTTGTCATTTCCAGACAAAAATTAAAGATATAAAACGATGAAATATATATTAATTACGACATCAGATAATTATAATGACAATTATCAAAGAAAATACGCAAATGTTCGAAATTATCATATAATAATATATCATTGTTGTGATAATTTAACCCTGCTTTAAATTATAAGGTGATCTAACAGTTCAATAAAATACAACACGATAAAAGTGTGTGTTACTACCAACTACATTGCTTTACTTTTGCCATTTTCTGTTCCGTATTTCACTACATTTATGTGTTCGGTGTAGCGTACTTCACTTAGCATATCTTTCTATCGCTCCCCTTTCTGTGAGATCGTCCTTGGCTCTGCCGACTCCATCGGGACCTCTTGAAATGAACAAACAGTCTATAACCAAGGCAAACAAAATATATTTCTCTATTCGCATATCAGCAAGAGTGCCCTTATAGGCAGAATATAATGACAGATCCGGAATGAGGGGGTAGAAGGTGGATCCCATGAAAATATATTCATTATCTTTTTTTTTGAAGAAAATTTAACATTTTTCCGATATAAATTTGGATTCCACGTATTATAAAAGTGGTATGAGAAGCATTAAGGTAAATTATACTTGCATGAGTCATATTATATTTTACGATGTGGACTGAAAATAATTAATATTTAACACAAAAGGGGGAGCAATGTATTTTGAAATATTCTTCAACCGGTCCTGCCTCGAGCGGCATGCGGTCATATAAGTTATTTTCTTATGGGGATGACATGACGCAGAAATCTGATACCGTGTTTGTTTCAGATATTTCTCGAACTATGAAATATACTCGTATAGTTGATAAGATCGAAACAATAATCTTCTGGATTTTGCTGAACAGATATTATGGGGAATTTAATCATAACTAAAGTTGTAATAATTAAGTGCCTCCGTGGCCGAACGGTTACCATGCCGGACTGCCACGCAGAGGTCCCAGGTTCGATTGCCGGGCCGGGAGAAATATTTATATGGCCTACATTTATTGCTCTCGTGAGTTTGGGTGTAATTTGTGGTTATCTATGTATGTGTCCATGGCACCTGCGACACAGGATCTCCCTAGTGCGGGGCTATGTTGAGTGTGTGCGTTAAAAAAAAAACAAAATAAGAAATATTTGCAAATAACACAAAACGTGTGTCCTAACAGATTCACTTTTGATGTGCAGCGGAGACGTGGATGCTCAATATATGGCTAGTCTACCAGTTGCAAGTCGCTCAGCGAGCTCAAAGTTGCTCTGAAGGACAAGATTCGAATTAGGGTTAGCGGACACAGAATATAGCTGTTAGAACACGCAAGCTGTGGAAGAACCGATAATCGATAGAAGAAATGAGTTTTTAAGTAGAGACCACAGCTCGGCAAACATAGTGTATGGCGTCCTCTGGTCAGATAGAGTGACGATTTGCCAAAGGCTTCTGCAAGCTGGGTATCGGGCAAAATTGGGAGAGACCTATGTGCAGGAGTGGACTGCGATACGCTAATGATGATGTAGGAGCCTTACTGTTTCTTACCAAAGTAGAATAGATATAGATAGAATAGTTGAATCAAAAAGATAAAAAATATTCTACATATTCCACCTCATATACTTTCCCAACGGGCCTGGATACGTTACAAATCCTCCTCTTCTTTATATTTCGTATCCACTTACCAGTTTTCCACATTTGTCGTGTAAATCGACTCGGCACCCGAGGCTAATAAAGACGAAGCGCAATAGGGGAAAAAACAAAACTGCCATTGCTACAGTAGCACAGTCTTTGCATTTTAGAAAATATTAAATTCAGAGACATAATTTTTTTGCGTGAATAGAACAAAATCTTCATGTTTGTCATAGATACGAACCAGATGGTATGCCTGACTTCACTGGGATGTGAATTTAGTCACTTACATGCTAAAACCTCCTCCAGTTACCTACTGCTTTTGCTGTTGCAGTACCTTTAAATGTGTTAGTTAACTTCTTTTAGTCAAATCACTGATCTTAAGCAACATCTCATTTTGTTTTTTCACGTTTCGTGATTTTTACAGGTCCTATGATCACCAGATCCAGACCAGAGAATTGTTTTCTTTCCAAAATGTTATCAGATTTGCTATTCACTTATGTCAGGAAGTTTTTGAGAGTCGTAATAATAATAATAATAATAACGCACACACTCAACATAGCCCCGCACTAGGGAAACCCTGTGTCGCGGGTGCCATGGACACACACATAGACAACCACAAATTACACCCAAACTCACGAGAGAAATAAATGTAGGTCATACAAATATTTCGCCCGGCCCGGGAATCGAACCTGGGACCTCTGCGTGGCAGTCCGGCATGGTAACCGTTCGGCCACGGAGGCAGTTATAATGTTAAAGTTATAATTAATATATTTCATAATAAGAGAAGTTCTCATTTCATTATTAGAAAATCTTGAATTTCAGGTTTATAAAAAAAGTATTTAATTCTTGTCGTAAAATTAATATTTGATATCAAATTATAATCAATTGCTACTAATGCCTACATAAAAATTTTATTAGTCTATTTATATAAAAAAATAGTAGGTAATATAAAAATATTCCCATAATCATTCCCTCACCATGTCCCAAATTCCATAATCAAACACGTGATGTGCTTTAAACCAATACGTTTAACAAAAATCTTAAAGTAGGTTTTTATCGATATTTTATCTTGGTTTATTTCGATTTCATTATTTCCTCACCCTCAAATGTTCTAAGTGCCCTATAGGTTTTCTTAAACGTCATTTATTTTGGGGACCACTATATCATCAAAAACTATTTACATAAGTACCTACTACTAAATTATAAAAAAATAAATACAAATTCTTTCTAAAAATTTTCATAAATATTCGAAGCACGAATTTCGTAATTTCATGAGAACTGCCCTTCTACTTGTATTAAATAACACCTAAAGACTTGCAAAGCGATGTAAGTACCCACATTTAGATGAAACACCTCTTTACGTAACGATTTCAATTATCCCGTACAATACCATACAGAAGTTTGGAGTTTCTTTCATTACGTACAACCATTTCTAAGGATTCCTTCAATTTGCTAAAGTTTTTGCTGAAGATCAGTGTAATGATGCTTACGAAACTTCGAGGACATTGTTAGAAGTATAAGCGTTATTTTAAAGGAAATAGCTACGGGATGAACAAAGATGATAGCAGTGATAGCCCTGTTGTTGGAGCTTCTGTATACGATTCCAACAGGGAGCGTCGGATCGAAAATAATCATTTTGAGATCATTCGCTTTAATGTTGCAGGAGAACATCGTGATGAAACGAGGATTGGCACCATTTTTTAAGGACATAATATGATGTCCTCAACCAGTATTGGGTCAACCTAGTAATAACCTAAATCCACTTCTTAGAGGATATGGGCTGATGATGATGACGTAAAAAGACATGACACGTAATAGTATATACGTGCTTAAGGCGAGCTACCAGAGGAGAAGTGGGAAAAACTGTTTTGATAGATTAAATGGTTTAGGTAGTTACTATTAAATAACGATCTTACAAAAAGTATACGATACAACTAAGGATATTGTCCAGAGAACGTGCTAATTTGTTACACGATAGGATTACTTTACTCGATAATATGAAATCCTGAAAACCGGGTAAAATAAAAGTCTAAATTGAATTATTTAAGAAGAAAATATCTAACTTTGCACATAATTTTTATATGGAGATATTGCTCTTTAAGTATTATAAAGAACCTGCTAAATTTTGGTTTTCAATTGAAACTCTATAGCTATTAAATTCACATTTATCTTAAAATTTGACAATTGATCTGTGGTTTAACGACACGCTGCGCCGCTCGCTGCCCCAACAGTTGCCATCTGGCGCTTGTCGACGACGGATATGTGTCAAATTTTCTTTATTTTATCAAGTTCTTCGGTTTTCGCGATTGTTATACATAGGAAATGAAACTATTTTTCCGGATTTAAATCGCGTATATTTGTTTTTTCAAACAAACCGACGTTTCGGGCCCTTTACAGGTGCCATGGTCACGGTTGACTGAGGTGGTACAGTCTTCAACCAGTTATGTCTAATATTAATGCAAACCACCCTATTTTTTCACTATAGTTACAATAGTTATTAATTACATACCTTATTTTTAATTTTACAAAGAAAACATTCCAATTTACGCTACATTAAGTTTTACAAATTATTTTATTGAATGAATTTTTATCAACTTTAATTTATTATTAATTATCAATAGAAATTAGAATAAACTAAAACACATTAATTAGTACTGCAGTCTTATGTCTGTTTGGGATTTTTCATTAGAGGAAATACTGGATCCCAAACTGGTTTCTTTATTTTATTCATATTAATTGTCAGCGCATAGGTAGCGGGACTCCAAACGCGTTCCCCCACACCTCACCTCCTGAAATCTAAGCTCGCGTTGAAATACCTCGCCTTAAGGATTTTGATATAATTGGACTCACAGCTATGATGACATCACAGGATAAATCTTTAATACCGGGCTTTTTAGATACATGTTTGTAGACCAGACTATAATTCGTTGGGAATCCCATCGCACTTCTCTGCTGGATATAGGCCTCTCCCAATTTACGAGATACTTGGACCAGTAATTTACTCATCTAGTCAATTCTGGTTACCCTGCTCAGATTGGACCTTTTCTTTTGGGGATGTCCCATCTCTTGGGGAAGTCTCACGAAGACTTTCTTCTGTAACTTTTTAATTATTTTTTTTCTACGATACCAAATGACAAGACGAACAAGTCGTGCGCCTGATGGTAAGCGTCACGCCTATCCATAACAGTTGCAGTGTCAGTCAGAGCTTTAAAACGCAAAGAAACAGGCAGTACTTTCCTGGACGAACTCTTTCACAAGGAGCTTTACTGTTTCTAAACAACTGCTATTAGTCCTACGCCAAACGATGCCAACCCATTGTCTCATAAACTTACAATGAAAAAAGTTCACTTATTGTGTATTCCAAAACAAAACAGATTGAAATTTCCATTATGTTCTACAGGAAATGAGGATCAAAAACATATAAACGAAAATTGTAACATACAACAAAATCGGGTTTTTCCCCAATCGATTGCAAAGCCAATGAATTTCCGATATAATTGCTTTTATAAACAAAAAAGTTAAAATGTTTTTTTGATACTAGTTAAGGAAAGGACTCTGAATATAATTGGAACAATTAATAACGGTAATTTGGAAATCGTTTTCGTGTAAATAGGTCAAATAGATAATGCCAGAGGAATTGTTTTGGCAGTCTCTGAGCAATCGCTTAGAATTCCAAACCATTTTGCAAGTTTCTAACAATGTAAAAGAGATTTATAATTTCTCTGTTTCTCGGATAGATTATTTGTTTCGAGGTCAATGATGGTTGGCTTTCTGTGGAACAATACTCGCTATTGTGTTGTGCATAACTTTCTGTTAGACTTTTTAATTTTAATTTCTATGTAGTCATTTTACCTTAACGTTATATGAGCCCACGTTAATTGGCGATTATGTTCAGGTTGGTGTTACTTGTACTTAGCTGGAGTTTAAACTTCAAGCCAGCGCTGTTAGCTTTTTAACATTAATGGTTCTGGTGTGAATGTTTATATCAACTTGCAATCTGGTAAATATTAAATCAATAGGAATTACTTTTCGAAGTCTGTAATATATCTGCAACAGAGAGCCCCAAAACAAAAAAAAAATGTTCCGAATCAGTTTAAAGCGTCGATGCCTCTGCTTAACATTTCAAAGGAAGTCTCGAATAATGGACCATTCATCGAGTTCTATTAGGATTTCTTTATTGAGAGTTTTCCTGTTAGTACGATTGTAAGTATGTTGGTAACCTAGATAATGTTGTTGATAACTAAAATCGTTTGAATGTATTTTCATCAACATGTTAATACTAGTTGTGGACCCCTTGTAGATAAGATCATTGCCGTGAAATCCAGACTTAGAAACACTGCAGCACCTTCGGGAGCGACGCCTTATGACCTTATATTAACTGGCAATCCAGGCTACATGCAAAGGTGAGGAAGCTTCCATACCTAACTGCAATCCGGAGTATTCATCAGGTGATCGAGTGCAGGCTCGTAGCTATACTTTGGACCGTAAATGGCAGTTTGACGTAGCTACACGTCGCCTCGGACGGCTCAACTACCAGCTGCAAATGGAACGGCCTTGTATGGGTTAGGCCAAACACTGGGAATTCCTCTGGTACTGAGTTAAAGAATTGGGCAGAGGATTGTCGTGTATCCGTTACTAAATAACCATACTTGTTTAGTCATTCTATTTATCTATTCATTCATGGAAAACATAAACATTAAGCCAATTACAGGTTTCCACCTATATCTTCAAACAAATCATGCACGAGCATTAAACAAACGAACAATAAACAATATTTCTTAACATCATGCACTTACATAAATATAATAACCTAATACATGCGCTAATCACAAATTATTTAATAAACTAAGGTAAATAGAATCAACATTACAATTGAATATATCAAGATCATGATTGCTCAGCACACTATCCAAGCTCTTGCTAGTTCTACATACAAAACTATTTTGTCTATAGTTAGTCCTTGCTAAGGGAACTGTAATAGGGTGATAGTGTCTTATAGAACGAGTAGGAAAAATAAACGAAATAACACCCAATGAGTCAAAGCAGTCAACATTACCATTTATAATGTTTAGAATATACGCAATATCAACAATTTTTCGGCAAATATTTAAAGGCAATAGATTCAGATCCTTGCAGAGACGGGATAGTCGCATGAATTATAAGAATACTCATTTTACAGCATGAGAATTATTGACTGATTATTATTGATTAAGAACAAAAGTAACAAATGTAATAAATACTATACAACCTATTAAATGGAAATTTGCAGAGCATATTATGTAGAATGGAAAATGATCCGTGAACAAAGAGAGTGACTGAGTGGATACCAAGAAATGAAACAAGACGTAAAGGTCGGCCGAGAAAAAGATGGGAAGACACTTTTATAGAGAAAGCAGGACCAAAATGGATGACGAAAGCCAGGGATAGGGAGTCATGGAAGACAATAGGGGAGGCCTTGGCCGAGGAGGTGACTACTACTGTTGCTAGCTAATAAAGTAAATGTAACTAGTAATAATTGTAAATGTCGACTAACACTAACAGTAATAAAGGCTTGTTTTATTTTATTTATTTTATTATTATCGACTGATGAATATGAAATGTATTACATACTTAATTTTGCTTATTTTAAGCATATAATAACAAATATTTTACCTCGATCTTTAAAGGCATAAATAGGCCAAACAAAGCCAGTGCTGCGTGTCTTTTGCGGTGAAAACTCTGAATCCATTGGGGCTTCGGGAGAAACTAGTCGCTATGGAGCTTTTAGAATGTGCCAGAAGACTGATAGCTACTTTCGCTAATGAATAAGCTTAGCCACCCATAAGGCCATAAACTAATGATAACCAGCATTGGCGCGGTGGCGACAGCGATGCGGGCAACGCCGCGATTACATTGTAAAGTGACGTAACGAGAGAGTGAGCGCGATGTCGATACTGTGACGTGACCTTTTTATAGTACCTAATTATTTAATTCTGCGTGGGCTCAAAAAGACATGATTCCGTACTACAAAGAAAGAACGCAAAAAGGCGGGTTTCGCCGAAATTACAAAGACCGAATTCAAAATCCGAATAAGTTCTATGATAATGCTAGAATTACCGTGGAAACGTTTGACTTATTCTTGCAAATATCAAGCCAGAATTGAAATCACACTCTTTTAGTGATTAATAATCATTATATTTTTACGATATATAAAACTGCTGAAATTATTTCCTCTGACGACATCTCTAAATGTGATTGAAAAATAGGTGTGGGTAAGCAACAAGATAACACTATGACTATTCGAACGCGCATTCACCGTTCGACTGGAGCGCGACTCTCGTGTAACGCCGCCCGCACCGCTGCCGCCGTTAAGTACAGCATATGCAAAGTGAGGCATTTGAATCAAATCGCCTGTATCACTGTTGTCCAGTTTGTAACCTAAGGGAAACATTACAAACCTCTTGAGCACGATCCCTAAGGTGCGGTTCTCGGTAAAAAAAATCAACTTTCTAAGTAAGTACTTGATAAGTAAGATCGCGTTCCCATTACGTCACAACGTTTTATTTGCATTTGGATGACTGTTGCGTCTAGTCTGTTCTCATTTCACGACGGTCTGTTGTGACAGTGTCGTGAACGTTTATTTTATCGTTGAACGACTCTCGTGTCTAGCTGTTCCCATTAGATAGTGATGACATTTTCGTTTGCACGACAGAATCGTTTGAAGCTGCGATTATCTGTCGTTACATTTTTATCGTGACGTTTTATTTATCGTCTGATGACTGTCGTTCTAGCTCTTCCTATTGTCACGACAGTCTGTCGTCGTAACGTCAAAACAGTCGTGAAAGACGGTTAATCGCGTTGTTCTATGTGTGAACAACTTCATTTAAATATACAACCCACGACACTTAACTGCACGACTGTCTGTCGTCACGACATAATCGGAACACGCCCTTAAAGGTAAAAAAAATTGTTTTTTTTAACTTATCATCCAGAGGTCACGTATTAAAGAGCTATATAGGTATACCCCATATTGCTATATGGTATTTAGAAAAACACGTTTTTCATACTAATCTGATGCTTATATTATGTTATTATAGCTTGAGCCTGGAACATGTAACTTAATATAGTTTGATGCTGGATCTTAGAGAATTAGATTATATTTTAAACCAAAGGTTTTCACTATAAAAGCACTTCATCGAGTCTCCATTTTAGGACAATAATAATATGTTTGTTAATGGATTTGTTTGAAACCAGTAAAAACGTGATAACCTGATTTTGGAACAGTATAATGTACTCCAAACATTTTACTGTATAAATTAACTAAGATATTTTAAATATTTCGTAAGTAATAAAGATCGCTAACACACGCTTCTCTGTCCATGAATCTTGCAACATTCTTGGAAAGTTGTATAGAAATATCTCGGTATTGCATCTTACGTCCAAATTGAATTTGACAATCACTTGCCGTGATACTCTTCCGACAACTGCATTTTGCGTGTCGAATAAAAATACAATTATTTCGTACAATCAATACAAATATAATCGTTTCGTTTAATTTTTATTAAGAAACCAAGTGTCGGAACGAACAAGTCGAGCGCCTGGTAAAAAGCGTCACGCCTCTCCATAACAGCTGCAGTGCCACTCAGAGCTTCAAATCACAAAGATCTGAGAGAACCTGCTGCAGCCTACCGCGCTCGTCACCCTTAGATAAAAGTACTAAGTTGAAAAGTCCCATGTGCCTGTAATTTCACCAGCACCCTTACTTAGCCTTCTAAACCCAAACGCAGTAAGTAATGCTCACATTACTGCCTGGCGGCAGAAATAGGTGGCAATATTTGCAAGGTGGTAATCCTTCACCATCAACCCATTTATACATCCCACTGCTGGGCATAGGTCTCCTCTCAGGCGAGGGTTCCCAAGGAGCTCTACTGGTAAATGATTGTATTCTAATCGAACAGAGTAGTGGCATGATCGTGTCAAGTTATAACCTTAAATATCTCACAAACAACCAATCATATTATATCTGTATATTGACAGTTTCGAAGTTTCAGAAAAGTCAATTTTGTATGGCGGCCATCTTGAATTCGCCATATTAAAATAAATATTTACTTTAACTTAGGTCTGGTTTATAATTCAGGGTTCGAAAAACTTTGTGGTTTCAGTAGAATCTGACCAAAGTCCTTGGCGACTTTTATTTGAGAGCCCATTTCTGATGTTCTGGCCGGGTAGCCTCTGTCCTATACCACTATTCCCGTAAATTATTTTAAAAGATCTCTATTCCTTCTGGGAGAACAATTACCTGAATGTCTGTCTCCATCAGTCAGTGGTAATCGAGCTACCTACAAATAGATATGTTGCGCGTTGCGCTGGCCCGTTTAAGCGGCCGTGAGGGCTGTGTGTTAGGCTTGTGACTGTTTGCTATTTGTAGTTTTTGTTTCAGAAATATATATATATATCGGTTAAGTTTATTTGGTTGGGAGGAATTCAGGTAGTTGGTATGATCGCATCAAGTCGTATCCTTAAATACTTCAGAAGAAATTATTCGTATGTTATCAATAGTTGCGAAGATTCAGTAAGATCAATTTTTTAAAGCGATCATCTTGGATTCGCCATATTGGAAAATTTTTGGTCCTGGTTATACTTTTAGAAGTGATTTGTTTAAAGACTAGACACTTAAATATTTTTAACCCTGACTATGTCAAGAAATGTAGAACAAAATTTAACTGATAATAACAAACAGTTGTTGAAAGTCAAATAGCCGCTCACGCGATGCGCTCCTCCTACCGCAAAATGGCCGCTATTTGGTTTCGCAAATTAGAAAAGCATTCAGTTTAAATACAAGTTTTTATAAATAAAAATTATTATTCTGCATTGCTAAATAAATACCCTCCGTACTACCAACAAAAACATCTCAAATAAAATGCAGTAATGCACCGCAAATCCTGCACTTAAAAAGCACTAATGAAATATTTGGTGTACTTGGATAAATGTGATAATATTCCGTTTGAGTGGTTCTAACGTTTACCATGAAATTACTCCTTAAAGTGAAAAATGCTACTTACGGTATGTTTTCAATAAATAAACACCAAAATCACCAGCCCAAACAATAACACACACGATTGTCGTGACGTATTTTTGAAGTTGTTTATTTTTTTTAAGTGACAGACCCAAGCATTAAAAACTTTATGGTTTGCTAGAGTAGTGACCGAAATAGCAATTAATATTAGGGGTTAAAGTATGAAATTGCCGTTTTATTGCAATA
>NW_020654684.1:1454421-1467485 GCF_003589595.1 Hyposmocoma kahamanoa
AGGGTTCCAGAACTATTTTTTAATCTACTCTTGGTTTAATAAATCCACATGACTGTGATCATACGTCAAAAGTGTTTTTATCACATGAAAGTCATAAAAATAATACGAAGTACATGAAACAAATTATGTATATATGAATTGGTCATGCCACTCCTTATTTAAAACGTTATAGTTTAGCTTTAGACCTCTATCCTGAAAAGTTTTCATATTGCGGATGTGGAGTTATTGCATCAAATGTGCGATTTAAACAAAAAAAGCGTTATACATTCTGTGTAAAAAGTGTAACTTGTTCGACAAAGTGTATTTTGTCGCCCTCAAAACAAGTCCCTTAGCGTGCAATCTAGCTACACTAGCGCTTGACTCAGTTGTCCATACATTTTTCGTAAGCTGATTGAGGTATGGTATTCAACTCAACAAAATTTCTTTTGTATTTGCAATGGACTCGTAACGCTTTCCTCGAAGCGGTAATTTGAGTTTCGGTAATAGGAAAAAGTCAGACGGAACCATATCAGGTGAGTACTGTGGTTGGTCGATGACATTCGTGGAGTTTCTTTTCTAAAAATTCTTGCACAATATAATTTTGTGCGATGGTCTGCCATCATGATGCAAAATTCATGAATTAACAAATCCGGCTGTTTTCGGTGGATATTCGCTTATGGTCTTTATTCACCGTCAATCTCTCTTAATCCATCTGGTAGAAATTCGTAGCGCACCACACCACGGCAGATCAAATCGAAGAAAAAACCATCAGCACAATTTTGATTTTCGAGCGTTTTTGTCGCGGTTTTTTTGGGTTTCGCCTCGTTTTCGAGGTGCCATTCTGAAGACTTGGCTTGTTTGCATGTCGTACTCGTAAACCCAATGTCTTATCACCAGTTATTAATAAGTTTCATGTAGATGAGGTCCGTAAAAGATCGGGAAATCATGTCTTGAGCAACCTGCTTTCGACGATCTTTTTGAAGAAAATTACAAACACCCAAATTAATGAAATACAAAGACAGCAACTAGCGCCAAAATTTTGCGTGGTTACTCAAAATGCAGGGCTACCAATTTACAGAAAAAAACGAGTCGATATGATTACGGCGCGTCTTGAAACTTATAAAATCCCGGTACTTTTTACACAGAGTAGTTCTTCTAACATTCGACATATTATCCGAAAATTACATTAAAAAAATCATGATATCTCTTCAAGCGTTTCAACAATCCTAACTAAAGTTTCAAAGCTGCTAACCCACCTGCCAGATTCAAGTTCGAAGTTGGTTTACCGACACCCCCTACCCATATCCGCTGTATTGGTCGGATTTCCATTCCGCTACTTTGAGAGTGCTCCCTGCGGATTTGAAATGGAGTTTCACGGCTCGATGGTAGAGATTACTTCGTGTCATTACACTTCATATTACGCGTTTTTGATATGTTGTATCGTTTTATTACGAAATTTCAAGATAGATCATTTGTAAAGTGTGATGTTACCAAATCAAAAAGTACATAATAATAACAAATGAAAAAGTTAGAATTAAAACTATAATATAGTGTAATTGGTTTATTTTCAATTTACATTGTAATATGTATTTTGCTTTCAAAGAAAATGATTAAGCTATCTTGTATGACACTAGATGAAGTATATAGCTAGCTTTATACATAGTTATAAAGAGAGACGAAAACAAGACAAAAGGGTCAGTCTTATGTTTGGGAAGTTTGTATAATACGAATAAACAATATTTACAAAAGTTGGGAAGACATAATGCTAAAGATTCAAAGAAATATTAAAGAAACTAAAAATGGGTAGATACTTTTTCACTTAAACTTATCCCAACGTATGATTAACAAGAGTCCTTCATAAATCGATTGTTTTATCATACACTTTAAATTTTCAATATTGATAACAATCTTACGTATTTATATCTCACAGGATGTCACACATCGTCCTTTCTTACGTTTAGTTATTTACATTTAAATTATTAATCACGACATATTAAGGAGTACAATAAAATAGGGGATAGTCTAATTGACTTAGCGGTTCTCGGTGGTACCAGGTCACCTCAGACTTGAGGCGTCCAGTACCAAATACCGGGGCTAAAGGGAAACAAACTCTGGCGGTGGCGGTGGTAATGTCAAAACGGGGGTCTCCGACACTTCAGCTGTTTGGTTTTCTGAACTGGCTCCTGGTAATGACCACGTTGAGCTACCAGCAGCCGTTACTCTAGGTCCCATGTTGTCATAAGCCGGTGTCCCGCAACATGTTCTAGTCCGGCGTGGCAGAGTCGCACCGCCACTCAACAGATCGGGATATTTTCCAGGTTCTCCAGTACCCGCGACTTGGACCGATATGAAAATATTGCCATATGGTACTGGTACTGCAAATTCAGCGGGGGGTGGAGGGAATGCACCTGGAGTTCCTTCTATCGTTATATGGACTGGATCAAAGCCACACCCTCTAGGTTCCTCGGAAAGTGACCTGTCCGTAAGTTCAAAATCGCAAGGTGACGCCATATTTCCTATCGAACGATCACAGCTCACCACCACAGAGGCATCTATAAGTCGCTTTTCTTGATCGTTAAAACTTCGACTGGGAGGCACTGTTCGTCGTCGTATACGCCAACAAGCTACAGCAGCTATAAATCCTAGGAATGCTAATGCACCTAGTGCACCAAATACAACTCCTAACAGGTGAGGTATCCCAGGAGCAGTACGAGCTGTAGCAGTTTGGGATCTTGGAAGTACTAAGCTGATAATAGCACGGGCCTCGCCAGCTACGCTCTGAGCTACGCAAACCCATTCTCCAGCTGCACTTGAAGTCACATTGACAAGGGTTATATTCACCCATCTGACACTACCTGGTACTCGATCCTCTGAGTCATCTTCCACTTCAGTTTCTACCTCTTCCATTTCACAATCTACTGTACTATTGTGTACATCCACACCTTCAAATAACCATGTTACTTTCGGTTTCGGTACTCCATGGACCCAACACCCAAAGGAAGCAGCAACACCAACTTCTGCTCTAACAATTAATGTGCTTGAGCGTACTTCTGGGGCACAAGACATACTCTCACTGAGAATGTTTCTCCACTTGTTCCCAGCTTGTGTAGATGGTTCAACACACACTAAATCTTCATTGCCTAAAGTGCTTTCCAAGAACCAATCTTTAAATTCACGTAGACGGCAATCGCACCTCCACGGGTTGCCTGATAATGAAATTGTTTTCAGTGCAGGTAACGAAAATGTAATCAGACGAAGGAATGTAAGTTGATTTCTTCGCAAATCAATAGTTTCTAGAGACTTCAGATTTCGGAAGGCATTCGTGTGAATCGACCTTAATCTGCAGCCATCTAACATAAGCATTCGTAAATGCGGTAGCGGTGGGAATTGGTCTGCGACTAATGTCGTTAATGGGTTGTTGCTTAGTATTACTAAACGCAGTCTTTCGTTGCCTCGGAATATTTCCCTCGGCAAACTTGAAAGGTCGTTGTCAGCTAAATCGACTTCTATTAAAATCCTTAATTCTAAAAATGCATCTGCATGGATCGATCTAAGTTTGGTCGCTCTTAGATTTAATCTCTGTAGATTCAGGAGGTCTATATTGGCGAAGACTTCTTGTGGGAGGTTTCTGAGCGGGTTGTCGTGGAGGTCGAGAACTTGAATATCAGATGAGAGAGCTGGCGGGCGGCGCAGGTCACTGGAGGCGCAATTGGCTGTCTTCTTGCCCGAGGACCACTTGCAGCGACAAGAAGCGATGTGGGCACAATCGAGCCAGTCGCTGGCAGTTCTCGCGGCGCACGTCGTGAAGATTACAATCCAGTACCATCTGGCCCACGCCACGCGCATACTCATCTCATTTCGGCTTTGTGTTTACATCGGCCGTCTGCCTGAAACAACAAGAGGAACGTTAATTACATAAGATTACCTAAACAATGCAGTGGAGAAAATACAATACGTCTGGTTATCGTATCTGTAAATGAATTTGATGTAATTAACGATATGGGGCTACTAGTATATTCGGGCTCATTCACTACGCGATGTTAATCGTAGTTTAAGTTAGCCCCCGTTTACAGTTGAGTGAGTTGCTACAAAATTAGATTGGTACATGGAAAAGCTTAATTACAATAGTCGAAGTCAAGTCATTTATTTTAAAGTGATATTGAAGATTTTTATCAGCGTTTTGGAAGCATATTAAGAAATAAGTCGCAGAAAAAAGAAACTGAAATAAAAATTTATTTTTAGTTTGCCTACAATTATATTACCTAACTAGACTTTAAAATTAAATTTAAGGCGTAATACGTGTTTCAGATTCAAAGCAAGTGGAAGGCTAAACCCGATTGGAAAAGGATATGTAGTGTATGTATGTGTGTATATTATATATTATTTTTTATTATTGGTACTGACTGAGAGCAACAGACAGCCTCACAAACAAATAAAGGAAACATGTATATTGGACCGCCATGCAGGGTGATTATGAAATCGATTAACTTACAGCTTGATAGCTGGAAGAGGGATATTAAGGGGAACGTGGCATTCAAAAAGGCCAACAAAAAATATGGAAATATTCCCAACGGATTTTTCTTAAATTAAAGATTTTATATACATTAAGATTTTTACTTCTTTAACTCCTTTGAGAGCGCTGGTACTTTTATGAATTGCTTTTTTCTTTCCCTTTTCTTTATAATATCCTAAAGAAACCTTCTGTTTAATAAACAAAGTATTTAATTAAATCTTATTTAAAAAACGACTAGAAATAAAATTTGTTTTTCATAGCTTATTTGTGCGAGTTCAAGAAAAAAATACACAATACTGTAAAAACTTGTCGGCGTATCCAGTCTCCACTCCAACTCGAAATTATTAACATGAAACCTAATCCAAATTAGCACTAAATCCACTAGAGAGGCTAGAAATACATCAAATGGAACTTGGTACAGTAATTAATCCACCTTTAATTAAATTAGTTCCCGGTTTCGTCGTTAGCCTCTACAGTTGTAACACCAACACACTAGCCACTCCACGACAGGGTGCATAAACACTAGACCGTTGTTAGTGAACGAGGGAGAAAATTAATTTTGCACTGAACACTATTGTTTACTCTTTGCCTACTGAGATAGCGTTGTGATATAATTATTCGAAATTCATCGGTAGATAAAGGCTTTCAAATAGAAATTATGTGGAAAATAAATATCCCTATATATTTATAGATAGTAGGGATAGTGACCCGTTTAGCTCTTCTAGGATATTTTAAATGAATATTGCAAACGATAAATGTTACAAATGTTTAGTTACAAAGAGCAATCCTTATATAGTTTCTTACTTAGTCTTGTGACTAGATGGGACGATTTAAATTTTTTTATCATACCAAATGACGAAGGGACGAATTAGTCGTATGCCTGGATGAAAATTACACGCCTGTCCATAACAGTTGCAGTGTCACGCAGAGCTTTACATCACAAAGATCTGCAGGATACTACCACCGCGCCCCTGCGCACTTGGTGCATGTAATTTCACCTTTACCCTTCAAAACCAGAACGCAGTTATACTCACATTACTGTTTAGCGGCAGAAATAGGTAAGGTGGTAGTATTTCCCTGGATATACACTTTCGTGGGGAGCTTTTGCTGCTACAAATGTAATTTGCTTACGTACGAAATGAAAATATATTTGAGCAAATCGTCAATTGCATTTGTAACTCGTAAGAAATTTAAAGGTTACCTCATACTCGGAAATTAAACTATTTTTTCGGATCTAAAATCGCATATTATTGTTTTTCAAACAAACCAACCTGTCATGTAAAAAAACCCGAGATTTTTGGTTTGTTGAGAAAAACAATTATTGTACGCAATTTTAGATTTTCAGTTTGTAGCAATGATTTTTTAGTGCATGTCATAAAGTCAGAGATAAATTAGGAAGTTGGACAGTAACATTTTTTTTTGAGCGATGGTAAGATAAAGGCAAAAGGAAACGAAAACAATTTCGTACCACACTTTAAACATTTATTCACTGAAAAAATATGAAATACACGATAAAGAATCCTTACCATACCTATATAAAAATCATCCAAGTTCATCAATCAATTCGCCATTTTGTTGAAGGATATCCGCCATTATGCGGTGCTGAATAAGTTAGAGATAAAGGTGGGACAAAGCCCGTTCTCTCATTCCCTCGGTATAATGATATTTTCATATCATTAGCCCCGACATGTCTTCTGTAGGTATAATGTTTTAAACATACCTCGTCTATCTTTTCGTGATAGAAGCATTTGTTTTGTATTTTTATAATCTTAGATTCTCTAAGGTTTTTAATCAATTTCAAATATTTGTTTTTGTTTTTTAAATTTCAATTGTAATAATAATAAACTTTGTTATGTCATTATTCATACAGTTCGTTAATAAATTCTTAAAACTATGTTTGTATTTTTGTATTATCCTAATATCTTAACCCTGATTCAAATATTTCCAGGAGCCATTTATGTGCTTCCCGATCATAGGCATTGGCCTACAAAAAGACAATGAAGCTTATCCCTAACGACCTCCAAGTAGGGAAACTGGTCGTTTTCTGATAATGGCATTTCGGATGCACTACAGAAAGGAGCCTCATCAGGATCTTAAAGGCATATTGCATTGGAAGGGCATCAACAGCTCTCTGTGTATACTTATTCTTATTATACCTAACGTAATCGATATTTTTAGCAAAATCGAGTTACATAATTATCTGGTTAGAATCAGCGAAACGAGATTTTTATATCTTATTTAGTTTCAGTTTTATTGTTAAGCAATAAAGTTTAAATTAAAAATGAAAACCAACTTTAAGGTGTAATATCTCGAAGGTTACCAAAATTCAAATGCTTTATTATGATGAGGAGAGCGACATATTTGACCCACATAATTCAGGGTTTTCGTAAATTGTATATAGCATAATCTGCCCTCCTTGCCATAACTACCTCTTTAGCATGTCGGTGATTTTCGACATGTTTTTTATTTTATTTATCATTTGCCATTCAGGCAACTTAATGGTTACAATTATGTTACTAACTCTTAGCCTATGTTAGTACTTGATTAACATTGATTTCTCCCTTTTGTGCTTCGTTCGTTTTTTTGCGCCATACTGCGTTGAAATTATCGGTACGTGCACTTAAAGTTTTTTTGCTAATAAAAATGTCAACCTTACCTTACTTAAGATGCAACTATGAAAATATCAAATTTTTAAAACAGGAATGTGATATTTTTTCTAAAATTTTATACCAAAATGATTTCGTGTAACGTATTTCAAATAAACATCCATAAGCAACCTTCGTACCAAATGTAACGAATTTGATATTAACAAAAATGTAAATAACACAAAATTTTAATATTTTAATTACACTAACCTATTGTATCTTTTACCACCTAAAACAGGTTCGTCGATAAACAATGACAAAATTCCGACGAATTTGTTTTATGGTTGTAAACATTTATTTTCTTCGGGGAGACGATTGTTTTTGATAAATTCGTTTTACATTGCCTCCACGGCTCCCTGAAGGTTTTCTGTCAAGATTAGAAGGATTAATGGTGGAGGGATATTTGTCTTGTCCGAATGGTTCCGGATGGCCACTCAATAGAACCAGTTATAGAGTCGCAAGAAATACCTTAGCTACGGTAGCTGTAGCTTATAATTCAATATAAGTAACACTAACGGATGAATAACGCTAAGGCCAATTAAAAATGCCTGTTTGTGGATTGCTTCATCAATTTGAAAACGGGGTCAAAACATGATTGTTTTGATCCCGTTTTCGTACAAAAGATTTTGGACTAATGTGTCCTACCAATTATTGGGTGAGATTATAAATGATTTATTGCGTTATCCCCGAGACATTCAGAGGTTTAAAACCACAAACACGATTATACAATATTACTTAATACTACAATACAATAAATTAACCACTGAAAACATTTGACTACATCATTGGTACAACGGTTTATATCACGGACGCTGGATGAGGAGGTACCGGGTTCGATTCCCGTTAAGACCAAATTAGGAAATGATTCTGAATTGGTTCTATCTGGGTGTTCTGGGAAACTCAGAGTGAGTTCCATTGTTCTGATACATATAGATAAAATAAATATTAAATAAAAATTACACATACGTTGCTCTGATCCCAAAGTAAGTAAATAAAGCACTTGTGTTATGGAAATCGGAAACAACGACGGTACCAACCACAAACACCCAGACCAGAGACAATATAGTAAAAGTTCGTTCAAATTCAGTTCTACAATGCCGGGGATTGAACCCGGATCTTCAGAGATGGCGATACCAAATCTGCTACGCAAGCCACTCGGCAACGGAGGTCGTCCACTCATAGTACAGGCAATTAGTGTGATTATTTGGCGCATTATCACATTACAGAAAAGTAATTTGCATACAAATGTACGAGTTAAACGCACAATAATAATAAAAATAAATGAGTATCGCGGCGCATGCTTGCTTTTAGTTATGGACAGAAAATCCGAGATGTAGCGCGAGTTTTCAGTGGGTATATAAGAAGTCAGGTAGTCGGGCAGTGGTGTTTCTTTCCATTCCTTCCCTTAATTCCCATTACTTCCCAGACTAGTTTGCTCAACAAGATGCCTCTCACTCGCACCGTACACACGCTAAATCGAGCACCTGAAGTAGCTGACATTTTTTTTAGCCGACTTCTTCAGCTTTTGAGAGATAAATTTAAAGAGATTTACATTTTTACACTAACGTCGCAGTACGTTTATGAAAATGTTATTTCTGTTAAGAAAAATATTGTTAACCGACTTTAAAAAAGGAGGAGGTTCTCAATTCGACTGTATGTTCTTTTTTTTGTATGTATGTTACGCGATAACTTTGTGAACCGATTTTCATGATTCTTTTTTTGTTGCAAAGGGGGTACTTTCATAGTGGTCCCATTTCGTTTTGAAGAAAATCATCCACCTCGAAGGGTGGGTGTTCACGCATGAACATTCATTTTTATAAACAGCGCCAGTTACCAGGAATACATTCCTGGTAACTTTCTTATACTGCAACGCTAAACTTCATACTCGCCGCAATAAAAAAAAGAAATTGCTTTTCTCTATCTTATTTTATTTAATAATGTAACATTTAATAATGATGCTCATTGAATAATAATAACAAATAATAGTAATGGTCCTTAAGTACAATATTATCAACGTAAAATACAGGATATTGTAGTCTTACATGGGCTCATACACGGTAGCCTTGTTTCTCCCGGTCTGCTATCTCACATTAACTTTAAAATTAAACCAAATCTTCATCGTCCTAAAACCTTTGTGTTAAATGTTTATCGAAATAATACATCCTCTTATAACCCCGTGACTAGAATGCACCGAACCTACAATGATTTACTAATATCAGAATCTGGAGGTCACATTGATGTTTTCGACAACAATCTTTGTCGAATTCGTACCACTCTCCTCAAATATTCATCGAGATTCATTGCATCTAGATTCTGTCCCACCTATAGCGTATAATTCCACGCCTATTGCTTATGATTCTGCTGCAACTAATCTTGGCTTGCTTTTAGATTGTAATTTGGTTTGGACTCCACATATTAATGAAGTCAGTCGTAAAGTCCATTTCTCCTTGCACTCACATAAGCGCCTCCAAAACGATTTACCTTTAAAAACCAAAATATGTTTAGTCCAAACACTTATTTTGCCCTTCTTAGACTATGCTGATTCCTGCTATTTGGATGCTACTGAAGAACTGCTAAATAAGCTTCAACGATTGCAAAACCTATGTATAAGGTTCATCTTTGGGCTTCGTAAATATGACCGAATTTCACATTTCCGCAGTCAGCTCAAATGGCTTCCCATCCGTCTCCGCAGGAATTTGCATATTGTCTCCATTCTTTACAATATTTTACATAACCCTGTGTCTCCCGGGTACCTGAAAGAGCGTTTCAGCTTCCTTAGGTCCCAGGATAAACCCTGTCGCTCTCTTGTTAGGTCCCAGTTATCTTTTCCATGCTTCAATTCCGGTTTCTATTCTCACTCCTTCACTGTTCATGAGGTCAGACTTTGGAATGCACTTCCTATTACTGTTCACGAAAGTAAATCGTTAGCTATTTTTAAAGTGAGAGTTAAAGAGCATTATTTATCTACTATTTCATTCATATCTTAGGTATTATATTATAAAATATGTATTTATCTAAGTATTTATATAATTTAAAACAATTTAATATTTTTATATTATTTTTATATTATAATTTTTTGTTTCTTGTTTTGTTGTGCACATATGCCCGTTCTTTTAGGTATAGTGTCCTGTATTTAGGTCTGCAGGAAGAAATTTCTATTAGAAATAAGCAGAACCTTTTGTTTTTAATTTCGCTTGTATTCTTTGTGGCTTGTTGTATTTTTCCTGTACAATAAACTATTAAATAAATAAATAAATAAATATTTCAACTCGTCTTCTCATTAGCACTGCCATATTAATATCTATGTTAGTATTTAGTTGCATTAGTTTTAAGTTGTAATCTCACTTTTCCACTTATTCTCACTTTTTCTTTTTTGTAATCCTTATTCAAATATGTTTACACTTTGCATAATAATGCTGTATGTACAAGTATTAGGTCTACATTCTAGATTAAGACTATAAATTGTATCTCAACATATTCCACTGAATGTACATCCAATAAAATAAAATAAAATAAAAATACTACAGATAGTGATACCTTTACAAATACGCTCTTAATAACATTTTTATACAAATAAGGGACCTCAAAACTTAGCGGAGTTCATCTATTTGCCAAGTTTTATTGAAATATGGATTCATTGCTTAGGTTGCCACACCTAAAGGTGGAATGTTTTCTTTGAGCTTTTACCTCCATAGTAGTTAGTGACTCTTGGGATTACAAAATTACAAGAGGTCATCGACCTTGTATATAGTTGAGTATCATTCATAATAATGCTTACGTACTCTGCTAACTCTGAACTTGGTTTTGGGTTCCGATACGAGTTGATGCCAACACGCCCTATCTAGTGCGATCTCCTACTAGTTCTCTGAGTGCAGGGCATGGAGGTCTTTCTCCACTTCGTCTTTCGGTCGGTAAACATTAATAATATTATTTACATAATAATCCCGTATCAAAACTATGGTATCAAATTATTTAATAAGTTAGTGGTAAAATCAATTTCTTATCAATATGTCATATGTATGTTACGGGCAGTTTGATTAATCGGACATTATTAATACTACGTACCGGTCATTGTGAATAATTTACCGGTTCGTATGCCCGATTGCCTGTTGTCCATTTGATAAATCGACGCTTAAGATGGCGTAAATTTATCACTTGGACCTGGTAGAGCTCTACTTCTCGCTGGCAATAACCAAACCTCGCATATTCAAAACGTCGCCGATCGTTTTATTATTTTGACCAAGACAGGGTGGTCATTATTCATACTGGCCGATATAATAAAACATTTTTTTACAAGATTAATAATGCATTTTTGTATGCATAATTGAAAACCAAAATGGCGATAGTTGCCAATTGCAAATTCGAACCAATTTAATTATTTATTTCTGCTTACAGATCAATATCCAAACGCAATAGTAATCTTATGGCTAAATATAAAATAGTACACAAGCATAACATCACGATTAGAAAATTATATAGAATTGCTTAGCCACGTTGAGGCGACAGACGGTTATTCGAGTTTA
Organism: Hyposmocoma kahamanoa; assembly: GCF_003589595.1. Lineage (NCBI taxonomy): Eukaryota > Metazoa > Arthropoda > Insecta > Lepidoptera > Cosmopterigidae > Hyposmocoma > Hyposmocoma kahamanoa. The sequence goes on from NW_020654684.1 coordinate 1,466,082, forward strand.
ATCGGATCGAAGGAATTCTTCTTTGTATTGGTTCGATCTTTTTTTATTATAGGTAAATAAGTGCGCATTTGACCTCCATGTTACCTGATGGAAAGTGATGATGAGGTTGAAGACGTGCACGCTTAAATACTGCCTATTCACTCTCGCCTTGAAAGGGCCCAAGTTAAAGCGTTCGGGGAACAAGTCTGCAGGCCGGGAATTCACGCGAATCTTTGGAATATCCACAACATAGGCGTGGAACCCGAGCTTACGATGATAGAATGGGGTACGCGCAATTAATTCAAGCAATTCCATCGCTCACTCTTCGTGACATATTCTGTAGAACACCAATAAGCAGACAACTTCACGACGGTGTTCAAGGCTCTTTGCATCAATCCTGACATCGATAATAATAACACTAGTGGAGTATTTTCCCAAGATACAGACGACTAACATAATTGATAGGCAATAAAAATAAAGACCGCCATCATTGACTTACAATTATATGGACGTCGGGTCCGCGCTAAAAAGTGTCCGCACTTATAAGGCGCTAAAATCGTATACAGACCGCGACACTCCGTTTTAGTCTTCATTTGTTCTACGGACAGCGCGATACTGCGATGACATAACAATTTAAATTTCGAATAGGTTGACTTGGGACATTTTTTTCGTGGTTTTTGTATTAGACCCGTCGTCCATTTATTTGTAAGTCAATGACCGCCATATATTTTTTATATTTACAAAACTAACTGACAATAAACCAAACCTGGTGGCCGCCATTAAAAAAAAAAGAAAATATGAAGAAATTTTATTTCTCATCTGAAAAATTACAATTACTAAGCACAAAAACTAAGCACTTCTACTGAATGTATTGTTCTGTGTTTAAAACGTGTGATAGAAAGCTATCAGAGAAAAAGTGGTGTAACCACATAGAATGCATACGTAGAAGATGCGGATTTCAAACTAGGCATTGAAATTATTATTAATTAGAAATGTTACTTGGTTTGTTTAAAAAAAAAAAACAAAAAATACCCTATAGCAAAAACATAAGAACTCGATAAATACGTTTTTTTTCTGGGGTAGACAGAGGCTATAAACACCCGCTGTGCCCTTTACATATCTCTCACTATCTCCGGTCGTTTTATACACGCCCGTTTATGCTTAGAAGTTTGAACCCGGCCTTTTTAAGGACGTCCTCTATCTTGTTGAGTTATGTACGCCGACGTCGATCTTTCTCTACGAATCCCTCCACGTTCACTCCATAAATTTGAGTCGCTATTCTACTAACATTCTTCCTTTCCATAAGTTCTAACTATCGAAGTATTCTCTTTTCTATTCTAGTAACTATTACCTTTCTTATCACAACGCGGGTGTCCACCTCGCGTCTATTGACATCACACATATTCTCACCCTTTGTATCACAAC
>NW_020654684.1:1467495-1483265 GCF_003589595.1 Hyposmocoma kahamanoa
CTCGCGTCTATTGACATCACACATATTCTCACCCTTTGTATCACAACTAAATCATAACGAAATTGAGTTGACTGACTGCCGTCCGTTAACTAGGATGCAGTTCTTGTCAAAATAATTTTTTGAGATAATATCATAAAAATACCCATTATCCAGTTTTAGAATATTGAAATAATATAATAGAAAAATATTTAGTCATGTCTTACAACACGTTAAAAAATTATAAATTTAGAAATATTTTTGAAAGAAAATATATTTATAGATAATTTACGGCTTAATGATACGGCTTAGCGGCCTAGTGGGGAGAGTCTGCTTACGAAGCCTGTAGCCGCAGGTTCCCATCCCGCTTAATTAGTTTTGTTCTAATTTTCTTTAGTTTTATGTATTAATTTGTTTAAGCACATATTATAGTTAACCATTTGCTTTTGGTTGTATTCTTTAAGTCCTTTTAACTTATGTTCAATTTTTTTGTATATTAATTTATATTGTGATGGCAATTTGTACCAAAAGAAATTATAAAAAAAAGACACTTTTGACATATGATTACATGAGGCATAACAAAATAGCAAGGCTACGTATTGAAAACCATCTACGAACGAAAGTAGTGCTCAACCCGTCACGCACGTAAGGGACACAAACCCTAACAAACTTGATGAAGAAAAAAGTCTTTGTTTTGCAATATTTAGTTTTTTTAAAAAATGGTAGATGAAAACACAGCTGCGCGTTAGAGACTCCGTGTGACTTTGAATAAACGCACACACACACACGCAAAAGGTTGGGTTATATATGGGAAAGTAACCAATTAAAAAAAGTTCTTTCCTGATGTTACCGGGAATCGATACATCCTCCTTTAGCGTACACAATCTTATTCACTAGGTCATATAAGTCATTAAGTTTGGATCAAATTCAATTGTTATCAAGAGTTAGAATCCCGTTAATTGGGCAAGACTGCCGCTATCGATTACCAATTCGGTTTACGACTGTGACAATTAAGCTTTACTGAAGACGAACGGGTTTTGACTTTGTTAATTGATACTGTGAGTTTAACTAAATATACATAAGGATTATCACACGGAAGTACAAAATATTTAACACATACTTAATAACAATTGCCAAAAATAAAATGGCAGACGCGGACGAAACAAAATGGTGGACCATTCTAATTTAAAATCACTAGGAATGAAACTATTTTTCCGGATTTAAATCGCGTATATTTGTTTTTTCAAACAAACCGACGTTTCGAGCCCTTTACAGGTCCCATGGTCACGGTTGACTGGTCAACCGTCAACCGTGACCATGGGACCTGTAAAGGGCCTGGTCAACCGTCAACCGTGACCATATATACGCGAATTAAATCCGGAAAAATAGTTTCATTCCTATGTGTAACAATCGCGAAAACCTAAGAACTTAAAATCACTATTTAAGTTATTTTTCGTTGATGTTGGTTTGGAAAAGTGTATTTTTTCGTAATTTACATAAGTTTCCTCAACGAGTTAAGCATATTTAGTAACAAAATAAAATGTCTGGTTTTATACTAGGCCATGAAAAAATGCCTACCCCCTTTATATAAATATTCGTATGTCAATTCTCCTATGGCATTTGCAAATTTTGTATCATAGGGTTGCTAAATGACTACCATTAATTACAGTTTTCTTACCTATGGAGTGTGTAACCGAAATATCCGGAAAATAAAAAGATCTCATACCGTGGTAAGAAATCTGTGATCAGTGGTAATCGTTTAGTGAATAAACACAAAAGCCTTAAAATCTGTATAAGATTACTTGTTATATAGGCAGGAAGTGGATGGTTTCTAGACTGTGGAGCTACACCAATAGCATTTTACAGGTCGTATCTGGTAGACATTCTATTAAAATCTATTATAACAAATATCCCCCTGAACAGGGTGGTATTTAGGTATGGTATGATGGTATTTTACATGCTTTTACTGTGACATACAAACAAAATTATATTATATTTTTATATTTAGGTAGCAACAGTCAAGCCCCTTGTGAAAGAGTTCATCAAGGGCAATACAGCCACCAATTTCCAGGCAGTAATATGATCACTACTAAGTTTCGATTTTAAAAGATATGATTGCTGATAAAACTACAGGCACATGGTGCTTATCAATTTCATGTGTCACGGTGACGTGCGCAGTGGCAGTGCCCATAAGATCTTTGCGATTTAAAGCTTTGAGCGGCACCGCAACTGTTATAGACCATAAGATTAGATAAAATAAGCATATTTATCAGTCTATTCATTTTTTTCGCATTGCGCATATTTTTTGCCTCTTTTTTTATAATATTAAGTGACGGAACGAATAAGTCATGCGCGTGATTGTAAACTACACGCCTATCCATAACAGTTGCAGTGCACAAAGATCTGAGGGGCACTGCCACTGCGCCCGTCACCTTGAGACTAAGTTGACAAGTCTCATGTGTTTGTATACACATGAAACACAAACACATGTAATCTATTATTTATGTGTAAGTTCTAATAATATATTTATTTATTATTATTACTTATATATTTATTTTATTGATGAGTAGTGTGTTTATGTAAAACACTTTCATTAGAAGATATTCTTTAGTTGAACCCCCCTTTCGAACTCTTAAATTTCTATTCTAAGGTTGCCTGGAAGAAATGGCTGCTTAGCAATAAGGTCGCCTGTTGTACATTAGGTGACTCTGCGATACTTACATTACTGTTCTGTGTTGTCATTGTAATTTTAATGTGACATAAAGAATATTTCATACATTCGTAAACAATTATCATTGCTAAATTAAGAAAATAATTTAACAAATTAATTCTTGGAAGACGTATACAATATTATTAAACATTTCAGGCTTCAATTTAAACTTGTTAATATTGAGAATCTTTCATTGTCTTAATAAATTTACTGGTTTCATATAACTATCGTAAATTTATCAAGCTCTTAGATTTTCGCGATTGTTACACATAGGAAATGAAACTATTTTTCCGCATTTAAATCGCGTATATTTGTTTTTCCAAACAAACCAACGTTTCGGGACCTTTACAGGTCCCATTGTCACGGTTGACTGATAAAAGAAGTACACGCGATATAAATCCGGAAAAATAGTTTCATTTTCTATAGTAGATTTCTTAGTAAAACAGGGGCTTTTAAACTGTTGGAGGTTTGTTTCCAGGACCCCATGTTCCCATACTAACGAAATATAATTTTAATTTCTTAGAAATAACTAAATAGCGTTTAATCCTGTAGCTGACTAATTAACATAATAATCTTTTGATTAGACTTTGTTTAATTTAACTAAAATATTAGTTTAAGTTTCATAATTATTTAGACGGGTACAGGCACATGAGACTTGTCAAGTTATTTGGTGACGGGCGCAGTGGCAGTGCCCTAAGATCTTTGCAATTTAAAGCTCTGAGTGGCACAGCAACTGTTATGGATAGGCGTGTCGCTTACCACCAGGTGTATGACTTGTTCGTTCCATCACTTGGTATTATAAAAAAATAGATTTCAAACTATTTGATGTGAGCTTCATAAGAAGGAGAAAACATACGGTTAAACTTATACTGTAAAGGTACTAACTGGGTGATAAATCTGTCATAGATTTCTCATAGATGGCGCTACGACTAAAAAGTCGTTGAAAGACCAAGTACAAAGACACGACGCAAGCACATAGAAAAATTCGTGAGGTCCGTTGGTTCGTTCCGTGGCTTAGTTGGTATAGCGTCTGGCACGGTATGCAAGAAGACGTCGGTTCGAATCCGACCGGATCGAAGGAATTTTTTCTGAGGGTTCGATCTTTGTATTAATCAGTGTGGTGCGGTGCACGCTCGGATTCGGACGTGCTCCACTACACAATAAGAATTATAATAATTCGCGACCCGCGCGGCAATAGCCGCTGCACGTAATTGACTATGGGTTCTCAGCAACTCATAGCCAACGAACTGTTGGCGTTTATACAACACGCCATAGATACCATGGACGAAGTCAGCATCGTGCAGATCTGCAAGTCAAATTTCAAAGAAGAAGAGATTTGCAGTGGCAAGGCGCTGCTTTTCCGGACGTTTGGCAAAGCCGAGCAGATGCCGTCTCGTCGGAGAGATGGAGGAGTGAAGAGTCTCCAGGACATCATTACGTTGTTCAAGGAGACCGACCCAGACGACGTGCCTGCATTCGTGGCGAAGGAGCTGCATAAGCTGCCCCCTGTCACGTTCGACCACGTCGACGTCACCAGGCTGCTGAAGTACATCACGTCCCTAAAAGCAAGCCTTGCTGAAGTTCAGTGTAAGTTGGAGGCCTCAGACAACACCATCAGTGAGTTGCGTGCCCAAGTTGCATTACTTAGTAGTGCGGCTTCGGTAAGTAGGTCACCTGAGGCCTGCAACGTGAACACTTGTCGCGGGGCGCAAAATGCTTCTTTCAGCAGTTTTAAGTCGGCTGACATGCATGTGTCACCGACCTCTGGCGCTGTTGCCGCGCGCGTTTCCCCGCACCCCGCCCCGCCGGAGACGACCCCTTCACGTGATTACGCAGCTGTTGCCGCTGCCCGACCCAGTACTCCACAACCACAACCCAGGCAACCAATGAAGGGAAAACTGAAAAAGAAACTCGTATCTGGAGCTGCGTCGTCAGTACCACCGAGACGAGTTGATCAGTGCGACGAGGACGGCTTTCGGAAGGTGGAAAAGAAAAAGAAGAACATCAGCCGAAACCTTAGTGGCACCGCCCTGACTGGCCCGAATCATTTATTGCGTCCAGCGGTACCGACGACGTTGTTATACGTGTCGCGTCTTCATTACTCCACCAAGTCTGCAGATATTGTGGAGTACATGCGAGTGAAGGCCAATGCAAACCTGAGGGTCGAGCGGTTGGAGTCGCGCCACAACGTGAATTTTAATTCATTTGTGGTGCGAGTACCAACTCAACACCTGTCGACCTTCATGAGAGAAGACTTTTGGCCGAAGGGTGTCATATACCGGCGTTTCCGAGGACAGCTACCGGACACCCACGTTGCGTCACACGTCGAAGTACATACATGTAAATAAATAGTGTTATATGTATATTATCATGTTATATTGTATTTGTGATTAGTCCGTAAGGTATTTATTTAATATTTCTGTTATTGTTTTATTATATTATTGTTATATTATATGTATGTTAGTCTGTAAGGTATGTATCTATGGGTCCTAGTTGCCTGAAATAAATAAATAAATTAAAAATTAAATTAAAAAATTAATAATTATAACAAACTAGTGGAGTAATTTCACAAAAAATAACTGAATATCTATTCAATAAAAATTTAATTAAACTTATACAATTTAAATATAAATACAATACATTCATTTTATCGGATAGTTACTTTTTTATAATATCATGTGATACGGACACGCCTGTCGATAAAGGTGCAGTGACACTCAGAACTTTAAACCGCAAAAATCCAAGGCGGCATTGCGACTATATTCAATGTACTCTATTATTGCCACTACCCCCGTTACTTTGAGACATAAAATTGTCAAGTCTCATATGCCTGTAATTTCACCAGCACCCTTCAAATATTCAACGCAGTAAAGCTCACATAACAGCTGGCAGTACTTCCTTGGACAAACTCTTTTACAAGGAGCTCTACTGCTACTAAACTTGTACTGCAACAAACAGAGAGAGAAAAGAGAGAGAGAGAGAGATAGGTACATACACTATTGTATTCTATAAATACGCAATCCAGCATTCTACAAAGTTGGTTCAATTATATCAAGAAAGCCACTCAATCATGGCAAAGTTCTGAAACTTATCAAACTTTTTCCCCTTTGCCTTCAATGGCTTGCTATCCCAACTGGTACATAAATCTGTCGTCAGAAATTACCCGCTACATATTTCCGAGATTCCCAACGTACAAATGGGTACAAAAAAATGTGAAAATCAGCACTCATAACGTATTACAATATCTGCCATGTGTAGAAATAGCGATTGACGTGGGAACGTAAATTCTTTTCGGTCGACGTACCACTACCAAACGAATGAGAGTCATATCCAATGATTATACCACAGTTGAATGAGCAGAATTATTGGTAAACAAATCACATTGCTAAATTTGTTAAATAAAAAGTAAATTTTGGAAGGGTACAGTCATATACATGAGATACCTGACCTCCTAACATGCCGAAACCGACCTTTTGCTTCTGAGAGCGTCATCACGAAGAAAAAATAAAACGATTTCAAATTTATTGTACAACCAATACAGTAGTGTTACAAGAAGATGATTAACATATTTTTAAAGCTAAAATACTAAATTTAGGCATTTGTCATCCAAGTAAATTGGTCGAACGGCTTGTTGTATGGACTGCCAGTTACAATTACCCGTGGCTCGATTCCACGAGCACTATTTTGTTTTAACGTTATATTTTTAACAGCATTGTTTCACTTTTTAATGTTAACGTTGACAACTCATAATATTTGCTTACTAGAAATTGCCTAAGGTGGGTGGATAGATATTATCAATAAAGCGTAGGGTGGGTATGGATATATTAAATCACGAATTCGCTCTGCAGTTTACATACGATCGTGTCTTCCCTGATTACGCATTGTTCCACGTTTCGTTCCCAGTTATCTATTCAGTTTTAATTACTTTCAAAGTTTTCGTTCTTGTTTTAATACAATTATTGTTCTTTATGAACAAGATTTAGACATTCCTTATACCTATCCAGGGTTAAAAACAACAAAATACAATATTATATAGTCTTAACAAAATAATATTTTATCTTTAATGTGACTCGAACCATGCCTGCCTCAACTTACAAAGCAATCCTTATACCGCTAGGCCACGACGGCCTTACTAGAGCTGGTTGAAATTTGTATTCTGTATTTAAGTAAGAACTTATTTAATTTTATTTAATTGGCTAAAAAATTTACAATGTCATTCACTAATGAGAAGACCAGGGAGTTTATGGCTCACAGTAAAATTTATTTTGGTATGACTTCCTGGTTAAAGATTAGGTTTGTTTATCAATTTTCTTCACATTTTTGTGCTCAGAACCAAAAGGTCGACAAAGTCGGCTTGGGGGCCAGATATCTTGTGTATATGACTGTACTTCAATATAAATTGTACGTACTTTTAATGTTATGAATACGCCCGTCAAATAAATGTTTGTCCCATAAATATTCCGTACACGTACATCTGAATATTTTGAGCTGTTGGTGGTTTGCTTTACATATTTTCATGACGCGAGATGACATGTCTGAGTCAAATAAGGACATTCGTACGGAATAACTCGTTTCTGACATAATAATAAAGGTCATATCAAGGTTTGTTCGTAAAAAAAGAGACGTCAAAACTAATAATAAGAAAAGGTGGTCTACGACGAAATCCGAGATACGAAACCACGATTATCGCTTCAGCTTCGTATCGGACGTAACGCTTCTGATCCGATATCGGGCCCCAAGTGCATCCGAAGGCAGTGGTTTAACACAAGACTATTATTTGTTACAATATTTTGTTTGTCATGAAATTTTTATTTTACAATGCAATCTGATTTTTACATTATTTCTAGTTTGTTTGAAAAAACAAGTACTCGTGAATTTGATAAAAAAAATAGTTTAACTTCTTTTTTTTACAATATTGTCACATTAAAATGCTTTATTTTTTCATTCGCGTTAATCGTTCCGATTTTATCTGTCACAAAACATGACCGTCGTTGAAAACGTTGCGGCTTATTTCGTGATAGACCTTCTGATTTTAGTCGAGAAATCAAAACAAGTAACAACAACAACAACAACAACAAAATACATCTTTCCATGTATACAACATATACATGTGCATGTTTCATAGATATGGTGGATATGTAATTATTTATATAAATTAAATTTTTATTAAATTTATATTCAATTATTTTTTGTGAAATTACTCCACTAGTTTGTTATAATTATTAATACAAAGATCGAACACTCAGAAAAAACACTCAGAAAAAGTTCCTTCGATCCGGTCGGATTCGAACCGACGTCTTCTTGCATACCGTGCCAGACGTTATACCAACTAAGCCACGGAACGAACCAACGGACCTCACGAATTTTTCTATGTGCTTGCGTCGTGTCTTTGTACTTGGTCTTTCAACGACTTTTTAGTCATAGCGCCATCTATGAGAAATCTATGACAGATTTATCACAACTTTTTGTTACAACAATAATAACAAACTAGTGAAGTAATTTCACAAAAAATAATTGAATATAAATTCAATAAAAATTTAATTAATACAGTGAATAGCGACATCTCTCGCCAGGACTGGTAGCTGTAAAGGTACTAACTGGGTGATAAATCTGTCATAGATTTCTCATAGATAAAGACACGACGCAAGCACATAGAAAAATTCGTGAGGTCCGTTGGTTCGTTCCGCGGCTTAGTTGGTATAGCGTCTGGCACGGTGTGCAAGAAGACGTCGGTTCGAATCCGACCGGATCGAAGGAATTTTTTCTGAGTGTTCGATCTTTGTATTAATATTTATATAAATACAAACGATATTTAATATAATTTCAAAGGCGATAATCACTCTTGGGATAGAAAGGTACCTATACCTCATTATGCATAGTAAGCCTTTAGTGCAACAAACATTAGATACAATGATTAGCTATTGTAATGAATGAATAGTGTAAGTATTCCTAATGTAATGTATTCAATTATAAACCTAAGACATTAAAATAGTTCAAGCTACTAAGTTAATAGATTAGCAAAATTCTATCTGCTAGTGAACAAGGATTTGTTATCAAGACTACTCATGTACATCGACATTTAGTATAGGCGCTACGCCGACCGGCTCTCTTCGTTCGCTCGTCTCAGGGAAGGTAATCTAGGAGAAGTCGTAGTTCTGTTAGATTAATTTTATTTAATACGCAATTAATGTTTTTGAAACTAAACCGCATTTCGATATTATTTCCTTATTTGGTAGATTCTAGCGCTTCGCTGGCACTACCGCGGTAAATTCGCTTCCGAACTTAATTATCCTTCCTTGCAGCGCTCATCGTCTTACCTTAATTTGGCTCTGGGTTTGCACTGAAATGTTTTCGTATAATGCATAATAATATAAGACTGAAAGTTGTTATATCAATCGTTTGTTATACAAGAACATGTCACAAGTCTTTGTACTACAAAATTAATAATATCCCTTGAACGTTATCTCCATCAAACGGTTTGCTTCTTGATCTTTCAACTGGACAAACTCTTGTTCGTCCAGGGAAGTACTGCCACCATATTTATTTCTGACGTCTAGCAGTAATTGTGAGCTTGCGAAATTACTGGTGCATTGTCAACTTATGCCTCAGAATCAGTCCAGGTTCCAGTTTTGAAGGGTGCTGGTGAAAATAATCATAATAATAATAAAAATCTTCATTATCTCTTTACAAAGGTATTAAAATTGTTAAATAAAGTATTAAAATATTTTTTATACTGAAACATAAAGTGCCTAAATATTTAGAGACCTTTGTAAGAGAATGGAGTCCATATAGGAATTAACCTGTGTGACTGATCTCCAGGCTCTCACGCATCCGAATAATCATGATGTTTAGCAAGGCAGCATTACAATGTAAATATGTTACAAATGTCACTCTCAACATTACAGTTTTACAAGATTATAATTGTAAACTGAAAATTAATATCAACTACCACGAAGTGAAATAGAATACGAATCAAATAAAAGGTAAAAGTAAAGTATGAGACGAAATGGAGGTAAGTGTGTGTATGCGTTTATGTGTGTATATGAGTGCATGTGCGTGTGTGTGTGTGTGTACACATATTAGTAGGTAGAAATCAGCCACAACATAAGATCGAAGTAATTTCACACAGCGAGGGGCTGTAAGTATCTGGAGTGGAAGAACACAAGTATTATTATCATTGGGTTTGAATTGATAGCAGATCTTCAGTAGACTGATAGTCGAGACTGAGCAAATTACAGGTACATGGGACTTATCAACTTATGTTCCCCTCGGATCTTTCCAGGCCCACGACTTATTAATCACTCACTTGGTATCATAAAAACCATGATTGCAAGTATTATAGTGTATGCGTACGATACGATATGAAAAAGACCGCAGACATGATTTATTATGATCATAAGAGATTTATAACAAGACCACGTGTGTTTTAGCGTTCTCCTGAGTAAGTGATAAAGGTATGGATACCGGTTTGGCAATGGATTATATGGCTTTAGATTGAACGAATGCGAATTGGTCAGCAAAGTTGCGCCAATACGCTATTTCCATTATTCATTTTCATCCCAAAAATTATTTGGCATTCAATGCGAGCGCAAAGAGGTGAATGAGCCGGCTTATTGTGGGAAAACGTCGTCTGTTAGATTAGATTAGATTAGATTAGATTTATTTATTTTCTTGTAAACTTACATTACATTTATAAATACAGTTATAATATAACTTATTGTTTTACAAGAATCGTCAAAAATTTCTAATTAAATTATATAAAATCGAAATAAATTAATATGAGTACAATTTGTACAGTCACAAGTTAAACTATATATTTTATAATAACAACAAATACAATGAGAAATAAAAAATAATAATTACAATATCACATTCCTATATTCTCCAACAGAATAATACGCATTATCCAACAAAAGGTTTTTCAGTCGACGATCAAATGTTTCATCATTAGACTCATTTTTTAGATCAGCAGGTAGATGCTCATAATATGTCGGGCCTATTACGCGCGGATTTTTTTCAGCGAGTGCCAAGCGTCGTGGCACTATCTGCAGTCGTCCTGTGGAGCGGGTATTATAGCCACTTCCACACCTTTTAAAGGTGTGCAAGTTCTTGCGTACAAAGGTAATTGTTTCATACAAATACAACGAACTCATCGTCATTATCCTGCATTTTACAAATAAGTCTCTACAAGAGATTCTGCGTGATACACCAGCAAGGATTCTAATTGCTCGCTTTTGAAGAACGAACACCCTACCTGAGTCAGTGGAATCACCCCAGAGAATGATGCCATATGACATTATTGAATGGAAATACGCAAAATAGGTCTGACGCAGTATACTATCGGTAACGACAGGTCTCAACTTCTTTAGCGCATATGCGGCACCACTAAGTCTACCACACATAGCATTTATATGTTGTTTCCATGTTAAATTGTCATCTAGAACAAATCCCAAGAACTTATTGTGGTCATTTATGGGCATTGGGCTGTTTAAACATGCAGGTCTCGGAACCGATTTACCGGAGAATAGGATTAGGCTGGATTTTGCAGCGTTTAGTATGAGACCATTAGAAGTGAACCAATTCATTAAACCGGTATAAACCTTGTTTATTTTTGTATTGAGTTCGTCATACGTTGGCGCAAACACAATTACGGTAGTGTCGTCAGCGAACAATACCACTAAGCCATCTGTGATGTGCGACGGAAGGTCGTTAATAAATGTCAGGAAGAGTGTATTTCCCAGTGAAGATCCTTGGGGAATTCCCAGGTTCACGGTACCAGTGGTGCTGCGCAGTTTGTTCCCCGCTGTCGCCACCTCAACTGTTTGAACTCTTCCAGATAAGAATGATTTTAGAAGATCATGTGTCCTTTGTCGTATACCATAGTGGTATAGTTTTTCCAAGAGCAATTCGTGGCTGATTACGTCAAACGCTTTGGAGAGGTCACACAGCACACCTGCTACCTTGCATTTCCCATCCAGCCCCGTAACTATTGTGTCTACTACTCTCTGTGCAGCTGCGGTGGTGGACTTGAGTTTACGATAGGCGTACTGGTTGTTCGCGACAAGATTATTATTCTCCAAATGTGACATTATTTGTGAGGAAAGAAACGATTCTATTATTTTTGAGATATTTGGCACTATAGTTATCGGTCTATAGTTATCGACTTTGCTTCTCTCACCTTTGCCCTTGTACACAGGACATACACGTGTGCTCTTCAGCACGTCAGGATATACTCCCGTGCAGAACGACTCGTTAACTAGGTGTACCAGTGGAGTAGATATGACTGGCCAGATAGACAGAAGTATATTGACTGATATATCATATATGTCCTGTGTAGCAGGAGCCCTACTCAAAAGCTGTTTTAGACATTTGTCAATTGTGTCCTTTGTAATAGTTGGCAATGTGTAGGTTGGTGGTTGTTTACTATCTACATAAGTTGATAAATAGTCAATTGCCCTATTACGGTCACTATGTAGAGAAAAGTTAGCAGCGACAGACAAAAAGTGTTTATTGAAACATTCTGGTACGTTATTAATTTGTATATCATAATTATTTTTATCCTTTAAACATATATTTTGCATTTTACTAGTGGTGGAAATCTCATCGTTAACGATTTTCCACACCTCCTTTGATTTATTCGTGCATTCTTGTAGACGTTTATCATTGTATGCTTTACGTGCAGATACACTGGTTGATTTTATCAACTCTGCATAACGTTCAACACACTGATGTAGCATCTTGTCACTAGGATATTGACGACGCATTTCATTGTAGTTCTTAAAGTTTTGTATATGTTCTAACAACTCACTATTCATCCACGGAATGACATTATTCTTTTTTAATAATATTTTTTTAATAGGAAAATGAACATTTATGTAATATGTCAAAATGCGAATTAATTTACAAAATTTTTCATTAATGTCTAATGTTAAGTCAAATATAAAGTTCCAATCATAATTTTCAATGTCAATGTAAAATAAATAAATAGAGTCTAACTGAAAAATTCTACGTTCAATATGCGTGTTGTGTGAAACGCTCTCATTTGTACCCGTATTCAACACATAACGCTGAGCGTCGTGATCGCCAATCGGGGTGTCGATCGGTGTCGCCGTTACTCCGTCATCACTGCACGCCACTACACCGCAGTCAATGGATGTCGCGCAGCTTGCACACACTCGCGTTGCAAAGTTTACTATATTTTTTGAACCGTAACTAGATAGTAAGTCATCTAGTTTAGTTCTTAACGGATTTGTACTTAAATAATCCACATTTAGATCGCCTACCAGAATAAACCTTTTGTTTTCGTCAATTACCATACTAAGTAAGGATTCCAATGACCTTAGTGACACTTTGAAGTCACTTTCTCCAGTCCTATATGCGGCTATGACAATTAGTTTTAATTTTAATATTTCAATAACAGTGAATTCACATTGATACTCAATACAAAGACTTTGTAGGTCGTTTCTTTGTTTATACATTAAGCTATCGCGTACATACAATGCAACACCACCGTGTTGTATAGTTTCGCGGCAGAAGCTGTTTGCTAAAGTGTACCCACTAAGCCTAACATGTTTTATTTCGTTGTACCTACACCACGTCTCGGAGCAAGCTAATACATCAGGGGTTTGTTCGCTTGTTAGTAGGTTTAGCAAACCCGTTTTACCCGTGATTGAACGCATATTTTGATGTACTATAGTAAACTCAGCTAGTTTATTACGTTTATTTCGTGGAATAATACTAGAAACGGGCGTGGTGTCGGTGTTAATAACTAGTTTTTTGGACTTGAGTTTACATTTTTGTGAATAATATTATATTTACGAATAGAAGTGCCCTCAGGCCATAAACAAGTGTCACGAATTGATTTCACCTTATTATTTGGAACGTCAAGCTTAAAAGATGAATATTTCCCTCGTTACTGTTACTGAGGAATATGTATTTACAATAGTTCGTAAATGGTTGATGAATGAACATTGTCGGTTTCTGTGAAATATATACCCAAAAGTGCGGTGGTAGCAGAAAACATTTGCTTCGGAACTAAGCATAATATCTATGTAGTATCTCAGATTATAAAATATAGGCAGATACGCAACAAACGACGTGAAGCCACTTTTCATTTATTGTGTGCGTGACAACTACGAGGAGCGCTGTAGGGACATGCGCATTTGTGTGCGTGTAAAATTGCCAGATGCATTTGATTTACATCACACAAAGGAAAAAAATATTTTATTAAGATATTTTAAAATTGTAAAACATTGATTATTCAAAATATTTATTACAATCACAGTTACACGATATCTTAGTAACCTTTATTTTGTACACGTTTTCATAGTACCACTGTTTTGCGTCTATACAACTAGCACTCCTTTCTGATTTTGATACGTAGTGCAATAGCACCATTGAATACTGTTCTATATTTTTTTTATTACATTGACTTTTAACGAATTCCGTAGTACTGACAACCAACTTCTAATTAGACAAAAATTGTTTGATTCCCAATGAACTTTAGAATCTGTGAAGTTATGTAATACGCTATAATATTTTTTTATTTTATTGACACGTTTTCTTTGAAAGTCATTCTGTTTATGACATGTGCACACAACAGTGAAAGTTCTCTGTATCTATCGGACTACATTTTCTTTTGTGTACATAATTGCTACTGGTTTCAGAATAATTTAGGTAAATCGAAGCTACCTATAAAACAGTTTTGGACCGCTATAAATTGATAAGCCTTTATGTATATGCATGCATTATTTAATTTCTATATAAAAGTATAAAACAATCGATGCTCCTATCACACATGCATATTTACATAATTTTAAGGAAATCTATTTCGATATAAACTAGCAACACATACGGATTTATGTCGAGGTTTTTGTGATCCGTGTGAATATCAAAAAATATTCGGTAAATAAATTACAAAACAGTTAAATAATCAATAGTTACCTGTGAAAAGATATTCCGTCTTATTTTTTTTTTGTTTTTGGTAACAACTTTTACAATGTTTAAATATAACAAAATAACTAATCAATTGTGACGTGCAAACAATGCGACGCTGTGCTTAGTACTGACGCGAGTTTGTATTCGCTTTTGAATTTGTATTTGCTTTGGTGGCTTCACTTTCGTGTTCGGCGCGCAGCATCTGCCTATATTTTGTAATCTGAGTATAGTATAGTCAATGTCCTAAGATACCTGACCTTCAAGGCGACCTTTTGGTTCTAAGAACCTTCTTACGCAATCAACAGAAAAGTGTAAAGGAATTCCATCTTTTTGATCAAAATTTGTATCTAAGCAATGTAATTAAAGATCAAATTGGCTTAAAACGTTTCTAAAACGTCATTCACTATTTGACGCAATAAGGAAGTCATACCAAAATAAATTTTACTGCTCACTGGTTAAAGTCTAAGTTTGTTAAACACCTTTCTTCACACTGATGATCTCAGAACTAGATAGACGGTTAAGGGGTCAGATATCTTAGGACAAGACCAATAACACGAGAGGACTGGTAATCTCCATCTACGTATCGTAACTCTGGAAAAGGTCAAAGTTCCATCTGATATCTAAATGGCGCTGATCAATACCCTGGAAATATTTTTATATTATGTATATGGCCGTGGATGTAATTAATTCCGCTTTAATATGAAATGTAAGAAGTCAGTTATTTACTTTCTTGTAATATTTATTATTCAAATACTGATCAAGACCTAAAATTATTTTCTGTACTTTGGCATATCGTCGCTTAGCAAACAACGCCGCACAAGTAATTTGGACTGAAAAATTGCACTAATATTATTGCTTAGAAGATTTTCTAATCTATTATTGGTAATAAGTGCTCTATTTAATAATAATAATAAGCTTTATTGACCAAATAGGATTACATTAATTTGCATTTACACCATATTAACTATGTTACATAACTCTTATCTACCAATGCTTTCTCGCGGTCCTTGCACTAAGTATAAACTTGTATCGCAGAGACCTAGTATATTATGTCCAGTATGGCACACAGTTAAGTTAAACAGGTTCAAGAGTTAGTGTGAGTGTGTGTGTGTGTGTGTGTGTGTGTGTGTGTGTGTGTGTGTGTGTG
>NW_020654684.1:1483275-1485739 GCF_003589595.1 Hyposmocoma kahamanoa
TGTGTGTGTGTGTGTGTGTGTGTGTGTGTGTGTGTGTGTGTGTGTGTATGTGTGTGTGTGTGTGTGTTATTCTGTGGGTGTGCTTTTGAGTGTTTGTGCTTCTGAGGACGTGGTGTGAGTGAATGTAGTATAAGGGAACTTAATTAATTATCCTAATTATACTTTCTGTTTGGTGGTAATCGAGTTCCATTAGCCAGGACTATTTATGGACACATAATTGTATATGAGTTGGTTGTAAAATTTTGATTGATATTCACGTTTTATTTGGACTTGAGTAACATTCAAAATTAAAAATCAGCGTTTTTCGACTTGAGCGGTGTTGTTTGCTAAGCGACGATAAATTGTGTGTAAAAAACGAATTTATAAATTAACGCTTCCTAATATGGGCAGATGGTGTTAACCCTAAACAAATTAAAAGAATAGCCGGCACTGTCCTTAAAAATTTGTACAATAAGCGCCATCTAGTTGATTTGTTCGTTATCACTAGAAATTAGAGTAGTTTTGATAAATTTCAGCTTGTCAATCAATGTTAAACAAATTAGTTACAAATATAGCTATTTGGCACTCGTCGCGACATCCAGTGTACCAATAGGTAATAAACACTCGACTGCGCTGTTTTGTATCGCGATTAGCAGCTTCTAAAATTAATGGTCCATGACTGTACATATGAAAGAAAAAGAGATTTGGTCTCATTGTCTTAGACCTTAATAACAAATCATTGAAAACCAAATTGGTCTCCAATTGGTGACTCGGGTTCAATATAAAATAGTATTCCATATAATAGTATACCATTGTTACAGTTTTTAAATCTCAATCGAAAGTTGTTGAAGGAAATTGAAACAATCCCCTTAGGACTAAAAACAATATTTCTTTCAAATCCATACATTTCACTACAAAACAATTCCAATTCAAAATCACCAGTCTCAGGTGGTTGAAGTTGAATCGAAATCCAAGTTTCGGTCGCGATAAATTCCGAACAGTACGGTAAAGCCAGGAATGAAATAAAAACAATACTCGATGCATTTCTGCCTAAGTTGTTCTCGAACAAATTATGCATAAATTCCCAAGTTGTGAGGAAACTTTCCAAGAAAAAGCAATCGGCATACTTGTGCAGTAACTTAAGAAAACTTGTTTCATTCAGCTTAACAAAAACGAAGACTAATATACATGGTTGAATAATGCCGTACAAATTCACACATCGTCCATTTACTATAATAATGATAATAAACGAAATTAGAACACGAAATTATGATCCAAAATCATTGACTTACAACTATATGGACGTCGGGTCCGCGCTAAAAAGTGTCCGAACTTATAGGGCGTTAAAATCGTATACAGAGCGTCATTCACGCTTTACTCTTAGTTTGTTCGACTGACAGTGAAGCAAGCAAAATTAGACAGTACTGCGATGACATTACAATTTAAAAGCTTTTTCATAATCCTTTACATGTCACTACGTTTAAATAGGTTGACTTGGGACATTTTTTTCGTGGTTTTTGTATTAGACCCGTCGTCCATTTATTTGTAAGTCAATGTCCAAAATATATAAATTCTTCTTGTCATCAAATTTTGAATTACGTCTATAGAATACTGTGGCAGCAGTAGAGCTCTTTGTGGAAGAGTTCGTCTAGGAAAGTACTGCCTCGTCGAAGAAGGGGCTATATGGCCAAATAGCCATAACGGGGACCTCTGATTCTGTCGCTCTTGTTGAGAGTGGCTTGATGCGGAGTTGAGGGGAGCTCTTGTAAAGCCTTGCTCGTCCATCAGAACGTCGAAGAGTCCGAAGACGGACAACCCCGTTACGCACCGGCGGAAAGTGGAACACACCGAGAGTTTAGTACCTTACCCATTTCTACCGCCAAGCGGTAATGTGAATATTAGTATGTTCCGATTTTTAAGGGTGCTGGTGAAATAACAGGTACATAGGACTAATCAACTTATGTCTCTGGGTGACGGGTGATATGGCTGTGCCCCTCAGAACATTGCGATTTAAAGAGTGGCATTAAAACTGCTATGGACTGGCGTGTCGCTTACCACCAGGTGCACGAATAATATTGTGTGCAAAAGGAGGGTGGGAAAATTAACTACACAAAAAAATATTCAACACAAAAGCAGCTATTTTGCACGGTTTAAATTTAAGTGGGTTTCAGGCAATTTAACTGACTTCCATTTTTAATAAAATTCAGTATATAAAAGTGTTTTCAATAGTTTGTGTCAATGTTAGAACTGTGTTACTACACAATAGAGAAGCTAGTTAAGTGAGCTTCGTCTATGAAAGATCGGAAACGTTGGCGCCGATTTCCCTATTTTCATCGTTTTATTAACAGTCGCATTGCGCGCATGGCGATCCCTTGCGTAACGAAACGAAGTATCACAAGTGGACAAATAATAAAGACAACATAGACAATAAATCCACTCCAACATTGTTTCTTTTTAATTAATGGGAGAATTGTGTATTGGGTTG
>NW_020654684.1:1485839-1493748 GCF_003589595.1 Hyposmocoma kahamanoa
TGGGTTGAATCAGCGTGATCGCTTAGTTTTTATCGAGTATTTTTTTAATTAAATTTTTATTGAATTGATAATCAATTACTTTTTGTGAAATTACTCCACTAGTTTGTTATAATTATTAATACAAAGATCGAACACTCAGAAAAAACACTCAGACAAAATTCCTTCGATCCGGTCGGATTCGAGTTTGCTTTGCGCAGGAGTTGTATAACACACTGAAGTACGGTAAGTAACTGTTGATTAAACGATATTGATTTATTATCAAGCTTTAGGCATTTCATTCTTCCTACAGTTATAATATCCATATGAATAAAACAACATGTTACATTGCCTCCATGGCCGAACTGTTACCATGCTGCTCTGCCATGAAGAAGTCACAAACACTGTTCAGTGTGTACTTCCATTAAAAATTCTCATTACTGTTCTTGTTCGTGTTCTGTGTCTATATCTTGAATTTAAATTCTCCAATTCGTATTGAAGAATCAGATGGGTTTCTGAGCGAGGAGATGAACCAGATTCCTACCATATCTTTCTAACTTGTGAGTTAAATGAACTATTGTTCCGATTAGAAATGTCAAAGTTTCCGTTCGGCCATTTGTGAATCGCAATTATGCGCCTCGACTCGGAAAAGACGCAGTTTCCGATCGGGAGAGACAATCAAAATCAAGCAGCTGGTCCAGGACTTGTATCCTATAACACAAGTATATGTTTCATTTACGTAGCGGTTTTTGCAAACATAATCTAAATATATTTCACAGTCTAATAAGTTTTTGTTCATGTACAACGTGTTACGTGTGAGAAGAAAATGAATATGCACATTATTATTTCTTATTCGTTATATAAAAATAATAACGTATACGTTATTTGTTTTTCGTTATATATTTTTATAATCTAAATTACTTCTTCATAGAAAATCCCATCTTAAAATGCTAATAACAAGACACTATATTGATTTAAAATTTACCTATATCCATTTAAACGGACTCTACAAATCTGAATCAGATGCTAACATTGAGCGGGTAGCGCTAGTTCCTTACAAAGGTAGTAAGAATAAAATATATCACAAACAAGACGCAAATAAATAACGTTCTCTTTTCTTTTAAATCAAGTGGCAGGACGAACAAGTCGTGCATCTGGTGGTAAGCGAAACCACTTGACAGTGCCACTTAGAGCTTTTAGTCGCAAAAATCTTAAAGGCACTGCTACTGTGACGGCACCCTGAGACATAAGTTGACTAATCCCATGTGCCTGTAATTTGACCAGCAACCTTACCCTTCCAAACCTGATACAGTAATGCTTACATTACTGCTTGGCGGCAGAAATATGTTAGGTGGTAGTACTTCCCTGGACTAACTCTTTCACAAGAAGCTCTACTACTATTAAAAACTAATACCAATTACCTGGACTGAACCTTGGAAATTTCCTGTACAATGAAAACCAGTGCAACGAAATTCACTCCGGGGATAGCATAATAAGAGAACTAACTAACTCTATACAAACGTAGCAACGCGGCTTGTACGTGTGCACGCCCCGCGCGCCGTGTATCGACGCACACATTCGTATAATCTCGCGGTGCACTCGCGTTGCAAAGCACGGGTTGTCACACGCGCGATTAGCTCTATTAATGAAGTAGTTGTTCGGTGTTAAAAAAATGACACCAAATAGTAGATAGGTTTATTGTACTTGTGGGAGTTTGAACAAAAGTGCCTGAAATTCAGAATTGTTCGACATTTCATTTCTCTTTCGTAATAATAGTTAATAATCGAAGATACCAATCCGTGATGCTAGTATAAAAATACCAATATGTAAGTACCTGCTGCATTTAACAAATATTATTTCAATATAGCACGAGAATACTGTTATGAACACCGTAATTCGTATGTAGCGCATAGTGTAAGCGCCGGGGCACTACTCAGAACCAGGACTCCGTCACTCGCTCTAGATAACGCGGTAAGTGCCTACCGCTGAGTGCATCGACGTCGGTACAAGTTTTTCATTTATGAGCATTTGGCTCCTAACGGCGGGAAACGTTATTTTCGGAGCGCGTGCTTAGGTTTCTTCTTCCTCATAGTGAGCGTCTAGTCTCATTAGCCAGATTTAGTGGGCTGTTATAGCATAGGTGGTTTCTATTTTGTATGAGAGTGATGTATTTGTTACGTAGTAACTATTAAGTAATCTGTGCCAGAACACTCAAATCACAATTGATTTAAAAGACTTTTTTTTCCTATCAACCCCAGGACTTGTTCATCCAGCGTCCATAATACTAATCGCTGGGTCACTGAGTTCTTCATTTTTATTTTTATTATCTAAAAATAGACCAATCAATACCGGATGTTAAGCAAATCAAATAACGGTATAAACGTTTTAATAACTGGCGATAAAAAGTCCCGAGTTCCAGGCACAGCCGACAGACCACCCTGTTAGATTTTAGTATCATTGCTTTAACAGCTGTCTTAATGTGCTACAGATTCTGTTATTGTTTTAGGATTGGTTCGTTTGTTTTGTTATATCTTTGTTTATTCAATTTTGTTTTGTTTACTTTTCTGTCAATATTGGGATTGTAGGTTATATTTTTGCAGATGTCAATAGTATACTACTAACTAATCTTAGGTATGTCAACATTCTTATTCAACTTTTGATTTAAATCCGTTTAAGCGAAGAATACAACCTACAGGTACTGGTTCATTTGTTAGATCATTTTGATGTCGACTGATTATAGACAATAGGTACGTATTAATTATTAGGTCCCTGGGTTTCACTTACCATTGAAGTTTAATAAAGAAATGCAACTAGCTTACCACAAGGTAAGACCTCTTTGATCTCTGAGAATCCCTTTGTTCTCTGATCTCAACGGTCAGAGACAAACCTTCGTAAAAGCATTAACTATATCCACTTAATTAATATTCTATTATTTACAACAAGTACGTGCACAGTCCCCTATCTCTTCGCTGATAAGTCTGAATGTGATATGAGTATGGATAGAATGACATCTTGAATAATTCTATAATGTTTTGTGACAAAAATGAATGCGAGTCCACCTGCTTATAATTGTTTTCTTTTTTTTCTTTTTTTGTTTGTCTTCTATATAAATATTTTTGTTTTTATTGTTATTGTTCTCTCTAATTACTGTGATTGTATTAATATGTCCGTTGAAATAAGGAAAAAAACAAAAACAAAAACCGTCGAAAATTGTAACCTTGAAATAGTTTATCCAGTGAAGAACTGACTGCCATCGCACTTATTTCTGACGTCAGCAGTAAAGCTATGTTTTGAAGGATAAGGATGCTAGTGAAACTACAGGTACATCGGACTTGTAAACTTTATCCCAGGTGACAGGCCTAGTGGCAATGCCCCTCAGATCTTTGCCATTTGCGTTTGGAATTGCATAATTTGTTTCCGCCTTCCCCTTATGTTGTGGATGTTCCCAGGATTTGCTCGAAGCATTTCGCTTCCACATTTATATGGCAAGCGGCTAGAGAGTGGAATTCCCTACCTGCGGACTTGTTCCGGAACGATATAACTTGGACCTTTTCAAGGCGAGAATGAATAGGCATTATTTAGGTGTGCATGCTACATCGTCGACCTCATCATCACTTTCCATCAGGTGAGATGAAGGTCAAATGCCCACTTATTTTTTAAGTTCAGAATACAACTGTTATGGATAGGCGTATCGCGTAAAACCGGGTACTACGTGAACGCGTGGAACAGTCTTCACCCGCTAGAATGAGTGCCTGGAAGCGACGGTAACCAGCTCGAAAACCACAATATCCCAAAAAGAGCAAAGAAGTCTTCCGGCAATTCCGGCGGTTCTGAATATCTGGTATGAAGATCAAGGAAATGACTTCAGTTGTGCATCTACATACTAAATCTAGTTTCGTATAGCTTACAACGTCCTTTGTTACAAGATTTCTCCGCGAATTTTGGAGTAAACTTAATAAACAGAGCTGCGGTCAGCAGAATCTTCATTATATTAATTTCATGAATACCTATCTCAGCAGGTTAGAAATGGTCTTGCTTGTCTAGATTATGCCTTTATTAAATTTCTCATTCATCGGAATCGGGCTAAATACGACTTTGTCGCCGTACATAAATACTACGTTAATATACGGAATTACCGGTTTATTCATAGCATTCCATTAGGATTCCTTTAGCAATTACGATTGGATTGAATAACTTTATTAGAATTTAGTTGCAGAAGAGCCGTTTGTGAAAGGCTACTTCTAGGGCAGTTTAAGTTAAGAACCTCGCTTATTTCCACGCAGTATGAGCATTACTGCGTTCCGGCTTTGAACAATAAGGGTGCTAGTCAAAGATTACGTTCACATTATGTGGCACTGCAACTGTTATAGGCAGCAAAACAAGTAGATGTGATTTAGATCTAAAAATACAGTATAATTTGCAATGTGTACATAGCAATCCCGAAAACCAAAGAACTAAATAAAATTAAGTACGAATTGAAACTAATACATCGTTTTTATAGTTCGCACGGGTGTCTGTACGGGTCTCCTCTCATGCGAAGGTTCAGGCCTTAGTCCGCCACGCGGGCACAATACGAGTTGGGTACTTCGTACGCTTTCTGAGGGCTGTGAGCCTTCTTCTTCTTCTTTCTTCGACGTGCAGGTTTCATCACGATGTCTTTCCTTCACCGAAAAGTTAAAGGTGAATTTCAAATTACATTTCGTACATAAATCCCGGGAAACTCAGAGTTGCGAGCCCGGATACGAACGGCCTCTGCTTGGTCAAACCATTAGGCCGCCACGGCATAAATAATAAGTAGAACTTGTAAATCTTATAATTAGTAGAAATGTTAATTTGTTAATTTGTATCTCGGTGCATGCGTATCTTTTATTTTTCAAACCAATTGTGACAGTTACCCAAAGAATTTCGCCATTTTATTATCGAAAGTATGATATTATCAGTTAAAAAAATACGAGTGGTAAAAAAGACCCCAAAAGTAAAATGTTTTAAATTTAAGAGTTTGCTAAGTTTTTTACGTAAAAGCTGCCTTGAATGCATTACAACTACGTGCATACATACATTAAAATCATTGATTAATGATGACATGAAATATCAAACAATATCCTAGGAGTTATTAAAATGTTCTTCCTAATTGATATTTAATGTCTCTTTAACAAGTAATCGTGTGAAAGGGTATTAATACCCTAGAGTAATTAATTACTTGCCCTCTGCCGCCACAAAAACGATCTTTGGGATCTGGTTCGTAGATCAAGAAGGAAAATACATTGCTTGGTTTCACGCGAGATATCGATCGCTGTCTCTGTTCTCTACAATATTTTTCATAACCCTTCGTCTCCCGAGTATCTGAAAGAGCGTTTCAGGTTTCTCAGGTCTCAAGATAAACCCTGTCGTCCTCTCGTTAGGTCCCAGTTGTCTTTTCTTTTCTTCAATTCCGGTTTTTATTCACAGTTCTTCACTGTTCACACAGTCAGACTTTGGACCGCACTTCCTATTTCTATTCACGAAAGCACATCGTTAGCTACTTTTAAATTGAGAGTTAAGTTAATTATTTATCTACTGTTCTATCCATTTTATAGGCACTATATTTTGAAATATGTCTTTATTTAGTATATAATAGTCTAATGTTATTAATATTGCATTGCTTAATTTTGTTATTTTTTTTTGTGCACGTAAACCCGTAATTGCAGTTATTTTGTCCTGTATTTAGGTCTGCAGGAAGAAATTTCTTTATACACTTTGTTTGTGTTTCCCTTTTATTAAAATTATCATGTGCTTTTTCCTGTGCAATAAATAATAATAATAGAATACACGCCATTGGAATACATATTAAAACGAAGTATTTCAAAGCGAGCAGAGGCGAAGACTCCATGTAACACGATACCTGCCGACTTCCTTTAATCGAAAACCAAGGCATAGTATCGTTAGAAGAAAGGTAAAAAGCATAAAGTGCTATAAAGTGTACCCAACGAAATTCTGCTTTGGGATTTGTATACAAACTAAATTTATTTATCCCTGGTTGACTAAGCAGCAGTGGCGAAGTGTCCACGTAATACGATTTCCAGCGACTTGCTTTATGAAATTCGATGACTGAGGTATAATATCGTCTGAGGAAAGATAAAATGCTTATAGCGCTATTAAGTGTACCTAACAGAAGCGATTTCCTGATCAATAAACAAGAATGTGAGGAATTATCGGATCACTGACGCGCCTAAAAAGTTCTCAGATCGCTACGAAACCTGGACAGGTTGATGCGGAAAATAACCAAAGAGATATTTATGATTCATTGTTATCAAATTGGTGCTCTACAATTTTAAAAGAATAATAGAACATTTTAGTTCAAATGTTACCACCTTTTTCTTTTCTCTTTTAATAAGCGGTACAGGCCTAATAGGTATTTTTAAATCTCGTAATTATGAACACTGGGCAGTTGGTTGTAGGAGTTTTTCTTTTGCCTGTTTATAATAGTTCATTATTAGTAGGTACATTTAAAAGTTTAGAGAAGAGGACAGTAAAAGATTTTCATAGTTACTTTGCAGGCCTTGGCCGGGAAGAAGTTGCATGGTCCAAATATAACAAATTTTCCGTGTTCGTTTTTTAGAAGTAATGCAAACATTTCCGAGCAGTTTGAGAAAATAACTTAAATAAGATTGAAATCAGTGAAAATGTATTGTAAAAAAACGCCTATACAATATTCTTAATATTCAGAAAGCATATTTCTTCGACATTTCACTGAACTTCTAGTTCCCTATTAGTGTTTAAGTGAAAATGGAATTCATTTGTTTACAAACTACGCATTGTACATTAAACATTGGAACGATTTCCAGTTTCACGACCCATTCGTTGGCAAAATAAGCTCTTGTTCAGTAGTTGTACATTGTAAAGTTGGGTACACAAACCGGCTGGGTCGAACATAGCACGAACAAAAACAAACTTTGTGTTCGCGCTGGAAGTATGTTGTCCGGTTTTTTGGCAATGTTTAAATGTTTTAGACAACTAACAAATAGCTTTTCTATGTCCTACGCGGTTAATTCACGGACCTGATTAATTTTGTATGAGTTTTTGAGCTACCCTACGCGTGATTATAAAGTAATTTTGGTTTCGTCATAATTACTTGGTTTAAAACCGCCAATAGCAAAGTTGCAAACTTACTTTCACATGTAGGTTATTTCATCTCGGAATTCTCATTTGGGAAATACGCCATTGCCTGATAGAATTTTTGTTTTTGTGATACTAAGTGTGATATATTACACTTAAATAAATATATTAAAGTTAAACTACCCACCTCTTAAAAATGTCATTTTTGTAGTACTTACATAGATTTTATGCATCTAGAGCTTGTCGTACGACGTGCTATGTAAGAAAACAAACTCTTAAATCACAAAGATAAAATGTTCAAATGTGAGCGCAAAAGAGCCTACTATTTTGTTCAGAGCAAATATTTTGAAATTACTAATTGCCCTTTTTATTTCATAGGTTCGCCTCTCTTCTCTTTCATCAACCAGTGTCAAAATATATAGTTTGTTTATTTAAATTTTGATGTGATATTTGTAAACAAAGAAACCACGATCGAGACTAGTTAATATGATTCGTAGATAGCTTAGTAAATAGTTTCTCTAATAATTAGAAAACAACACGTGAATAGATATTAGCTAACATTTATCCTTTCGGAAAGCATTACGTTTGAAGTGACAAATATTCTGACTTTTCGTAATGACACAAATCGATTCACAATAAGTAATAATAATAAATAACAATAAATAAATAAATAATAAATTAGTATATTAGGGTTGTCGTCAATATAAAAAAGGATGGCGAAAGCTGCCCCAATAACGACAAAGAGCCGTTCATGGACTTTGCTAGTATAATTTTGCGTGTCAGTTTAGGCCTAGTTATCAATATATTTTTGTATATTTTTAGAAATCGGGAATAAAAA